>NW_004524587.1:1121998-1176373 GCF_000260255.1 Octodon degus
GCTTGCCAGGGAAGCCCTTATTCCACTGAGCCATCTCCCTGGCCCCCATACACACGGCTTTGTAACCAGCTTACATCTTAAGGCTCAGCTGCATACTTTGACTCTTACATGGCAATGTAAAACTGAGTCGAGAGAATGTGTAATTAGCCCTTCGTGGGATTTCCCCACTTGATGGATGTGCTTACATCAGGGTGAGCCAATATGAAGCGCACGGTTCCCTAGCACTGGGTCCCCAGAGCTGTCAGCACTGAGCTGGAAGTTAGGAGAATGAGAGGTGTGGCACAAATCAAGGCCCAGGATCAGAAGTGAGGTGGGAGGCGGGAGGGGCTGTGGCTGTGGTGTTGGGCTTGCTGCTGGTTGGAGGGTGCTCATAGTGCAGCGGGTTTTGTAGTATTTATTCATCTTGACCCCCCATGTGTCTTAATTGTCTGACATTAGTCTAAAGCAAAGCACTAAGTTGAATGAATGGGTTCAAGAGTACCTACTTGGGCTTTATTTTATTTTTATTTTTTTCAGAACTGGGGATTGAAGTCAGGACCCTGCGCTTGCCAGGCAAGCTCTTATTCTACTGAGCTATCTCCCTGGCCCCCACTTGGGTTTTAAATGGCAGAACTAGGATACAAATTGTGCGTCTGCCCCTCCCCGAACTTATGCAATTTCATTTATATTTCGTTGTCTTCCTAGACTCACCTGCTAGTGTGAACGTGGGTTTTCTGCGTACAAAATGCTGGCACTGGGCTGGAGACTGGGGTCCTAGTGCCCCCTCTGGTCTGCTTTCTAAGGTTCTGAATGTCTTGAGGAAGGTGGACACATGCAGAGCGTTTGGGTTCAGCATTATTGCCTAAGAATTCGGGAAAAGCTTTGTGGTGCCGATGTCTGAGACTTCCGATTTGAGCCAGGGCTTCCTGGAGGAGGTAGGACTGGCCCCAGTGGGGACAGAGGAGGCCGGAGGTGTGTGCAGGAAGCTGACGAGCTTGGCAGGAGGGCTGCGCGAGCGGTACCGGGCACTGTCCTGGCAGGGCCGTGGGTTACAGGTGGTTGTTGTTGTGGTTGTGGTTGTGCTGCTTCTGAGTGATGAGTGTTCCTCTGGCCTCAGAAGTTGTGAGGGGAACAGAGTCAGTCCTGACCCTAGAAGAGTCCTTCCAGAGGGCAAGTGCCCACCCTGGTGCCACCGGCTGCTGTCCACCGTGGCCACTGCTACTTCAGACAGCATGAGTAGCAATTGGTAGCACCTGGTGGGCCCCAGGCCGTGGTCTTGACCTTGCACGGGGTGTCTTTTCTTGTCTCTTCCCGCACCCCATGCAATACAGTAGTGTCAGTCTCCCTTTCATAGTGAAGACTGGGGTGGAGTGGGTGATCCACTCCCCAAGCCCCAAAGCACGGACGCTTCCAACCTGAACTCGAACCAGATACCTCTGACGTGAGATACTGAAATGCGCATGCTGGGCTCGCAGCTGGGAATGCAGAGAAGGAAAATGATGGGCAATTTTCTTGAAACATGACCTTTTAGTTCTGTTGCTTATATTTGGAGGACAAAAACATGTTTCTGTGTCAGAGGAAAATCAACAGCACGTGCAGCATAAGGGGCCAGCTACCCGCTACTGTCCGCTTTGGGGACTTCAGCAAATCCAGAAGGGGCAGTGATGTTGAACTCCAGCCATTTGTCGCCATTTTGCAGTTGTCTTGATTGTTTTTGGTCTGTTTTGATTTTACTGTATTTTTTTTGGTTTACTGTATTTTTACTTGTATTTTTTTTAGGAGAGGTTTATTTTTTGTTTTTGGTGCCGAGGACCGAACCCAGGGCTTCCAGCTTGCTAGGCAAGCATTCTACTGCTGAGCCAAATCTCCAGCCCCTGTTGCCATTTTGGAGTGTAGTTCTCCACGGTCCTCTCTTAATAATTTATTTCTTTCATTTAATTTTTTTCTTCTAAAAGAGAAGCTGGGAACCTGGATTTTAAGAGACATCTACAAGTTTTTAATTGCCACTGGGTTTTCTAAGCTGCAGAGCCAGCAGTAATGGGGTATGGCTGGAAGCCAGGGTCCTGCATGCACTTGTAGCTGAGACCCCACCGCCATGGCTGCCCTGCGGCCGTGTGGCCCCTTGCCACGCACACCCTGGAGCGCCGCCTTCCTGCCCCCCACGGTGCACGTCTTGGCACCTGGGGACACTCCTGCCTGGGCTTCTGGGCCAGGCATCCCGTCATTCCCAGTCTGTCTTGAGCACTTGGCCTTCTGTGCCCTACATTCTTGGGGTTGTTTCCCTGGTTTTCAGTGCCAATTTAGCACAGTCAGAGGACTCAAGAACACTTGAGAAGGTGCAGTGAAAATTGCTCAGAATCCACATTTTAAAACTAGCTGTAAGAGGAGGACGAGAGGTCACTGCTGGAGCTGATACCAAAGGGAACATTCCAAGCACATCGGAAGAAGCCCCTTTCTTCCTGCAGCGCAGTTCATTCCTGGATTCGTGGCTTCTGGGATTATAAAGTCAGCTTTCCTCTGGTCAGTGGGGTAGGATAATTTTGTGTCATTTGTATTACACCCTGAGCCCCTGCCTCTGCTCAGATGGAGTGGACCTCAGGCCCCACCATCTGTAGGCACTGAGGACGCAGACTCGCTGCCCTCCTTTGCGCACAGATACAGCCAGCACTCTCCACGCACCTGGTGGTGGTTGGCCGCGTCTCCAGAGCCAGAGGAAGAAGGAAGGTCTTGGGAACAGAGCTAGTCTTGTGAGGTTTGTTCTCTTTGCACTGCACCCTTCAAATTCCAGGCAGTTGTGTATGTGCGATACAGATGCAGATATGCAGGTGTCGGTTGGAGGGTTTCACAGGCCTCGTGTCCTCTGACGCCGTATCAGTTCTGTAAGGGCAGCTATTACCATCCTCCTTCTGCGGACCACAAATTCAAGCCTGGAGAAGGGTATGCATGCGGCTTTCCCAAGCCCCTGCAGCTAGTTAGTTAGAGGGTGGGCAGCAGTTCTGCACCCCCAGCATTCCTGAGTCCAAGCCTTTGCCAAAGGGTTTCTGGGTGTTCCAATGGGTCTCTGACGCCTGCTTGGATGTCCCCAACTGCCCTAGGGTGTTGACAGATTTTCAGTGAGTAGAAATGGTGCTGCCTGTTAACCATGGGATTTAGAACCTGGGGGAGGGGTCTCAGTTAAAAATTGTTAGGCCCCTGCACTGAGACTGGGGGACCCTAGGAGGTATCTTGGGCCTTCTCAGTAGGGTAATGTCTACTCCTGCCTCCTGGAGAGGTTGTGCCGGAAGTGTTATGAAGCATCTGTTTCACAGGAGGGCTTCCAACGTGGTGGGGTTTCGACCCTGTGTCTGTTGTTCCCTGGAAAGCAAGGGTTTCACATATTTGTGGCACCAGGGAGTCCACTTCATGCCTCTTGGCAGAGATCTGTGCAGAGACCTTCTGTGTAGAGAGGGGGTAGGAGACCCTGTGCCACTGGCCTCACCACTGGCTTTATGGCTGTCACACCAGGAGAGTTTTAGGGGTATCTGGAACCATCCCTTTCCTGTTCATGAGAGAGCATGCTGCGTTCTGCTACTGAGATAAAGCTCCTGCCAAGCCACCTTGCCAGAGGACAGAGAACCAGAAAGCCCCTGTGCTGTGCTGGCCTGAGTCACTCAGAATCCTCTTACTGTCTCCTCAAACTGTCCTGGGTACAAACCTGCACCCCACACACCCTGTCCATATGGGGTGCTGCTTTGAGTGGAGCAAGTATCTTGTGCACACATTTCATCAGGCTTTTTGTCTGGGGTTCTTTGATCCAGACTTAAAAAAGGATTTTTATACATTGTGACTTCTTTTGGATTCTTTCTGTCGTGTGAAACAAAGAGGTTTTAGGAAATTGATAAGATAACACCTTCTGTTTTGTGAGTTACATCACAAAGTCTATGTCTTCCTGTGATGGTAGATTCTACTTCTTGGAGCAGAAGAATTGAGTTTTGCTGTTAAATTGTTTCCTGCCTATTTTATTCAGGGCTTAGGATGGTACCTGAAAGTTTGTTTGCTGTGAAGTTAACACTCAATATATTTGAATGAAAACAAGCATGAGGACATATTGCCAAATGAATACTTTGTTGTTTGAACCATCCATCCATCCATCCATCCATCCATCCATCCATCCATCCATCCATCCGTGGGTTAAGATGACAACAGGTAGTATGTACCTTACAAGGTCCTATTTTGGGGATGTATTATCAAGAAGTAGGTGTTGCAATAACAAGTGAATTGTGCACTGAAACACCCATCCATTCACCTGTCTACCCCCCCATGTATCCATCCTGTCATTTGCATAAGCCAGCGCTTTTGCTATTGATATTGATGCTTAGTGGCATCTCTAGGTGAGTCTCGTAGGGTAGCCACACTACTGTGCCTAAATTCTGGATCCACCATATACTACTTGTGCAACTTGGGAAGCTTTGCTTGATAGTTCCTAGTCTCTGTTTTCGCATCTGTGAAGATCGAGAAATCAGGGTCTGTGTCCTATTCGCTAAAAGAGTTGAATTACACAATGTACTTGGAGCACAGAGCTATGCACCAGCCGTGTGTGTAGCGTGTGGTGATGGCGCTGCAGCCTTGCCCCAGTTCTGATTAGTTCTGTAGGCAGCGTTCTTCAGGTGGAATTGCTGACCAAAACGTAGGACTGATTCAAGGGTTTTCCATATGCCTTGCCAGCGTGCCTCCAGGAATGCTGCGAATTAGTCCCGCTTCACTGTATGTCTTCCCGATAGTAGACGGGATGCCCTTGTACTGAGCACCTGCGTCGCCCGTTGGTTTTCCTCATTTTTTTCAACTTTCATGAAAAGTGCTGATTCATTAATTTAATTTCCTATGCTTTTGTTACTTGTGAATTTAAATATCTTGTATTTGTTTACTTATTTCATTTTTTCTCATTGTATTTATTTTTTCATAACCTTTTCTATTAATGTGTCTGTCTGTGTCTCCCTGAAACAAGAATTTATCCCAATTTTTTTTTTTTTTTTTTATTTATGTGTGTGTGTGTGTGTGTGTGTGTGTGGCCAGCTCAGCCCACCAGGGGGCAGGGCTGGCTGGCATGTGGTGCTGGGGGATTGAACCGCGGTCCCTGTGCTTTGCTAAGCTTGTTCTAGTAGGTGCTTTAGACCACTGAACCATTTCACCAGCCCCCCAATTTTTTAAATGTATATTTAGTACAGGGTCTACAGGGTCTCACTATGTATATCGGACTCGTAATGATCCACCTGTTTTCAGCCTCCCAAGCGCTGGGATTACAGGTGTGCCCTATGACACCCAGCCTCAGTCGCCATCTCAGCGTGCCCTGGGGGCGGGGCCAGCGCGGCACACTGGGCATCGAACCCGGCTGCTGCACTCTGCCTAAGCAGGTGTTTTAGTCCGCTGAGCTATCTGGCCGGGCCTATCTCAATATTCAAAATAACTTTATCATATGTTGTATTTGTCATGTAGTTTTTCCAAATCTAGATCATGACTCTTCAATATCCAAGAATTTAAAAAAAAAATGATCTAGCAGTGTCCTTTATTTACCCTTCTCTGTGAAGACCTCTGTCCCTCAGTCACATATATTTGTGAATCTGTTTTCATATTTAATTCTCAGTCTGAGCAGGATTCCTGTCTGTTGATGTTATGAAATGGGAATTCCTCCATTTTCCACTAGTGACCACTGACTCAAGCCCACTTCCCTGACCATAGCCTCCAGGCTGCCACTGTACTGCATACGAGACTGTGGTCTGTGCACACGTATGTAGATCAGTACATACAGCGTGTAAATTGGTATTTTCTGAGCTTAACACAGTTCCGTCTTTGTCTGTATAAATGTACAAGCACTTCATTGTAACTACACGTTTACAAGTGATAGTACAAGTCCTAAATTCATTTTTTGTTTTTTACATGATTTCTGGTCTATTTCTGTTTCTTCTTTACTTAAATTTGTCAAGTTTAAAAAATCCAGATGGGATTTTGATTGAAATTGCTTTAAGTTTAAAGTTGATTTTGAGAAAATTAACATGTTTATAGTAATGAAACTTCCTATCCACAAATATAGAAGTATCCCCATTTGGTATAATCATTTTTTCAAAAAAAAAATCACAGTTTTGTGGATTTCATTAGAGCCTACACATTTCTTGTTAGATTTATTTCTAGGCATTTATATTTTTGTTGCTTCTCTAAATGGGCTTTTCTTCCTACTGTATTTTTTAGCTGCTTATCACTGGGTGTTGGTTAGATCTTTATTTGGTAAGTGGACAGCTTTCTGACTTTTATTATTCATCCTGAATTCGTTCACTTGTTCTCTTGGGCTATGGAGCTATACTATTATATATGCAAATAATATTTTTATAATTACTTTACATATTTTATTTTTGCTGTGATATTTCATGAATGGAAATTCTACAACTGTTCAGAGTAATGGTACTGGAGGTCAAGCTTGCATTTTCCAGGTGAGATTTTATGCACTACGCCCTTGGCTGGGAGGGTCTTCACAGTCCTACATCTGGACGAGAACTTCTGCGCTTTCTCCACACGTGCGTCTGTGCTTCTGCCTGCTTTTTCCGTACCTGCGCTCCTCCCTCCAATACTGCAAAAGTGAAAGGGGAAGAACACGACGGTGCCTTGTAGGATCACAGGCTTCACAGTGAGTCATGTGGGTGTCTTAGTTACTTCTCTTATTACTGAGACCAAAATGCCTGGCCCCCAGAGTAGAGGGGGAAAGGCTTGATGAGCTCAGTTTGTAGAGGTTTCTGGCCATTATTGGCTGGCTCCAAGGCAGGCCGGCACTGGCAGAGGCTCAGTTTATGGCTTTGGAAGACAGCAGGAGCACTGAGAGGTGAGATGCTTCCCATGCCTTATGCTACATGCAGGCTTTATGGCAGGTGTAGCATCTGCACCCTTCATCCAAGCATTGGACCATGAATCAGTCACCCCATTACTGCAGGAGGCCTTATGGGGACCTCTAGACACAAACCGCCACAGAGGGGAACACAAGTGCCACATTTCAGCCACCTCATTTTGCTGCATCTTCCCAGCGAGTCTCTTCCACTGACAGGAACAAGGGATGCTGCATGGAGAAGCTTGTCTTTATCTTTGTAGACATCAGTCCTGCCTAATTGTGACAACCTGGGAGACCCTGTCTTGGTGCTGAGCACCCGTGTGACTCAGCTCCCCTCTTAGCTGGCTGGAGTCACGAGATCCATTTCTGGCGACTGGGCTCAGGGCCTTCCTGTGTGGCCAGGGGTCCAGGGGTGGGGCAGGAGGCTGGTAAGGCGGTGTCTTCCCTGTATCAGAGGCAGGGTTTATGACTCACTTTCTCCCACCTCCCACCCCCGGGGCTCTGAGCTGGCGCTTCTTGTTTCTGGCTGGTGTGGGTGGCGATGTGGCTGGCGGAGCAGCGCACCCAGTGCATTCTGGGAGACAGTTTCAGGGGCTGTCTGAGCTGGTGCTGCCCCGGGCTTGCCAGTACCCAGTGGTTTAGGATCTTCCCTGCGGGGCCTTCACTCCCGATCTGCTTCCTGTGAGGCTTTGGTCAGGTTTCCTCCTTTCCCCTCCAGTGTTCCTTTCTTCAGCTCTTACGTTTTCCCCAAACTTTTTTTTGTTAATTATGATAACACACATGCAGATGTTGCCATCATAGCCATTTCTAAGTGTACAGCTTAGTGTCCTGAAGGATGTCCATTATGACATGCAGTTGTCACCACTGGCCATCCACAGAGTTAAGACAGGGAGTGTCCCCCAGAACACTGTGCCCCATCCCTAGGGCCCCTGCTCTGTTCTCCCATCTATCAATCTGACTTCTCTGGGTGCTGTGTAAGTGGAACCATACTGCGTTTGTTTATTTAATGTATTTAGTACAGGATCTGTGGAGTTTTCATCACACAGATTGGATCATAGTGATCCTCCTGTTTTCAACCTCCTAAATGCTGGGATTACAGGCATGGGCCACCACTCCCAGCCCAGCCTTAATCAGCCCAGCCTTAATTGCTGTCTCAGCATGCCCGGGGTGGGGGTAGGGGGTAGGGGTGGAAGGGTGGAAGGGTGGGGGTGGGGGTGGATGGGGCCAGCGTGGCTTGTGGTGCTGGGTATTGAACCCAGCCCCTGTGCTCTGCCTAAGCAGACACTTAAGTCCTCTGAGCTGTCTGGTTGGCTCTCATACTGTGTTTTTGTGGTGGCTTATTTCACCAGTGCAAGGTCCAAGGATTTCATCCACATGGTAGGATGTGACTAAATGGCCTGCTTTTTAAAGGCCAAATAACCTTCCATCGTGTGTATGTGCCATATTTTAATTATCCATCCATCTATTGGTAGAAAGTTGGGTAGAGTCTAGTTTTTGGCTGTGTTGGGAATAATTCACTAATATTTTCTAAGTACAAGTAACAGTGGTCAAAACAGCCAGCACTTATTAATTATCCCTGCATTTTCACAAGGTTAAATTTGCCAGTACTGTTTCCTTCATTTTATAAAGAGGGAAGAGATGTAGAGAATTAAGTAATTTATCCAGAATTACCTTTTTAATAATGTTTTATTGAGTTATAATTCACCCATTCAAAGTAAACAAGTCAGTCCTTTTTAGGGTATTTAGAGCAGCCGTCGCTGTGTTTAATTTTAGCAATTGTCATCATCCCAGAAAGAAACCCCGAGCCCTTTCGCAGTTGCCGCCCTAAGTCTGCGTGCCCCTCCCGCTGGTCCTAGGCAACCTCTGGGCCGTGTGCTGTCACCACAGGTTTGCTTGTTCTGGGCTGGTCCGGGTAGAATCTGTAGTGTGCGGCCTTTTGCCCTGCACCTTTCCCTTGGCATCGCATTTTCGGAGTTCATCCAGATCGAAGCACGTATGAGCGCTCATTTCATCTTCCAGCCACAGTCCCTTCCCGAACCCTGGAAGTGTGAGCCCAGAGTGTCAGCCTTAAGCTGCAGTGCTGTCCTGCTCAAGTTCCTGTCCTTCGCTGCCTCTTCCTGGCTCTTCCTCGCTCTTCCTCGCTCCACGAGATGGATGGAGTGGTCTTTGTAGGTTTGCTTTGTACCTTGCCCGCTATTGTGTGATACATAGTAAAGACAGCGATTAGAAAGCGGTAGTGTTAAAAAAAAGTGCTCACTTGGTGGATGCTGCGAGTGGAACAAGCTTCCTGCAAACTAAACTCAGGCAAGGGGTTACTTGGATTAGTATTCTGTGGGCGGTGACTGTGTCATGTTTTGTCATTAGAAATGAGAATAGACAAGTGAGGACATGTTGATTAAAGGGCTCTGAAATGGTATAAATTATAAGCGTATTGATGGTGGGGACATGCCACTGTTTGCAATTAGATTTAGGGACTGACAAGTGGCCAATCCACAAAGCAGAGTTTTGTGTATGCTACGGCCCCCTCAGGCCTGTGGCCAGCTGTGACAGACAGCTCCAGGTCTGTAGTCGTAAGGTCCTTAGCCCGTGTCACAAGGGGCAGGGTACTGAAGGCAAGCTGGGCTGATGGCCCTTCTCAAGAGGTCGGAGCTGACCTGGGTATAGTGTGGTCATCGACCAAGCCCCTGAGCTAGGAAGTGCAAGGCATGTTTCCATCATTCCAAACTCTTTATTGTTTCCTGTTTCCTCTGGCCTTGGTGTGGACAGGCTGCGAGAGGGTGATGGGCTGGGGCTTCCTTTGGAGACACTGTACCAACAGAAGGGGGTCTGAGAGCAGGCCCGGGCCTCAGAGCACACTGTAGGGTCCAGTGATTAGGTCTGTGAACTCCCCAGGGAAAGTGTGCAAGAACAGATAGAGTGCCCTTCTATTCCATATTCCTGAGGGCCAGTTGGAATTTGGGGTGATCCTTCGTAGGCCTGGGCTTTCCCGGAGAACTTCTTTCCTTCCCTGAAGGTAAGTCACAGAGTCTTACAACGTGACGTGTGAGGACAGTGGCTGTCACACTCTTGCTTCGTGCTAGGAGTGGGGCTGAGTGTTTTACATGAATTGGCTCATTTATTTCTGATGGCGAGGTGGTCATATTAACTCCGTCTTACAGATGAACAAACTGGTGTGTAGATGAAGGAACTCAGATTGGACTTGGTTTTTCTTAGACTTTTTAAACAAAAATAATAGTTCTTTAGGCTCATTTGGATACAGCGAGTAGCCCTAGGCCACTACAGTAGTGGGGGCCGTGCCTGTGTTCGTGGCTCCCTTTGTGGTCATCATATTGTTTGCTTTGTTGAAATCTCTTCCTGCTGTTGTTTCCTGTCCTTTTGAAGAGGTTTTGCCCTTGAAGTTGGACAGAAGTGAGCTTGTGTCTAGAAGAATCAGGCAAGTTCAAAGAAGGGTATTGCCTGGGCTTTGGTGACTGGAGGGGTCGGTGGGGGAAGCAGGAAGAAGCTTATACCAGGCTCGCCGGGCAGCCTCTTGATGGAGGCTGGTGAGAGTCAGTTCTTGGCCATTTAGGGGGCCGCTCCAGCATAACTTTGCAGCTTAAGGTTGAAGAAACAGTGACCCGAGGTTGTAGAGTGGGGACCAGCCCTTGAAGGAGAGTGCTTGTGCCAGTGGTTCTTTTCAGTGCTTCCATTTCTGGAAACGTGTTTCTAAATGAGCAGGAATGTCTGTACCCCGGGGCTGAACGCAGTGTCTTTCACACAGTGGGTGCTTATGCAGAAACCTTGTTGACTGAGTACGTCCAAGCCTAATAGAATTGCCTAATAATCTGAGTCTGTTAGAGAAGGTCTCTGTCTTACCTGTCACCCCAAACTTAGTTTTTTTTTGTTTTTTTTGCTGAGTTTCTGTCCATTTGCTCTCTACCATGATGCCCTGTAATCGTAGCTGCTCTGGATCTGCAGTGTGTCACATGGCTTTTACCACTGCCTTCACTCTCAGTGCCTCTGCTCCAGTGTTCTCTGTCTTCATAACATACCAACCCGGTAGCTGTTCCAACGCCTGCTCCCATCCAGTGCTCCTCCAAGACTCCATGGTACAGACACAGAGGGGCCGGTGGCCAGCTGTGACAGCTCCAGGCCTGTAGTCACAAGGTCCTTGGCCCGTGTTGGAAGGGGCAGGGTACTGAGGGCAAGCTGGGCTGGTGACTCCTCTCAGGAGGTTGGAGCTGACCTGGATGTAGTGTGGTCATCAACCTCAAGGCCCTGAGCTAGGAAGTACAAGGCAGGTCTCCGCGATTCCAAACTCTTTATCATTTCCTGTTCCCTCTGGCCTTGGTGTGGACAGGCTGCGAGGGAGTGACAGGCTGGGGTTTCCTTTGGAGACACTGTACCAGTGGAAGGGCATCTGGAAGCAGGGGGATCATGACTCTTAAATTCTACTCTGTGTAGCCTAGCTAACCGTGATTTCTAACCTGAACCCTGCCCACATCCAGGCTTGGACTTTGGCCAATGAAGTCTCAGAGTAACGCTGTTGAAGTATTGGGCTTTGGGTGATCAGCTTTTCCAGGATGGTCCATCAAAAGCTAAACTGCTGTTTTGTGCTATTGAGTTGATGGACTCTCACTTTTTTGTATTGATGTTGTTATCTGCCGCTTTTATTCCTGGCATGAATTAGCAAAACCAGTATCCCATTTAGAACAGTACTAGGGGACCTTGTGTGTCTTGTCATCAGGAACAGACTTAACCTGACTGCGGGAGTCATTGCAGAGGGCCTGGATTCTAAGAGCAGATGTGACCAGAGGAAATAGCAGTGTGATTGCTGTGATGAAGTTCTGAAAAAATCAGAAGTTGCAGTCCACAGCTGACCGGCGCCATTGCCTTTAGGTCTGCAGCAAGGCAGAGCGTCATGGTGGGGAGCTGGGGAACCAAGCTGCTTCTTCACCTCCTGGTGGTCCAGAAGCAAAGAGAGAAAGCGCAAGTCTGTAACAGAGCCACTCTCCCAAGCCCAGTGAGCCCCGAACCCAGAAGTGGATTCCTTCATTCATTAGGTCAGAAGCCCCCAGGATCCACCCACTTCCCAGGCTCACCTCTGAACCACTGGGAAGCCATGCTTCCACATATGAGCTTTTAGGGGCATTCATCTGCTACCCAAACCATCATGGAAACTGAAGTGGAAGATTAGCTAGGAGTCACTGCAGCAGCCCTGTGTGATCTGACAGGAGTCTAAAATTCCTGGCATGCACGCGTTACTTTGTCCACAGAGCCCCTGAGGGCAGCTTCTTTGGCAGTGACAGCTGCGTCCCTGAGTGTATTGGTGAGCAGTGCAGGCAGAGCTCATCCAAACACACTTCCTTTCCTCTTGCACCGGTGGGCCTCGCTCCCCCACAGCACAGTGGCTGCAACTCAGAGCAGCGGGAGGTTAGACCCGGACCCTTCCTAGAGGATATAGAGACGTGATGTGGTGCCTTCAAGGAAGCAGTCATTAACCTGTCCAGGGAACCTGGGATGACGTCCAGAAGTTTCAGCATCTGTGAGGGTTGAAATAGGCAAAACGAGGCTGGGTGTGGCAGCGCACTCCTGTAATCCCAGCACTCAGGAGGCTGAGGTGGGAGGATCAGTGCAAGTTCGAGGCCAGCCTAGGCTACAAGGTACATTCAGGGACAGTCTGAACTGCATAGTGAAACCCCGTCTCAGAGGACAACAAACAAAGAAGATGAGGCTAATACATAACCCAAAGAGATGCAACTATTGAGATGCTTCCAGCAGACGCAGGAAATGCCTTCCAAAGATTCTAGGATAATATGAATAGCTTTGTAAGACAACCAGTTATATAAACCCAGCTTCCTCAGACTCCTCCTAACTCCATCTTCCTCTCAGTAGGTGGCTTTGACCTTCCCATGAGAGACATGAGTTTGACAAGCTCGTGGAGCAGAAGTGGTTGTGGGAAGAGCATTGGCAGGAGGTGCACCTGACACTGCCTGCAGCGACAGCCTTTAGTCCTCAGTTTCTGCACACATCTCCAAGGCTGTTTGGATCTGGGGCCTTGTCCCATCCTCTGGTGTCCTGAATAGGTCGTGACACCTTGAAGCTGGCACTGATCATGTGTGTGTGTGTGTGTGTGTGTGTGTCTGTCTGTCTGTCTATCTCTCTATCTGTCTGTCTGTCTGGATCCTCAGCATTATGAGCTCCACCTTTTTTTTTTTTTTGGCAGAACTGGGGATTGACCTCAGGCCCTTGTGCTTGCCAGGCAAGCACTTATTCTACTGAGCCATCTCCCTGGCCCCAGCTCCACCTTCTTTCAGGGAGGGCTACGAAGCACACAGACCTTGAGAGAGATTAATTTAGTTATTTAAGGTATTTTAAAATGTTATTCGTTCCTTGATAGGTAAAATGTGTTAATGATACAGAATTCAAAGGGGCAAATGGATAAATAGGGACATCCATGTCCCTCAGCACCTCCCCGACATGGCTGGGTTAGTTACCAGCTTTGTGCGCACCCTTCCACAGGCATTCTGCCTGCACATTGAGCCTGTGCATTCACGTGAGAACCTTTCTTTTCTTCCAGGACACAAGTTTCTCTGTGTTTCGCTGCCTTTGTACACTGGAAGGTGCTGGGTGAGATGTTAATTAAGGCCTTGGGTATGTCAGTGTAACTTCATTGTGCTAGATTTCATTTATCTGAGATACTGTCAACCATAAGAGGCTTCACTGAGAAAAAGATGCCTCCAGTGAAACTATGATTTGCCCTCTATCGTAAAATATATGCTGATCTCAGATTTTGTTTTGCAGTACTGTAGAGTGAATCCAGGGCCTTGACAGAGATACATTCTGCCAGTCCTCATTAGTAGTAGTAGTATTAGTATTTTAATTTGAGAGTCAGAATCTCACTGTTACTTAGCCCTGCTCAAACTTACAGTCCTCCTGCCTCAGCCCCTGAGATTGCTGGGATTATTGGTGTACAAAACCATGCCCAGCATCAGAAAAATTAAAATGTGAAAAAAATGGTATCAGTATCGGTGGAATTTGGTGCTTTATTCTTTGATCTTTCAGTGTCATCTTTACACTGTTATTATGAATTTTGCAGTAAGGATGTTTCCTAAAGAGCTCTATTTTATCTGTCTTTTTGTTCTGGAGAGAAAATTGGCTGTTAATGTAGATCTCCGCAACACTGTGGGCCTGGAGAATGTCAAAACTCTGCCAATCCAGACTGACTTTCTTTAAGGCCTAGTGCATACTTGTGGCTTGGGACCCTGATCACCACCAGTTTGGAGATTTTCTGCGTTTTCCAGCTGTGTGGCATCTCTTAGGTGTTCGCTTCCACATGTCCTATTTACATTCTTGTTGCAGTGGAGCACATCCTCAAATAGACTTTTTTTCTTTTGTTTCTTTTTTAGTGTATTTGGTACAGGTTCCTACTATGCAGCCTGGAGTGATCCTCCTGTTTTCAGCATCCCCGGCTCTGGGATTACAGGCATGCGCAACTACGCCCAGTCTCAGTGGCTGGCTCAGTGTGCTTGGGGGGTGGGGTCAGCACAGCATGTGGTGCTGAGGATTAAACCCTGGTACCTGTGCATGCCTAAGCAGGTGCTTAGTCCTCTGAGCTATCTCGCTGGCCCTCAAATAGACTTTTGAGAAAGGTGGGTAGTAAATTATCTTTCGAGATTTGCGGGTTTGCATTTCTAAAAATGCCTTTATTCCATTTTCCAACTTGTCTTGGGTAAGCGTATTCTAGATTGTAAACTGCTTTTCTTGAGGCTTTGGAAATACTTCTCCATTGCTTCTGATATTCAGTGAAGCCATTATGGTTCCTGGTCCTTTGGATTTAAAACTGTATTTTCCTGTCTAGAAGATTTCAAAAATTTTCTTTGAAATCTCTCCTGAATTTGTAGTGACGTGCCGTTGATTAGGCCTGCGTTGGGCGGTGGGGCCCATGGCTTGTTCTTTGGACCCTTCTACTTCTCACTGTGGGAATTTTCTAGAGTTTTATTGATTTCCTCTTCAAAGTTTCTTTGCTCTCAGTTTCTTCAGCTTCTGTTATTTAGATGTTACATTTTCTGGTTCTCATAATTTCTCTCCTGTATTGTTTCTGATGTTACTGTTATTGTCTTACATTTTTATAAGATTTCTTCAACTTTGTTTTCTAATTGTCCTGTTTCTGCCATCTTTTGTAAATTGTTATTTCTTTTGTATTTATTTGTCTTTTTTTTTTTTGTCTTTTTGAGACAGGGTCTCATTATGCCATTAAGGCTGGCCTTGAATTCACTTTGTAGTCCAGGCTGGTCTCCAACCTGCAGTTCTCTTGCCTCAGTCTCCTGAGTGTGGGATTACAGGTGTGAGCCACCATGCCACCTTTTTTGTCTCTTTTTTTGAGACAAGGTTTCACTATGCAGATCAGGCTCACTTTGGGCTCACTGTGTAGCCCAGGCTGGCCTCCGACTCCCAGTGGTCCTCCTGCCTCAGCCTCCCAAGGGCCAGGTTCACATGCAGGTTTGCACCACTACACTTAGCTGTCCTCATATTTTTAATTCCGAAGAAGTTTTTGTTTGGTTCTGTGAATGAATATTCCTTCTTAATTACACCCTGTTCTTATTTTGCATGCAAATTACTTTTATCTTCTCTTACTTCTTGAAATGTACTTGTTTATTATATTTATTGAGGTATATTAATACACAGTGAATTGTACAATTTAAAGCTTATAGTTTGTTGTTTTAATGTATATATACCTGTGAAACCCCACATCAACCTTCAGTGTTACTTCTAGATACTCTCTTTGTCTCTGTAATTCATCCAGCCCGTGCGCTGTTTTCCCATACCGACCATTTTTGCCTCAACTACTGCTACTTTCTGTCACTATCATCTGCATTTCCACAGTTTGATATAAATTTAGTAATATTGTTACAGAAAACAGACTAAACACAGGAAGAAATGACATCACAAAGGGTAGGAGGCAGCTTATTACACTGGTGAGCCTGACTGGTATTCCTGCCAAAGAGTTAGAGCACCCCCAGCTGGGGTTTTGGCACTTCTGTAGAGAGGGCAAGTGGGGAGGTGCAAGGCAGATTTGGTGCATTGTGATTGGAGGGTTAGGTCACATGATGAGCTGCAGAGGGAGTTTGAACATCTCAAGTTGCATTGTGAGGCCATCAGTTAAACATGCATGGGCTGCACAGGTGAAGAAATGTCCTGTTACGAGGCTTGTCCAGACATGTCTGTCTGGTTTTGATGGGCATTCTTGGCAGGCTTTATTTAAATTTTTTATTTCTCTTTCCTTTCCCCTTTTTTTAAATCAGAAAAATCATTTTTCAGAGATGTTGTTTAAGGCTGTATAGGAGGTACTAGATCTCAGGGGCATTTAAAAGCAAATACTATTTATTCATTATTAAACTGATGCTCATTTTCTTGGGCTAAGATTGCAGCCCATGGAAAGGGAGGTTTGGTTATGTGGGGGCAGGCATTGAAGTAGAGAGACACAGTGGCCTGAGGAGGGTCTCTTCTGCTTCAGTTAAGAATCTTCATCGTGCCAGCCAATGAGATGTGGAACTCTCAGTGCCCTGAATATGTGTAACAAGCATGTGGGCTAAGCAACTGGAGTAGGGACAGACACAGGTTGGTGGTGACAGCCATGTTGCCCCTCAGAAAGGCAGTTGAAAGTATACAGTTCATTAGCTACACCAACATAGAAGAGAAGAAGTGACCTTTCCAGTCTTCCGGGGACACAGCCCCAAACCATAGGTAGAACCTGAAATAATCAGGAGGATGGGACCTAGAAACCAAACTGGTTGTAGAACATGAATCCATGAGGGCAAATGTTCTGGTATAAGGCATCTGTCCAGCTTCAGCTGGGTGTAGACTATCAGCTTCTCAAGTGACAGGAGTAGGGCATTGAGGGTGTTGTATCCTCAAGGTGGTCTTTAGGGGAGCCCACACATCTGGGTGGGCTTCGCAGCAGGTGTCTGGGTCAGCTCTTTTGATCCGAGAGTGATGCATCCAGGATTGGATCTTGGAAACCTTTATTGCTGTGAGAGTGGTCAAAATCATGAATAGAGACCCTTGAGGTGGGCTGGAGGATTTTTCCCCCAGTCTTTTACCTATACGAGGTCCCTTGAGTGGAATGTGTTGGGTTTGCTGTGGGAATAGCTGGCCTTTCAACTATATTCTTGTGTATTTGAGAAAAGTTTTTCCTAACTCTACGTCATTGTTGCAGAGATACGTTACCTAGCTGATCTGGGTCTCCCTGGAGGTCTCCCTAATTATGTCTCCCTAGTTATGGGTGGGCCTGTTCCATACAAGACCTCAAAGGATGTCTATCCCATAGTTCCGGTGAGTTTAGGACCTTGAGGAGGGCCATGGGAAACAAATATACCCTTGATGCCTGAATTTCTTGGTGATATTTGGACAATATTGACTTTGAAAGTCCTATTCATCCTTTCAACTTTTCCAGAATCTTGCGGTCTGTATGCTATATGTAAGTTTCATCTGATTTTTAATTCTTTAGTCAGCTTCTGGGTTATTTCTGCCACAAATACTGGGCCATTATCACTGCCTGTGGTTATGGGCAGTTCCTATCTAGGGATAATTTCTCTTGTTAATACTCTATAGACTTTAGTAGTATTTTCTGTTCTAGTGAGAAATGCCTCTGGCCATCCAGAATAAGTAGAAACAAGTACCAAGAGATGCTTATAGCCTCTACATGGCTTTAATTCTGTAAAATTTATTTGTAGATCTTCAAAAGGGCAAAGTCCAGCCTGTTAGATACCAGGAAGGGATGGTTTTAGATCCAAATGGGGGTTCAGGCCTTGCATAGATTTGACCTCTCATAATAACAGAGGCACAGATTGAGGTTAACTTTGGGATATAATAGTAGAGGCTCAGAAGTGGATTCATAGCAGTTTATCTTCTTAGGATGATGTTATAAGGTCTCACCCGGTCACTGGTGAGATTTTGAGGAACTATCATTTGATCATCCAGTGAAGTCCTCTCACCATTTAGACCCACATCTTCCTGTTGTGCCCATTTAATTTCTTCCTTGGAGTAGCAGAGGGACGGACCCACTGTGGAGACTGAGGACAATTTTAGGGGGTATTTCGTGCTGGGCGTCCAAGTTTTGTTTCAGATCCTTTGTTCCCCAGGTGTAGACCTCTGTTGCCAATTTTGTAGCTTCATCTGCCTTGTGATTTCTGAGAGTGATAGTGTCCTTTATAATAGATAATAATGACCTCTCTTTTTTTCTTTCTTTTTGCTTCCAAATTGCAGTCAGGAGCTGGGAGATTTAATTCTTGTTTTTAATTTGTTCTCCTGCTGTGAGAAGTCTACATTCCTTGTATAACATCCCAAGGATGTGGATAGTAGTGAAGACTTGAGTCAGTGTAGATGTTCACCTTTTTTCCTTTAGCCTAGTTGAGAGATTGTAGTAAGGCCCTCAGTGAACACCATTGGGCAGAACAGTTTTTGGGAAGAGGCCTGGCCAGGAGCACCTCTTCTGTGGTTGCCACTGCATAGACAGCCTGACTGTTTCCATTCTTGACTGAGTTACTTCCACCTGTAAACAGGGTGTACTCAGCATCGGGCAAGGGATCAATTTGCAGATCTGACTGGATTGCAAGACATCATCAGTCAAAGTGAGACAGTTTTGGTTGGGGAAAGGGGAGCAAGCTCAGTGGACAAGAGGGTATCCAGGTTTGGAGATTTAGTTGGTTGAAAGGTGAGTGGGGATTTTCACAAAGCAGTCCTTGAAAGTCAACCATGTCTTCAACTGTTTAATAATTCTAGGACAGCATGTGGGACTTAGACTGTCAGACTTTTGTCCCAGGGTTAGTTTGTTAGCTTCTTTGATCAGGATGGCAGTTGCTGCTAGGGCCCTCAAGGCAAGGAGGCTAGACCTTGGCCATGGAGTCTAGATTCTTGGACAGATAGTCCATGGGTTTTTCCCAGGGGCTGATCTGTGTTAGACCGCCCCTCATGCTGCGTGCCTCCATTCATCAATAAACAGGTTAAAGGGTCTAGTCACACCAGCAATTCCTAGTGCTGGGACAAGTGACAGCACTTGTTTTATGATATGGGAAGATTCAGTCTGTTCTATAGTCCAGGTTAGAAGCTCTCCATTTTTTTTTCCTGTCAGCATATTATATAGAGGCTTTGCTTTTTCAGCAAACCTCAATATTCAAATTCAATAGAAACCTACCTGAAGCATCTAGGAATTTTCCAAGTTCTCTTTTTATTCTTAGGCCTTGGAAGGGAACAGTTGACATCTTCCCAAGGCCCGGGTATTTGAGTCCTTTTTCTCAGTCAAACTCCACATAACATATTTTTCTTTATATATTTGGTCCTCCTTCCAGAAGATAGTGGAGAAGGGCCTATGTTCCCTTCCAGTGAGCTGTCCTGCTGAACTACAGATTAGTTTGTCATCAGCATACTGTATGAGAGTGCAGGTTAAATTCTGCATGTTGAAAGTGGGCCAAATCAGCAGCCATTGCTTCCCCAAAAAGTGTGGGAGAGTTCTTGAAACCTTGTGGTAAGTTTAGGTAAGGTGTCCTTTCTTTTGCATCTCTGTGTCCTTCCATTCAAAGGCAAATGTGGGCAGGCTGACAGATGTAACTCAAAAGCAAAAGAAAGCATCCTTTAAGTAGGTCCAGACAGGTGAAGCAGGCAATATCACAGAGAAGCCGACCTAAAGATTGAGGACTGTCTAGTGCAGAGTTTTGCTGGAGCGGACAATGCAGAGAACTGTACTGGCTTAGTGTTCCACATTTGGCTTTTTCACCAGGAGGAGGGGAGTGTGCCAATCCTATTGACAGTCTACCAGATTCCCAACTGCTTCAAGTGGAAGATGTGGGGTTGAGTGCTGAGTCAGGCTTTTCCTGATACAGGGCACTACTGTTCAGCAGCAGTAGGGATTGCAGTGCTGTGAAAGTCGCCAAAGTGGCATGATTGATTGCAAACCTCAGAGGCGAGTCCTCTGCCTGTGCTTCTAGAAACAAGACTCTCAGAACTTCAGGGTCATGATTGTCAGGCATTTCAGTGTTATGTAGGCACCATTCTTCTTGGTGTACAATCAGAGTCAATATCAAGTCTGGAGTAGTGGAGTGGAGTGTGAGGGAAAGCAGATTGGTTTGGGGTGAAAGAAATGGTCACTCCCAATTTAGAGTGTGGGTTACACCCCAGGAGAAGAATAAGGCACTCAGGCATATATAAGAATTCCTGTGTGACAGAGAGTCCACTCATCTCACAGGACTTACCTTGGCAGAAGTTCTTTTCAGAGGGATTTCTCCTGGTGCTAAAAACTTGGACTCTGTGAGGTCAAAGGAGCAACAGACTGAGTTATAACTGAATGTTCAGCCCCACTATCTACCTATAAAAATCATAGGAATACCTATAAAAGCCAAATCTGACAACAACCATGGGCTCCTGAGGGCACATTCTAATGGAGCTCAGCATGTCCTATTCACTGATATCAAAGAGAGGTAGAAGAGGCTCAGGTTGTGTGGCTCCAGACAGTCAAATTTCTTTGTGTCCTGTAGACGGAGGTGGTGTTTTATCTTTCCATTGTCCAAACTGCCTGCAGTGAGCAACCTGGTCAGCTGCCAGGCATAGGGCCTTCCACCAGTTTTAGGTTGGGAGGCTTGTGGGGCACCCCTGTTTTGGTTGCTGTGGTGGGAATGGCCTTGGCAAGATACCTCAGGAATAGGCTTTCCTAGCATTGTAGCCATGAGAACAGCTTTCTGTTAGGTTCTGCGATCTGCCTCACATCATTGTGCTTTCTTCTCTTCTTTCTCTTGGTTCATAAAAACCTTTTGGAAAAGCTGAAGTAGTTGGGTAGTGTCTGTCAGTCTGTTTGTCTCTCTCTCTCTTTGAGATGGTGTTTTCCTATGCAGTTTAGGCTGCGTTTGAACTCATTTGTAGCCCTCTGGGAACAGCAGTGTGATAGTGGTCAAAGGCTTCACAGCTTTCTGCCCTATTACAGTCTCAGGTAGGGTGTGCTTGGGGAAGAACTATATTCACCCACCATCAGGATCAACTGCAGTGGTGTGGACTTGATATCAGGCAGTATAGAATGTGGTGGCACTCTTCAATATTAAACAAGGTCAAAAAGAGCTGCTGATAGTCATCCCTTGTTGGCAGGAGGACTGGAAGATGGATGTAAGGAAATTAGTCATTGCTTGGGGCTTCTCTGAGTAAGCAGGGTTGTGGTGCTTCTACTTCAGGAGGTCAGTGGTACTAAATGGCTGCTGATACATCAAGGGCGGCTGGTTGGGTGTGCCTCTTGAGCTCTGGCATAGTCACCAAGTGGCAGCTGGAGATGAACTGGAGTTTTAAGCTCAGTGGCAGGATGGAGGCAGTGGCTGATAAGACTGCCAGTATTTCTGTCTATGTCAAGGGCACCTGATAAGGAATCAGTCTGGGGTTCAATTGGCACTGAAGTATTTGTGGGCATTGGAGCTGTGGAGTCTGGGATAGCAGATGGAGGCTCCGGGTGGGTGCCAGAGGAAGAGCAGGCTGGGTGGCAGATGGATGGCTGCAGGCCTTTGGACAATGGGAGCCATTTTGGAAGAGGCTTGAATAGGCAGCACGGGTCCAGTGGAATCAGGAATAACAGATAGAGCTGAGGGGCCACTAGAGGGTGCAGCTGGGGCAGATGGAAATGGATGTGGGCTCTGAGATGTGCTTGGTAGAAGGGAAAGCAGTGGCACTATGGAACCTGGGACTATGCATGGTGGCAGCAGCAGTTCTGGCTGTGATGGTGCCAGCCTGACCCTGATGGTGCCAGCAATATTGGTGGCACTGGCTGTGGTGGCAGTGCTGGCTGTGGTGGCAGTGCTGGCTGTGGTGGCAGTGCTGGCTGCAGTGGTGGTGCTAGAGTCTGGAAGGACAGACCCCTGTGACCATGGCAGTGGTGCGAGGATTGGCTGTGGGGCTCTGAGGCGAGTTGGGCATCTTGGGACCTGTGAATGCGAGGAGGTAGCAGATCAGACTTAGGGTTTTCTGGGAGGTCTCGATAAAGCTTCCTGGGTTTAGAGCACACCTGGGGAGGGTCTCAGGTGGTCTCAAGAGGAGTTTGTTTTGATGACCAAGATGGTCCTTTTATGCAGAGTGCACTGAGCAAAGGTTACCATTCAGTTGCCTGCTGCCCTTTTGGCTCCCAGCAAAGTTGGGACCATCCAGATGAGGAGAAGTGTTGGTAGATTCTCCATTCTGTTCAAATTAGATGCAGTCACTGAACTGCAGGTTGGGGCCCAACCAAGCTTTGTAGCTCTGAGGTCCCAAAGGGGCCTTTTCCATGGAGCACAGATGGAACGGCCTACTGCTTTTGCCGTTGCTTGCAAACATTCACACAGTCATTCAGCAAGCACTCAGAAGTTAAACATTCAAGCCCTCTTCCTTCATAAGTGGCTTTAACTAACACCTGATGCGAGATGATCAGGCCCTCCTGCTAGGGTCCAGTCAGGGCTGACTGATACAGTGATGGAGGCACTGTCAGAGGTCTTACCCTATCTGATGCTCCAACCCAACTGCCCTTTCTAGGGCTCTTATCACTGAATGGGAGCCTCCAGTCTGGGCCTCTGAGTGAACTCCCAGTAGGACTGCAGGGTGCACCTTCCTGTCAAGGAGCCTGGAAAGGTCCCCGCTTCAGCTGCCAGGCCTCAACCTATAACTAAAGTTACAGAAAACAGACTTAACGTGGGAAGAAATAGCATGCGGAGGGCTTAGGAGGCTGTTTATTACACTGGTAGGCCTGTGGGAGATCTCTGCCAGAGTCAGAGCATCACCCCACCGCCAGTGGGGTTTTTGAGACTTTTATAGGGAGAGCAAGTGGGGAAGTGCAAAGGCAGGTTTGGTGCTTTGGGATTGGAGGGTTGGGTGACATTATGGGTTGCTGAGGCAGTTTAAATATTTTGAGTTACATTACAAGGCCATCAGTTAAACAAGCAAGGGTTACACAAAGGGAAAAAAATGTTCTGTTATGAGGCTTGTCCAGACATCTCCATTGGGTTTTGGTGGGCATTCTTGGCAGGCTTTATTTAAAATTTTAACTTCCCTTTCCATAGAACCTATATTCTCTTTTTTTTCTGGCTTCTTTAACTAGGTATAATTATTTTGAGACCCACCATGTTCTTTCTTTTTGTTTTAAGTATTTGGTACAGGGTCTCAGTATGCAGCTCGGACTTATAGTGATTCTCCTGTTTTCAGCCTCCCCAGCGTTAGGATTACAGGTGTGCACCACCATGCCTGGTCCTGGTGGCCAGCTCAGCACACATGGGGGTTGGGGCTGGTGCAGCATGTGGTACCAGGGATTGAACCCTGGTTCCTGTGCTGGCCTAAGCAGGTGCTGAATCTGCTGAGCTATCTCTCCAGCCCCAGCCCACTCATGTTCTTATGTGTATCAACAATTCATTTTTTTTTTTTTTTATTTAAGAATCTCATAGTATGGATCCTATAATTTACTTATCAGTTGAGTTACTGCTGGAGCTGCCTTGCGCAGTCATGTATAAGTCTGTAAGGTACTTGCTTTCATTTCTCAGGAAATGTATAAATTTAGATGGATGAAATAGTATAGTATTTATAAGTTTATGTTACCAGGAGCCTGCTGAGCTATTTTCCAAGGTGGTTTTACTGTTTTACATTACATTCCTAGTAGCCGTGTCTGAGAGTTTCACTTTTTTCATATCAAACGTTAGTGCTAGTAATGTTACCTTTTTGGTCATTTTTATAGGTGGATAGTTGTATCTCATTCTAGGTTTAATTTGAATTTCCTTACCAAGTAATGATTTTGAGGATCTTTTCGTGTATTTACTTGCCATTTGTATGCTATTTTTGGTGAAGTCCCTGCTCAAATCTTCACCCATTTTGGGTTTTTTTTTATTACTGAGTTTTATAATCTCTTTAGAATTATTCTAGAGATAAGACTTTTGTTGGAACATGTTTGCATTTTTTCCTTGTGGCTTATCTTTTCTTGACAGTTTCTTTCAAAGGACTTTAGCTTTCTTGCATGGATCTACTTTATTTATTTATTTATTTATTTATTTATTTATTTATTTATTTTGGTGGAACCGGGGATTGAACTCAGGTCCTTGCGCTTGCCAGGGAAGCGCTTATTCCACTGAGCCATCTCCCCAGCCCACATGGATCTACTTTAATCAATTTTTTTCCTTGTGGTTTGTGCTTTTTATGTCATATCTAGGTAATCTTTGGCTAGCACAAGTCACGAATGTTTACTTTTTTCTTTTACACGTACTATTGTTTTGGGTTCATGTCTACAATCCATTTTGAGTTAATTTCTATGTATGGTGTCTGGTATAGCCTGGAGTTCTTTTTTGCATGTGAATATGAGATTATTCAGTTGTTCCAGTACTTTTTTTTTTTTTTTTGGTGGAGCCGGGGATCAAACTCAGGCCCTTGCACTTGTCAGGAAAGTGCTTATTCTACTGAGTCATCTCCCCAGGCCCTTCCAATACCATTTTTGAGAAGACTACATTCTCTCCTTGACTTCTTTTGCTCTTTTGTCAAAACAGGTTGTTGATATGTGTGGGTCTATTTATGGATTCTTTATTGCATTCCATTGGTCTATTTGTTTATTGTGCTGTTTGTGTATTTGTTTATTTTATTCCATTGGTCTATTGGTTTGTTTGTTTTTCCACCAAATCACACTGTTCTTTGTTTTGTTTTGTGACAGGATCTTCCTGTGTAGTTCATACTGGCCTTGAGCTCACTATGTAGCTGATTCTCATCTCAAACTTGCATCAGTCCTTCTGCCTCAGTCTCTTGAGTGCAGGGATTTCAGGCATGCACCAGCATGATTGGCTTCAGATCACACTGGGTTTTTTGGGGGGACCAGAAACAACTCAGAGCCTTATGCTTGCCAGGCAGGCATTGTGTGATTCACATTGTTTTGATTATTGCCCCCTGTGTTAAATCTTAAAATTAGGTAGAGTTAGCAATACAACTTCATTCTTTTTGATAGATTGTTTTGAAAACTGAAACTTTTTCCCATTTCCCTATGATTTTTAGAATCAGCCTGTCACTTTTTACAAACAAACCTGCTGGAATATTGATGGAATTATGTTAATTTTGTAGACTAATTTGGAAAATTTACATCATAACAGCATTGAACTTACATCTTGTAAAATTATTTCTTTTGTAGATAGCTTTTGTTAAATTTTCAATAATGTATTGTAGTTTTCAATGTATAAGATTTTATCTGATCCTTAAGTATTTACTTACTTTAATCATATTATGAGTATTTTAAAATGTCTGTCTGTGTCTTTCTTTCTTTCTTTCTTTCTTTCTTTCTTTCTTTCTTTCTTTCTTTCTTTCTTTCTTTCTTTCTTTCTTTTTTTGGCAGAACCAGGTATTAAACTCAGGCCCTCGCACTTGCCAGGCAAGCACTTATTCTACTGAGCCATCTCCCTGACCCCAAAAATTTCTGACTGCTCATTCCTATCATACAGAAACATGGTTAATGTGTATTTTTCTGTTCTGTAGTCTTCCTAAAGTTATTAGTTCTAGTAGCTTTATTTTTAAAGATTACTGATTGTCTACGTAGAGAAACATGTCTTCTGAGAATAAAACCAATTTTAGTTTTTAGTTTCCAACCCGAATGCCATTTATTTTTGTTGCTCAACTGCACAAAACTTTGCTAAGTGTTAAACACAAGTGGTAACAGAAGACATCTATGTTTTATTCCTGAGTGAAGAGGGAATGTGTTCAGACTTTCATCATTAAGGGTCTTGCTAGCTAAAGATTTTTTTGTGGGTGTATTTCATTGAGTTGAGAAAATTTCCTTCTGGTTCTAATTTGCTGGTATTTTAAAATCAAGAAATAAGTGTTAGATTTTTGTCAGGTGCTTTCCTGCATCTTTGGGTAAGTTGTATTGTTCTTTTTTTCTTTTATTAATATGGCAAGTAACATGATTTTCTTTCTTTCCTTGTAGATGTTAAAACAATCTTTCATCCTGGTCCTGTCCTAACAAAATTCTAGTTGGTTATTAAGTATAAATCTATTTTATATATTGTTGGATCATGTTGACTAGAACAGTAGAGGATTATGTTTATATGTGTTAGAAATATGTGCAGCCAATTTTATTCTTTTTTAATAACTGGAGTCTCGGTGGCTGAAAACTTCCTATGGAAATATTTATTTATTTATTTATTATTTTCAGAAAGCATCAAAAGTCAACTTATTTAACCATACTCAGTGATAATATAGCAAGTGAGTGAATAATTCATGCTATAGTATGTTGAATGAACTGAAAACAAAAAGTGGGTTGGAGGGACGTAGAGGAACTTTGTCTTGTAAGAATCAGAACCGAGGGGCTCCATAATCATCTGGCATCTGCTCAGTGCTGTGTCTGGGATTAGAAACGAGCTTGATAGGAGCTCCCTTTAAGGTCCCAGTCAACTGTGGCCACAATGTAACACGTGTGCTGAGTTACTCTCTACACTAAGCAGTCATCTGCGCAGGTCCCCTTATGTGTGCAAGGTAATCGTTCAACTGGGGGATCCTTGGTAATCCTGTGGGCCACTCGATACTTCTGTCCCAATTTCTCAGTTCCTGCCATTACACAGTCAGTTGTACAAGGGATACAGTCTCTCATCTCTGCGACTAAGTGTTCGCTTCATGGTCGAATACTTTGCTTTCTTTTGTTTGCCCATGTTCACACTGCTGTCCTGTTTCTTCCAGACCATATGGAAATATTTAAAACTACAAGTTAAATTTACTTAAAAAGCATAGGATTATTCAGGTTATCTGCTTATTAAGGATCTTGAATGCACTGCATTTTTATACACGGCATATAAGTTGTCAATTTTATTGGTGAAAAATGAAGTGCATACTATTCTGATTTTATTTTTATTTTTTGTAATATTTGTAGACTCTTTAGTAAGGTCATTTCACCTTATTTCTGATATCTCCCTGCTATCTTTTTTCCCTTTTTCTTTCTTGGTTAGGGAGTAACAGTTTTATTCATTTTTTTCTCTCATTGAAACAGATTTTTAGTTCATTGATTTTTCTCTGTGTTTTCCTTTTCATTAATTTCTTTTCTGATCTTCATTATTTTTCTTTTATATCTTTGGGTTTAATTCTTTTTAAGTTTGAATATGACATGATTGACTGGAGACCTTCTTTACTAATTTAGGGCTTAGCAACATCATGCAAATGTGCTGTCATGTTTTTATTTAAGTTAAATATATCCTAATTTGAATTTTTGTTGTATGGGTTATTTAGAAGAATATTGCTCAATATCTAAATATTAAGGGATTTTTTTCAGAGCTCCTTTGATTTCCAGACAGTTTCTAATTTAACTCCCCTTTGGACAAAGGAATAGCTTGTGTGACTCCAAGTCTCTTACCCTCATTGAGACTCATTTTACAACCCTATCAGTATTATGGGCTGTATTGACATGTACTCTAAGTACTGGAAAAGAGTGGTCGTTCTGCCCTCGTTATGTGAAGTATACTATAAAACTCAGCTAAGTCAGTTTGCGATTTCTATTGATTGTTTCGCATTCCAATTTTCTGAGTATTTGAGTGTTTACAGGTATGCACCACCACACCGGACTCTGTCGTTGCCTCAGCGAATGATTATGAGCCCCTGTCCTGAATGTGTGCGAGGTGTCTCTGTGTGTCCTTGAGGGTAATCGTGGATCTTTCTTCTTCCACTTCTGTGTAATTTTGCTTTTTGTATTTTGAAACTCTGTTATTAGGCACACAGGTAGTATGTTTATATCTTAACAAGTTGATCATTTTGTCATGATGAAAGAACTTTCTTTTCTTTAGTAATGTAGAGAAAATTGCTGAGAAATCTACTTTTTCTGTTCCTAAAATGGTTACCCTAGTTCTTTTCTTAATTTGTATTAGCATGACGTATCTTTTTCCATCTTCCTGGTTGGAATGATTTGATCCTGTATGAAAGTGTTTTCCATGAATTCAGCGTATAGTTGGTTTTTGCTTTTCCATGCCATTTACATTCTTTTTTAATTACAGTGTTTAGGACCTTCACATGTTAAGTTGTTCTTGATATGATTGGGCTTAATTCTGTCTTCTTACTGCTTGTTTACTGTTTTTCCTATCATTATTTGCCCCTTTCCATTTTACCTTCTATTTTATTAGTTGAACATTTAAAATTATTTTGAAGGGCCAGCAAGATAGCTCATAGGACTAAGCGCCCGCTTTGGTAAGTGCAGGGACCAGGGCTTGATCCCAGGTCCCGCATCCCATGCCAACTCTGCCCATGGGGCAGGCTGAGCTCCCGACAGAGTCCTGTGTGGTGGTGCATGCCTGTACTCCCAGCAGTGGGGAGGCTGAAAACAGAAGGATCCCTCTGATTTCAAATTGCAGAGTGACACCCTGTACCAGATACATAAAATGAAAAAAATAAAACAAAACTAGGTTGGAGTGTTTTTGCTTGTTATTTTAGTGGTAGCTTTATAGCACCTTCTTCCAGTTTGGGGACAGGGATGTAGCTTAGGGGCACAAGCACTTACCTGGTAAGTGCAGGGTCCTGAGTTCAGTTCTTGGTACAAACAAAACCAAACCCGCCCAGTTTTTGGTACTGTGGCACTGTTCTCATTTTGGCAGTTGTCTTGGTCAGCATCAGGCTCTTGATTGACAGCTTCTTCTGGCAGCTTGCTTGTCACCTTGCTGCCTTCTGCCCTTCATTGCTTGTGATGAGGAGTCCGCTGCTGGTCCTTGCTGCCTTGCCTGACACGAGTCTTTCTTGCTGCTTTAAGGGTTTTCTCTCTTGGGATTTGAACAGTTCACTGAGTGCCATGTCTGAATATTTTTGCGTTTATTCTAATTAAGATCCGTTGCATTTTGGCATAGGTGTGAATGAGCGCTTCTCATCAGATTTCCGATGTGCTTGGTCCTTATTTCTTTTAATGTTTTCTCTTGCCTGTTCTGCCTTCTTTCCTGGTACTCCCGTCCTGCATATGTGGATGTGCTTCATGGTGCTACGTATTTCTCTGCTCGGTTTTTCTTTTCTCAGCTCATGTTGCACAGTCTCTGCTGGCTTAACTTCACATTCGCTGGTGGTTCTGTCAACTCAAAATCATTCACCTGATCTGGCCATTAGTTTTTAAGATTTTTGATTACTGTATTTTAAATGCCAAGATAGCCATTTTGATTCTCTTTAAAAATTTGTCTCTTTAATATTTTATATTAAATGTGTCACCATCATTATACTCTTCTTTGATTCTTTAATCATGTGTTTTAAATGTTTTGTTATACATCTGATATGGGGTCTCACTATGCAGCTCAAACTCATAGTGATCCTCCTATTTTCAGCTTCCCAAATGCTGGGATTACAGGTGTGTGCCACCACACCTGGACTCGGTTGCTGGCTCAGTGTGCCCTGGGGATCGAATCCTGGTCCTTGTGCTTGCCTGAGCAGGTGCCTCGTCTACTGAGCTATCTTGCCGGCCCTAAATTTTTTGAACATATTTTTAGCAGCTGTTTTGAAGTCATTGCTAAGTTCAATATCTGGACCCCCTCCGTGACAGTTTTCATGGTGTACTTTGTTGTTCTGTATATTCTTCACAACTTCAGATTTCTTTGTGTATCTCATTATTTTTGGTTGAAAGCTAGGCATTTTAGGTCATACAGTATAAATCATATATTGCAAATCTGAATACTAATTCCTTCCCTCCACTTCTATTCAGGACTTGCTCTTTGTGTTTGGCCGTTTATTTCTTACTTGTTTAATGGCTAGGTTGAAATAATTCGGTAGAATCTTATTTGCCCTGAAGTGTTCAGGGCTTCTGATGTCAGCACTGAGCTCTTTTATTTTGGTCTTATCTTCCAGTCCCCTTTCCAAGGAGTCCGCCTCTGTCCTATGCCACTCTCTCATCAAATGTTGTACTTAATGCTCCTTTCACTAGTTAAGAGCTCAGACATCAAAGTCTTCTTTGTTCTCAACAATGGCCATTTATCAAACATGAATTACTCTGTGTCTCATTCCAAAGAAAGTGAGTTTCCTGAGGCATACCTTTTGGTTTACCAATCCTTAGGTTCTCTTTCACTTTGGGAAGAAGTTTTGTACTGTTGCACCTAGACTACAGGTGGGGACAGAAGCTCACATCTGCAGTGACCCTCTGCCCTGTTCACAGGTTTGTGGACAAGATGGTATTCCTTGGTTTTTCTATGGATGCAGTGTCTACCCCGGAAGCTGGTTGGATAGGGGGCATTGACTGGATCCCATCCTCTGTGCCTCTGCCAGGCCTGTTATCCAACACTTGTCCAAGGGTGGGTGCTGGGTTGGAGAAGGCTCTCTCTTCTGAGGCTCAGCTTCTGCATAATGGAGCTGGGAGTGGACAGGAAACCCCTGGGCCTGCTTTCCTTCAAAGGGAGAAACTAGAGCCCTTGACTAGAAATTGGTGGGAGAAGAAACCCATTTTTCTGAACCATTTGGAAAAGATATTGTATAACACAGAACTGGGCAGGGACATGGCAGTCATGGCTAAATGTCATGCACTCTTGCTGTTACTGAGATAGTATTGCTTTATAGTGGCTTCTGTATTTGCCATGTGTACCTAGAACAATTTTCTGAGACTTCAAATGTCTATTTTTTTTTTTTTAATAATTTTCATCAAGTAAGGGTGTATAGGGGAGAGTGTCCTCTGACCCCTTCCCCCAGCTGTTCTGGAAGTCCAGTCTCTCCTCGTTAAACTGAGATAAACTTTCATCCTAGAACTGTTTTGAATGTGCAACTGAAAGGTGGCCAAGGTAGTAGGTAGGGAGGGTTTCGTACATGCCTTGCTCGGGTTTCTCTGTTGGGAACATCTGCCTTTATCTGTGTACTTGGTGCACCTAAGCAGTCCATGTAACTATTATCAGCTGAACTCTACACTTCAGTTAGACATCATTGGATTTTTCCTAATGCCTTTTTTTGGTTGTTGTTGTTCCAGGATTTGGAGTTCAGGGGGCTTGTCAAGGAAAAAGATGACAGCAAGGTGATGGCTTTATTTGAGCAAGGCACTCCTCTGAGGGGCTTGCTTCTGGAGAATGTCCCCTCACAGCAAGGGACCCTCCCAAGATTGTGGTGCAGAGGTCACTCAGAAGGAAAGAGGGGCACAGGAGCTCTCGGGAGAGTGGGAAACTGAAGAGGGCTTGTGTGTCTTGTGGTGTTGCTCAGCAACCACTGGGGAGTCACTGGGTAGCAGAAGCCTGGGGACTTGATGGTCATAGAGGTTATCCTTTCTATCATTGACAGACATTGAGCAAAGCTTTATTAGTTATGCTAAGCAAGGAGCTCCAAATTGCCAGCAGTTGCTCCGTGGTCTCTGTTCAAAACCATGGGATGTATGCAATTTTTAGTTTGTTTAATTTGGTTTCACAGCCTGTAGTGAGGAAGTAAAGCATGTAGGGGTCCATATCTAGAGGCTGCCTTGGTCTGTATGGATCCCTCCCAGGGTCACATAGTTTCTCAGGTTGTTGTGTCTTTCTTGCCTTCTTGGGATAATGGCAGTTTCTCATAGTTTGTTTGTTTCAGGAATGCATGACAGTAGTGAGGTATACTGGGAAAATACTTTGTTCAGTGTTCCATAGTTTGGGTTTGTCTGGTATATCTGTCATGGTTAGATTGGACACCAGATTTTGTAAGTAGACCCTCAGAAGCAGCATGCCATTTTTATTCCACCACGCCTGGCAGGCCATGCCAATATGGCTTCCACTGATACTGTTGACTTTTGTCACCTGGCTACATGCAGTTACTTCCCTCCCATGTCTGTAGGCTGGATGGAGGTTCACTCTATCTTAAGTTGGGGATAGTTAGAGAAATTCTTTGGAATTCCTTTGTTTTGGAGATTTGTCTCTTCTCCCTAAGTTATTGAATCATTTATTTGATTATTTCTATGGTCTGGCTGGTGGAAGTTCATTTTCTGCTGTGGGCTGTAATCCAGTAGCATGCTGTTCGTTTGGTTACTGAAATTGTTCTAGCGCTGGCCACTGGAAATGCTTTCAGGTTAGTTCTGACCCTGGGTATGCTTGGGTCCTTTCAGGACTTTCTGGGTCACTCTCTTTCTGGCATTGTAAGATACTCCAGGATCATTCTGTAAATTCCGTATTTAGCGATAGAATCAGCCATTTTTCTAAGGAGCTCATGTTCTCTTTTTGGGAAAATGCTAATAAAACCAAGACCCAAACCCAAGGCATTAATATTTCCTTTCTTTGTGCTCAATACAAATAGTTATGCTTCATTGAGAAAGATGCCTCCACTGGTCTTCCGTCAAGTAAATATTTGCTGAATGCCAATCTCTGTATTTCAGGTCATATGTCTTGTTATTTAAAACTTACTCTAAATAAAAATTTACTTTAAAAGTAATAATAATTAGAAATCCATCTATAATTTAATGACATTTTAGTCAAGAGTTAAACTGGGACAGGATAGTATAATTGTTTTGCTAAAATTCATCTCTATTTGCAAACACCTTCATTTCATTGATAGTTTTAAAATGAAAGCTTGTTAGTGAGAGAAATTACATGAGGTGAATATTGATTTGATTCACTAAATACTCATTAAGTAATTTTTTAGGATTGTGTGCCAAATTTCAAAGGTGCACAAAGACAGGGGCTGTCTTACACTAGACTTCCACAAACCCATCACCAACTTCAAAAGCTGAAACTCATGCCCACCTTGACTCTATCTAAACCAAGCATTTTTCTTTTCCTGTATTAGTAAATCATTTTTGAACTTGAAATAGATGTTTCTGTCTCTTTTTTTGGTGACTCAGACATATATTGTGGGAGACTCTCAGATAAATTCTAAGGAACATTTAGCACTTGGCCTCCTGAGGAGTGAGCAAGAGAGTGAGTAATTGTCATCCATGCCAGTGGAGGAGCCTCCTGGCTGAGTGACACCAACGGTGTTTGTAACAGGTGAGGGTTTGAAAAAAAAATGAGGATTCACTGACCAGGCTCGTAGAATCCAGATTCCACCCTTCTTGAACAGTGAGGGGGGTGTGTGCTTGGCGTGAAAGCATGTCGCTAGGCTGGCCGGCCTTCAGGAACAACAGATGCCGAGCATTTCCCACTCCAGACTAGGTTAAGGTTTCTCAGGTGGCTCCTGCAGGCCTCGAGCTCCTTGTGAACTGCTGGAACTTCTGCGGATGAGGAAGATGAGGCCTCAGTGTCCAAGGCAAGAAAATGACAGTTAGAAGTTTGTAGGATGAGATTGCGGGTTGTAGGTCAAGATCTGGAGACTCAGTCATTCGACAGAGGTTTCTTGAGTACTGCCTAGGAACTAGATGCCGTCCTGGAGAAAGCTCGGGGCGTGGGACACATGGACCCTGCCACCGAGGGCGCGGGGCCTGGGTGCAATTTGGACAGTCATCTCACATCACATCAGTTGCTCATTACACTTGTAGTGAGTGTTGTAAAGGAGAGAAAAGCATACAATATAGATTTCTAATTTTGTCCAAGATGTTAGGGAAGATACTCCTGGACAGTAATATGAAACCCAGACCTGAAGGGATGACTATGAGTTAGTGACCCAAAGCCTGCAGGTGCATGCTGTTTTCAGTATCCGTCGCTGCTACTCAGTCCTGGGGTTGGGAAGCAGAAGCAGCCAGAGACAGTATGTGAACAAATGGGCCTGTAAAACAGCAGGCTAGACTTTATTCACAGGAACAGCTGAAAGGCTGGGTTTCCCTGCAGGCTGCGGGTGCTGACCTGTCCTAAGACACCCTGGGGTGGGGAGAGGATTGAGCTGGGGATCAGACTCTTGTTGGGGTAAGGCCAGGGTGCTGGAAGGGATGGTGTCTCGCCCATCTGGCCCGTCTATGGGGCCATAGCACCTGGATTGCGGTGGCCTTCCGGCAGGGCTGACAGAGAAGTGTGCAGTTACTTGTGTGTGGGACTCTGAGGCAGGTGCCCTTAAGTTTAAAAAGTCCTTCCTCAGATGTAGCCCCAGACAGAATGCAAAGTGTTGCTCGCACAGTCAGCCCAGTTCCTCAGTGTTGCAAGGCCAACGCTGGGCCTGATACCTGGCCAGAGATGAATGAACCTCATCCCTCACCCTACCTCCCCGCAGAGCTCCCTGCTGTAGCAGCTGTGCTCAGAGCCTGTGGGCTTTGTGCTGGAGAACAGTGGCCAGGAAGGGCTTCTTGGGGCTACTGTTATCTGCACAAGGATTCTGGACCTAAGGTACCTGGTAGCCCATGGCTCACTAAGAAGGTCCCTGGAATGGTACTGTAACCACTGGGGGGTGGAGGAGTGATAGCAGGTGCTCTTGCCCAGGGTGGCTGTTCACAGGCTTTTGCCCCACAGCAAACCGGGCTCCCAGGCCCTCAGCCTCTCTATGTTCTCATGCTGTCCTTTGCCATTGCTTAGAGAAACCCCTTTCCTGCCAGAACCCCCCCCCCACCGAGTTGTCTCCCAGGGGGAGACTGAATCCTCCAATCAAGGCTGATTTCCCCTTTGTGGAACCTCTCAGCCCTTCCTGTGTTGCAAGCTCTGGGTGTTGGCGTCATGATGAGTAGGGTACCACGTGCCTTCTAGGTGCATATAAAATCTTCCATCCACCTTGATTGCAGATTCCTAGCTCTCTGTGTATATTACTGTGGAGAGTCAAACGGTGTCTTGGAAAGGGTTTAGGCTTTGGATTTCACAGATTATTTCCTCTCTAATCTTGGAGAAATTGTTTGAGTCCTTTGAGCCTCAGTTTCCTCATGTGCACAAGGGGCCAGCTGGTTGTAGGTTATGCTGTGAGGGTAAGCAGGTCATGTGTACATGGAGCTTGTATATCTGTTCTGTTGTTGATAATCTTTTTCCATTGTTGACTTCATAGCATATCTCACCAAAAGGAACCAGGAGGATGTGCCAGAGATCAGGCTGAGGCCCTTGCGTAACTTCTCTGGACCCTACGCCATGCTGGCTTTCCTTCACCCTAAGATACTGCTAGGGATCAAATGCTGTCTGCTTTTATGTTCCTCTAAACAGTTGCCTGGGCGCTTTCCCATGTCTCCCTGCCCGAGTCTTATCCCAGAGCAGTCTGATCAGTAACGTGGGGTCTGGATGTTAGTTTTATGCACCCATTCCCTGCTTTATTTTTAATCAATTGCTGTGAAATGCTTTCCTAGGTGATGCTCATGTACAGCCATGATTAAAAGCCATGGCACTAAAAGAAATAATCACTGTCTTCGTGAGGTGATGACTCAGTGCTTCATTATTGTCAGGCATTTTTATTTCAGTTTGTTTATAGAGCCCTTGGGAGGTCCCCAGCCAGTTGTTGTCTGCTGGGAATGCTGTCGCAGCTGACAGGTACCAGGACTGGGGAGCAGCCGGGATTGCTTCTTTGTCCTGCCTGGGGTCCAATCCCCGAGTTTGCAGTCCTGTGCCTCTTGGATCCAGGTTCAGCGGGTGGAGCAAGAGGCGGACAGGGCAGAGGGATGCCCATGGTATGGATGGCTAAGGCACTCCTGGGGCGCTGCTGAGCTTTGGTCCTGAGAAGCAGAAGGGTGGTCATACTGGGCCCCCGTCCTGATTTTAGCCCTCGCTGCAGGGATGATGAAATGGAAAATTATGTATATTTGGAAATCCATGGGATCTGTGGGGGTGTACGCTGGATGGCCTACCCGCTTAGGAGGAGGTGGTCACTAGCAGCAGCAGCTCAGCTTGGAAAAGGGTACTAAGGCTAGTGTTGAACTTCCAGGGACAGGAAAGCCCTCACAGCGTAAGGAACAGTTTGGACAGTCATAACCACCAGGTCCTCAAAGTCACACATTGCAGGACACCCTTGTAAATCGCCATGTCTTTGTGCAGACTCACCAGTGCATGGGGAGAGAGGCCCTCGCTTATGAGTTAGTTCATGATTTTTAAACCCTAGCGCACACCTGTTAGTGACACAGTGTTAGGCAAAAGCCCTAACTTTTAGGAGTCTCAGTATTCTCACCTGTCAGGTGGGAATGATATCCATGCGCCCTGGGAGGACTTTTGCAAGGTTCAGATAAGTAACTGTCAGTGGTGTGTACACGTGACTGGCCCCACCCCCCAGCCAGCCACCACAGCCACTGCCTGCTTACAGTCCTTGCTTGATGCTGGCTTTTCCTATTAGCACTGTGACTTTGCACTGATCCTCATTTTGGCCAGGCAGGCACTGGGGACACTGAAGAGGAAGCCTCAAGCTGCCTGGCAGGAGGTGACATTTCCCTGGGGTCTTGGCAGAAATGTGTTCTCGGTGTCTGGGGCTCTCAGAAAGAGCACATTATTTTCTGCCTGTAGCCACTTCCCTATAATGATTCGACGTGGGTTCTCTTTGGCTATTTTAGTCTGTCCTCTTATTTAAGATGTTACCCTACTTGTGTCTCTAAAGAGAGCCTTTCAGCAACCACACACTTGGTTTCTGAAGCGATTGGGCTCTCAGGGTTTATTTTTAAACCGGAAACAACATTCTAAGTGGTGACTGGGCCCCCAGGCCACTGCACTGAGGTCTCCAATCACGAATGCCATTGAATGATGGTGATCAGTGTGGCATGCCACCTGCAGCTGTCCTCAAGTATGCATAGACCCAACGAAGAAGCCTGCATCCTGTATCCTGGGGAGAAGTGCCAGGGACATTTGCAAAAGCCATACAAAAGCAGCATATCATCCCAGGGCAGATACTCAGATGAAATATCCTCACCTTTTCAAGACTTGGCAGCAGAGAATGATCCTCTTTGTTTTTTCAAAGGATCAGTTCATTGGCAGTTTTTTTTCCTGTTGGGATGAAATGAATCTGACTACAAGGTTTGTCAGGGGCTTTCAGAGGCAGGAGTTGATCCTGCAAGGACTGGTCCTTGGGCACCAAGTGAAGACTGTGTGCAGCCATGGCAGGGGTTGGCATCCAGGGTGCAGTGACAGAGGCAGTGACCGTGTTGTCTCCTTGTGTCATTGGTGCTCTGGCCTTTACAGTTTGGGTGACTGTCAGTGTATTCTGGGACCTGGTGTGGAATCCAGGTGTGACCACAGAGAAGGGAACCCGAGAAGAGAAGAGCCGGAGTGAGCTGGAGCCCCTTCCTCTGAGCCTCTCCCAGGCCCTGCAGGGGTTCCTACTCTTTCCACCCCATCTTTACCTGCTTTGCTCTTTTATGCCTGCATTCTCTCTGCTCTCTAATTAAAGGCTGGTGCCTTTGCAGTGTCAAGCTGTGGGTGAGGGGACTCTGTTGGGACATGACCCAGTCGTGGGGAATAGCAGTGATGCTTCCGAGACTTCCTGAATTAAAAGGCCTTGGGTGCGGAGGGCCCAGGGGAGCCTCTGCTGCAGCGAAGCGCTCAGGACGCAGCCCGGCGGCATCTCTCCTTCCCCTGGGTTGATTCTGTTCCGTCAGCTGTGTATGGGCAACACTGTGCAGGGTGCTTCCTGTCCTCAGGCCTGCATGCTGGGAGCCTTGATGGGGTCACTGTGTAAGGGTCAAGGAGAGGATGCAACAAGAAGGGCCATAGAATTGGGGTCCTGGGTGGCCCACTTTCTAAGTGCTGAATGTAGTTGTCTGGCCTTTGAGGTGTTGCTTAGTCTCTGGGTTAGAAAGGCAGGAACTAAACCCAGCAGAGCTGAACCGAGGCCAGGGCTTCCTAGTTTGCACCTTCCACTGACTGGGTCTGGTGGAGGCAAAGACTCATGAAAACCTAGCCCCTTTTTTTCTCCTTTCTTTCCTCCATGGTGATGCAGGAAATTCAGGTGACGAATAACAAGGATCACTTGTTATTCTACTACACAGCTACCTGTAAACTCTACTATAGCTACCTGTGAACCATTTCCTTTCCTAGTCTCTCACACAAAGGGGAAACTGAGGCTCTGAGAATGTAGAGAGCTTGTGCAAGGCCCACATAGACTCCTTCTCCTGACCTGTGTCAGCAGATCTGGGGCAGGAGCCAGGAATCTGCAATGTGTGTGTGTGTGTGTGTGTGTGTGTGTGTGTGTATTTGGTATAGGACCTTACTATGCAGCTCAGACTCACAGTGATCCTCTTGTTTTCAGCCTTCCCAGCACTGGGATTGTAGGTGTGTACCACTACACCTAGAGGTAGGGGAGAGGAGGGAGGGGAGAGGGGAGAAGGGAGAGGGGAGACTTACGGCCAGCTCAGTGTTGCTGGGGTGGGGCCCCGCCCCTGTGGTACCAGGGATTGAACCCTGTTCCCTGCATTTGCCTAAGCAGGTGCTTAGTCTGCTGAGTTATCTTGCCAGCCCTCCAAAATCTGCAGTTTTACAGGTACCTTAGAGGGTTCCTGTTTGAGAGATACTGTCCTGGGCTGTGAGCAGGTGGGGCAGGGCCTGTGTGTGTCGCCATCCCCAGGGCCAGTGTGGGCCGGGTTCTTAGCAGGTGCTCAGTGCCTGCTTGCTAAAGGAGCAAGTGTGGTTCTCTTTCAAAGAGTCCTCTGGGACTCTCGGAAGGCCTTGCCCAGTTCCCTGGGAGCGTTAAGTCCTACAGTCCAGAACTTACGCGACAGTTTTCATCTTATTGTCCAGAACAGCTCTGTCAGGTTTGCTGGTTCTGCTCCCAGGATCCCTCCCTTTTTTCCTGGAGCTGAGTCCTTGACTCTAAGTAGCCTTCCTGTTTCTCCAGATCTCAAGGCCTCCCTTGTTCTTGTTGGCGTCCTTCTCACAACCTGGGCTTTGTTTCCACCATGGTGTGGCTGGTGGAATCCTTCTACCTAGAAAGGCCTTCGTGATGCTGCTCTCCGCTGGCCACATCAGGGCCTGCTCCAGGAGCCTGTTGGGACAGCAGTGGTCACCTGCCACTGTAGCATCAGGCCTGCCAGACTGGACTTGTCTAGGAGCAGTCAGCCCAGGTTCCAGTAGCTCAGGTGATACCGACCTCAGGCACTAGAATGGGCGGTTTGGGTTCAGCTCCTGGCCCCTAGGCACGCACATGAGCTCTCCAGGCCTGGGGTTCTACACGTGGGACTCAGGCATGAAGGTCTGAACCTCACCCTTCAGTGGGTTGAGATTGGAATTAGGCAGGGCGGTGATAGGAAGTGCTTATTGTTGGAGCAACTGCCAGAAGCTGTGTTTTAACTACTATATCACAGCTTGCCATTCTGTTTTAAACAAGTCAGTTGTGATTTTCTTGACAATGATTATTTGACATTAATGTTTTATGTTAAATTAGCCATTCGATTTTGTCTCTGGATGGAACAAGCCCTTCCTCCTACTCCCTGTGCAGCCTGGTACTGCAAAAAACACGAGCTTGGGAGAGTCTTGGGTTTTGTTCCCGGCTTGGCCACATCAACTTAGGCATCTCATTTAATCCTGCCTCAGTGGCTACATATGTAAGGTGGGGGTGATTAACTCTTCTGGGTAGGCAGGTGGCTTAGTGACACACTTGTGAAGCCGTCCAGTACAAGACAGACCACAGGTGTGTATTGAACATGCTTTATTGAAAGCAGCCTTGTGGGTGGAGGCACTGATTAGAACAGACCTGCTCAGCGCAGCCTTCTTTAGTCTCCTTAAACCAGGTGGGAAAATTGTTCTAAGAACCACATCATATTTTGTATGCCAGGTATGAGGCATGATAAAAAATATGCTATGAGGGCCAGCCAGACAGCTCAGTGGACTAAAGCACTTGCTAGGCAGATGTAGCAGCCAGGGCTTGATCCCTGGCATTCTGTACTGGTCCTGTCCTACCTCCCCCTGCCCCCTCGGGCACACTGAGATGGCGATTGAGACTGGGTGTGGTGACGTGCACCTGTAATCCCAGTGCTTGGGAGGCTGAAAACAGGGGGATCATTATGAGTCTGATCGATGTAGTGAGACCCTGTAGACCCTGTGCTAAATACATTAAAAACATATATATGGTGTATATTTATTACGCAAAGTATATGTTGTCATTAATCCCACTCAGATACACCCTACCCAGCTTGAAACACTTTTCCCATTATTCTTGCTACTTTGGGAAGCAGTTCTGGAAGCCTTCTTCTGTGAGTGTCTTTATCTGTGCTCTCATGGCTTCCTTGGTGTTCTGACTCCGTTCAAAATATTTATCTTGGGCTGGGGAGACAGCTCAGCAGTGTAAGTGCCTGCCTGGCAAGCACGAGGACCAGGGTTTGATCCCTAGTACTGGATGTGGTGGTGCACACCTGTAATCCCAGCGCTGGGGAGGCTGAGACAGGAGGATCACTATGAGTCCAAGCTGCATAGCGAGACCCTGTGCCAAATAAATAAAATGAAAATTGAAAAACAAATTATTTTTCATGGTCATTTTGGCTTTGGGGAAGAGCCAGAAGTTTCTGTTTTGTTTTGTTGAGACAAGGTCTGGCTGTGTAGCCCAGCCTGGCCTTGAACTTGCTTTTGTAGCCCAGGCTGGCCTCGAATTCCACTGTGATCCTCTTGTCTCAGCCTCCTGCATGCTGGGGTTACAGGCATGTGCCGTCATGCTTGGCTAGCCAGAGGTTTCCTGCTGCGAGATCTAGTGAAAAAAAGGTGGAAGAAGACACTGTCACTTTTTTGAGTCTGCCTTGGATTCTGCCCTGGCAGCGTCTTAGGAAGAGAGCTGAGGGATCGTGACAGAGCCCGCTCTGGCTGCCTGTCCCCACTGACCTCTTTGGTAGCAGTAGTTGTGTTCAGTGTGCTATGTGTCATGCAGAATCCGTCCCCTGTAGCCTGATGTCTTTTGTAAGATGAAGCAGTGAGGCAGGAAAGAGACAACTAGGGATGTTCAAAATCATCATAGGATGGAAGGCAACAACATTCTAGGAAACTCCTGAAGGTGAGTCTAATGGGCCTAAGTTAGGCTGGACAGTTGCCATGCCCCAGGCCAGTTGGGCTGTCTCCATTCGTCCGTCTGTCCATCCATCTATCTGTCCAGCTCCCCTCCTCTCCCTCCCTCGCATACAGCGATCCATCTGTCCGGTTTTCCTGTACGTCAGCAGAGCAGAGGCATATAAAGTAAGCAAAAACAGAGCATATCCTGCTTTTGTGAGTGAAATGTGAATGAAATGTTTACTAGTCAAATGGCCTCCCTAAAGAATCTGTAATTAGGATGCAGCTAGTGCTTTGAAGGAAAAAGCATTAATGAGGAAACGTTAGTGTAAGGGGCAGCAGAGGAGGTTCTTCTGCGCAGAAGTGACATTTAAGGTGAGATGACCATGAGAGGCTAGAAGTTACAGGGTAACCTCAGTGTACCTGACCCTGTGGTGATGATGTCCCCTGATGTAGGAGTGCCAGCTCTTCATTCTCATAGTGACATAGTGAAGCAGGAAAGCGCGTCACCCTGTGTGGAGGTGTGAATCTGCGACACAGAGCCCTCTGCCCAAGGGCACATCTACAGATTAGCAACTGAGCTGCAATTTGAGCTCAGGAAGGCCAGCCCAGGAATCCACTGTTTCCACCTCAGGGATGAGTCTGAGTTAGTTAGAGGAAGGAGATGGAGAGTGAAGATACCATCAGGGCACCACTAAGGTGGGGTTCAAGGGCATGGGAATAGAGTGAGGAGGAGATGGCAGGCTGAAGGGGGGGGATGCCCCAGCTGTGCACAGCTTTTACGGCCGTTTTAAGCATGTTATGTCTTCCCCCTGGAGCAGTGGGAACCACCAGAGAGTTTTAAGCCGTAGGGAGGTTGATGGCAGAGATACTCAGACTGGAGAGGATGCCAGGGAGTACTGGGATTCCCCTCCAGAAGCTGCACTAGGAGGGTGCCAGTGGAGAGCAAGTAATGTCCTTTGGTGCCTTGGAAGGAAATTTAGGAGGTGAATCTGTCTGTCTTGGATATGGGAAGCAAGGACAGGGACCTACATGTCCAAGTTGGTAATCCCCAGATGAATGGCCTAGTAGGGTGTTGGCAGTGGTTACTGTCTCTCAGAGCTCTCAGTTGTCATGAGTTGGGGCCCTGCAGAATTCCTGTGTCCTCCCAGTGTGCTCCAGGCCTACGTGTCCTTCCCTGCTCTGATTTCTGCGCAGCTTGGCCAGGTCCACAGCCTGGACTCAGGTCCCGGTCACATCTGTGTACCCCATTGCAGTTACACCTGCACATTTCATGTCAGTTGGTCCTCCATGGCAGTAGACTCCTCCACCCATGTGCGTTTATCTGAGTCTTCAGTGTCTGTACCTGCTGTTTGGAACTTGAAGCTCTGATCCATAGTGACTTCATGGCTCTGGATATGGCTCCCTCCCACTTGCTGGGATGGATTGAACCATGTTGGTCCCACTGAAGAAGCTTTGTAGGTGGGTACTCACCTTGTGCATCCCTAAAAATGGGGCTTTTGATCAGATGGCATGGGAGCTCACTGGGGGCTAATTTGTCCTTTTGCCAAGTGACTGCAGGGGGTCTTGGAACACTGGGTTGTGTGTAGAACATGGAGAGATGCTTTTTGTTGGCATCTGTGAAGTATGCCAGGATTAGATAGGCCAGGAACCAGGGAGAGCTTTGTGACAAGCACAGGGAAGCTGGGCCTAATGAGTGAGGCCCAGGAACAGATGTATAAATGGTGGGTCACAAGGCAGCCGGGCAGTGGCTTCTTGGCTTGTTCATGTTAGGTAGTAAGACCTTAGGAAACATCTAAGGATGCAGAGGAAGGGCTTTGGGGTAACAGGATGGGTGTTCAGTGTCAGGGCCCACGCTAAGAGGTCTGGGTTTTGCAGCAACACTTTAGTTCTAGCATTCTAATTCATATGGTTGCAAAATAAGCCACTCCCTAAGTCAGTGGGATAAAAGAATTTTTTCAGTGCTCGTGGATTCTCTGGGCCAGAAATGCAGACCAGGATGTGTGGATGGCAGGTTTCTGCTCTGCAGTGTCTGCAGCCTCTTCCTGTGAGGGAGACCCAAAGGCGGGGTTGACTCGGTGCTGGGGGTTGGCATCCTCTGGAAGTGAATTTCCTTGGGTGACTAATGATTGGCACTGCTCTTGGCTGGGACCTGAGGCCTGATGTTGTCTCGGCACCTGTGGTTGCACAGGCTTCTTCCCAGCATGGCTCCTGGCCTTGAGTGGGCATTCAGCGGAGCACAGTGGAAGCTCATGGTACTTTGACAGTCAGCCCTGAAAGGTGCGGCTGAGTGAGACAGTCTCAGAGGTTCATCTAGCTTCAAGGCAAGAGGACACAGACCCTGCCTCTTGCTGGCAGGGTCTCATTGTAGGGTGTGAAATGTTATTGTGACCACCCTTGGGAAACACCTTTACGTACTGGGAGGATGGTGGCAAAGATGGTGTCACAGTCATAGTCCTCCCCAGGTGATGATTGAACCTGTAATCAAGACTCATCAAGCGTTCCGAGGAGTCTTCTGCCCTCCGGATCAAGCTTCACTCTCCACCTGGGACGTCCTGACAGTAGCCCATGACTCGAGTACAGTGCATCTGCTGCCATTTGCTTTCATAAAAGGCTGCCGGCCTGGCAGAGGTTTGTCTGCAAGTAGCAGTGCTGTCTCTTTGAGTCAGCTGACTATCTTGGCCTTCTCCTCTCCACGCGCTGCACTCAGCCCGGCATAGCTGGTCTCAGAATGCTTCCAGCTCGGCACCCTCTGTGCATTTATCTGTCCATCCACCTGGTGCTCAGGTCAGAGGTACATGCCGTGTGCTAGATCTCATGCTGGCACCATGAGAAGCCACAGAGTCTGGCATATCACAGGCTGCAGCCTCACAGGGCCACCTAGTCCCCAAAGATATTCTTGTACCAGTGAATGGGGCCTGTGGGGCCAGGGAGCAGTTCTTATCACCACTGAACACCGCTAACAAAGTCACACCCTTGGCCTGAAGTGCGCGTGGCCTCTGATGGCTGCGTGGCTCCCCTCCTCTTGTCTGCTAGGTCTTGCGTGCTCCCCAGGATGCTGGTGCCTCTTCCAGGCTGGGTGTCACTGAACTTGCAATACGCAGTGCATAAAACATTGAGAGCCAGCTGTAGGTCCTCCATAAACCAGATGATGGGAAACGTATACCTGGTGACACCTGTGACAGTGTCCTTTTTGTGGGTTGCCTTTTCTCCAAGTCGCCCATGGTTTGCTGTTCCTCACAGGCCTTGCTGTCTCCCAGGTGTGCACCCAGATACGACCATCCACCTTTAGCCTTGCTTGAGCTGCTAACATCTTTGTCCTCCCTTAGAAGTTGGTACAGAGTTGGGAATTCCAGATCCAGACTTGCTGCTTCTCACAGGCTTTGTTGGGTGGCTCCTTTTGTGTTCCCGTGGGAAGTGGTGATGTCCCCTTTCCTGTGGGCCATGTGGTGTTTCCTGTAAGATCTCCTGGCGATAGCCCTCCTAGAAAGCACCCCTCCCACCTGACATCTGGCTGTTAGCGCAGCTGGCCTGCATGCACTGTCCAGTCCACCAGCCGGGGCAACCCTTTTCCTTTGTGATGTGCAGTGTTGCCCTTGGTGTTTGTGTGTGGCATGGGGACGATTGTTTCCACAATCACACCAAGTGCAACACTGCATATTAGTTATAGGCTGAAGATAACCAGCTGTAGTTCAGGATTCCATTTGTACTGTTACAAAAATATATATTCACGAAACTAAAATTTCAAATGACTTCCTTCGCATCTCGAAATAAACAGTGTGCTGCGTATGTGATATGCAGTGAAGAACTATTTCAGATTTTTAGAAAAATAAGGAATTAGCATATTCAAAACCCTTCTTGGTGACTTAGTTTTTTACAAGATTTAAAATATAGCTCTGTGTGTGTGCATGCATGTGTGTGTGCATGAGTTTGGTGTTAAAGAATTTCTCCAAGATGTAAAATAAATCACCTTCAATTCTACTCTGGTGATACAACTGACATTGTGGTCCTTGCCGTCTCTATTTTTGATCAGTTTACATTTATGTTTTTTATTTCCTTTATGCTTCACAATCAGTTGTAATCCTTTACTATTTGCATGTGATCGCTATGTCAGGCATCCCTACACCCATGCACACAAGCGAGTCACATGCACAGCCAAGTCACAGGGGACACTTTCTACCTCTCATTTCTTTTACCTTGCTGAGTTGTGTCTGTAGGGTATGTTTCCTAGAGTGGGATGACTTACTCCAAAGAAAAGACCTAATTTGGTGGGTGTTACCTGTGACTTCCAGAAGAATTAGAACAATTTATAGTGCCATGTATTTTCTTTAAAAATTGCATAAACCATGGAAGGACATCTGACAGTTATTTTGGCTATTGTGTGAGCTGGGTGTTCCTAAAAATCACTGTTCTGTTCAGAGTCAGGCAATAAAAAAACCCCCACAAGGCTTAGGGAAGAGTAGCGATGGGTCACTGCGCTGAGAAAAATGGTCAGTGTGGTACAGTTCAGAAAAAAGAAGGTAGCGTGGTTTTGCAGATGCTACATGGGTATGAAGCCCATGAACACTGTAGTAAATGCTACAGTTTCCCTTGGGAAAGACTGAAAGTCAGTGAATATGCGAAGGCTACCATTTGTTGAGTTCTTCTGAAGTGGAGAGAGTGCCATGGATGTGGATGGTTGTGGCTGTCCTTGCTCAGTGGGTCTGGCTGCTGAGAGGTCCGTGTGTGTGTGTGTGTGTGTGTGTGTGTGTGTACGCACACGTGTGCGTGCGTGTGTGTGTGCACGCACTTGCTTTTTGCACTACTAAATGGCTTAGTTGATGTGGATGAGGCTTTCTGCATTCAGCTGTTTTTTCTCATGGAAAAAATCATGCACAAGCAAATGCAAAGTTTGCCTGATGCTCAAATTGTTCCCTAATATATCAATTATGTTGGAACAAATCTGTGTTTTCAAAACAAGTTAGAGTGGTACTGACTGTACTTTTCTGTTTTTATTTCCTCTTATTCGGCACCTTATGCTTCTGTTCAATTTGCAAACAGGAGCTGTGTTGCCAGAGAGTGCTTTTATCTTTATATTTAAACACAGGAATGCACATAGGTAATTGCTTCATCTTGCTTTATAACAAGCTTATTTTTTGTATTTTAAGATCTTTTTATAAGGATTGCACCAACTTTATTTCATAGTGAGGATTCCAGTTTTATCAGATCCCCATTTGCCTTGTCTTCATGTTTTGGGACTGAGAACAGCCTGAACCACAAAATGAGTCTCTAGTACTTTTCATTTGTAAGTTTAAAAAAGTCTGCAGATTTTACGTGTTTATTCACTTTTAAAAAGAATCTAAAATTTACTGAGTACCTGTTGTGTACAGAGATGTCTTTTGTAATTGGCTGGTCCGGAGGTGAAGTAGAGTTTTCTGCCTGGTGGAAATGTGCCTGCACCTCATGCTTAGAATGGAGTGGTGTTGGCTTCCCTGTAATGAGGTGTGAGCTGTACGAACAGGATAGATGGGACACTTCCAGTTCCTGTTGGGCAAGTGCAAGTGTCTTTCTTACCTTTCATTTCAGTCTCCTCTTTTCCATTGACCTAATATTGTCCACTTCCTTCCACTGGGATGAAAAGAGCTAAGGGTATAATCTTTGTCCCAACCCTAAGGGTTTGATCCTCTGAGTCTGTTTGCTGCTTTAAGAGCCACCTCACTCTGCTTTCTATGTAATCTTAAAGTGATCTAGCTGCAGGAAAAAAACAAAACAAAAAACAAAAGACAAAAAACAAAACAAAAAAAAAACTTATGGTAGGAGAGGACTCAAGGGTTTTGTAGCAGAATCTACCTAGTGAATATTAATGAGGTGCCCGTCTCTTGAGTGGCAGTCCTGTGAAGTACCAGCCCTTGACCTGCGCTGGGGTGAGGCTTTCTTCTCTCAACTTTGCACGCTGCCTCTCTGCACACTGGGGCATAGCCATTTGGATACAAATAGAAATTTTTTGTGCACACATGAATTCTGCCAAGAACTAGGAAGAGATTGTGGCTTTGGTCTTGGGTCTGAATCCTCAGACTGACACGACCAACTCATCGGGTGCTGCAGAAGCCAACCTGAGGAAGCTCTGTGTTCTGGCCTATTTCTGATGCTCTTACCCTAACTTGGGTGCTTAGAAGTAGAAGCACAGAACCAGAAGCAGCCTTTGGTGGGGCTCCTTGAACGAAGATCATCTTGCTCAAGGTTTTTCACATTTCCTTTTTAACACTAATCATAGCAGTAGGTAGACTCTACATGGCTGTGCCTGAGCTGTGGCTCAGGATTTGTGAAGTTGGATGGGAGGGATTCACTTCTCCTTTGCATGAAGGTGCCTTCCTGTGACACTTCAGTCCATTCATCAGACTTCTTAGAACTCAGGTAGCAAAGCTCTCCTTCAATTTAGACCTTTATTGTATGGCACAGAGGCAGATCTCTCAGTGACTCCTGGTGATTCAGGGCTCAGAACACCTAGCCTGCTCTCCAGGAGTTGGAGGCTGGCCTTGTTGATGAGGACTCGCCCTAGCTGCAGCTCCAACCGTGCTTCTCCTCCGACCTTTGTCTTCCCCTGTGTCTTCCCTGTTCCAGGCACTCTCTTTCCTCAGCCTCACTGTTCTCAGTGTTGAACACACTGTGGAGCCTCATGGGCCTCGTGCTCATTACTTTTGTGCAGAAGGGGAGGTATGGTCTCCTCTGGGACTGTCCATTGTGTCTGTGTTGGTGATTCGGACGTAGGTAATTGTTTTCAGACTGAGCATTGTACTCTTCCTGAATACCATCTCTCTTTGACCGTGTCGTATGCAGTGATATAGTCATTATTACCAGTCACCAGGTGGGAGAACTAGCGTTCAGAGAGGCTAGCATGGCTTGCTCAAGGTCCTGTATACTTGATGGGTGGTAGGACTGGATTACAGTTCAGTCTATCTTGTTCGCAAGCGGGGGCCTGTAACCATCAGTTTTGAGAAGATGGATCTAGATTTGGTGTCTGCTTTTGAGCTCATGCTCAAATTATTTTTTCCCCAACCTTTTTTTTTTTTGGTCTATTTAGTACAGGGTCTACAGTGCCTCACTATGTAGATCTGACTCATAGTGACCCTCCTGTTTTCAGCCTCCCAAGCACTGGGATTACAGGCATACGCTACCAGACCTAATGTCGGTCACTGCCTCAGCATGCCCTGGGAGTGGGGTCAGCATGGCATTCTGGGGATCAAACCCTAGTCCCTGGGCCTGTCTAAGCAGGCGCTTTAGTCCGCTTAGCTATCTGGCCGGCCACCCAACCTTTTGATGTTCTTGGGAGGGTTATAGACCTACAGCTAAGGGGCAGCTATTGGATATCATTGATTCATGCTTCTTAAAATATTTTTGCAGAATGTTCAGTAGCTTTTGATGTAGATGTTGAATCCCTTGGTAGCTGGAGTTTGTTTTAACCTGAGGGAAAGATACAGAGTAGAGAATGAACACTACTGGATGTTAAGTTCTATGAGAACACAGCCACGTTTGGATGTTCGGTTATACCCCTTTAATGCCTAACATAATATCTGTCACACAGTAGGTACTCAATGTGTCCTCCCCATGCCCAGCAAATTAACAAAGACATAATTTAAGGGAGAATTTTGTGATATTCATGATCGAAAAACAGGAAGAGGTAAACCACAGAATGGACAGGTGGTAACAGGTTGGCTAACTATGGTGGTGGGCTAACCCTGGCCCACTCCCTATTTTTATAAATGAAGTTTTATTGGAACATAGCTACAACCATTTGTTTAATGTTTATGCCTGTCTTCTTACTACAAGCACACAGCTGAGTAGTTGCAACAGAGATTGTGTGACCTAAAATATTGATTATCCTGGATTTTTACAGAAAAAGAAGTCTGCTGACTTCTGAATTATAATAATACCAGTTGTACTGAAAGGAATATAGAAATTATTTGTGATATGCACAAAGCTCTGTAAACAGAGATGGGACAGCAGATTCTACCAAGGAGACCTGCGCTTTCTCACTGTGCCGTCTGAGCTGGGATGAACCGTCTGGAATATTCTAGAAAATAGATGGGTTCCCCACGAGTAGACAGTGGGCTAAAAAGAACGGTCAGTGCAGTTTGTGTCCCCAGGACTCCAAGACTCTAGTATCTGCCCACACTCTTCCCAAATGACCTTTATGTGGAGACAGTGTAGAAAAGGCCCCTTCCTGCCCCTCCAGAACCTCTTACCAGTCTCCCAGCCTTCCTTCTTGGGGAGGAGCACAGAGGCAGAAGGGTGGACAGAAAGGAGCTCGTGAGCAGCCACCTTGCCATCACCACCCCAGTCCGGACACTCTGCCCTCCCTCCACCCCCCGCGGGGGGCATTCTGATCAGGACCTGCCTTGTCAGAGGGTTGATCGAACCAAGCCAGCATTTACAGAAGTCCTTGACCAGGCACTGCTGAGCTGTTGGGGTAAGTAGGACAGAGGTCCCCCCAGGGGCATGCAGCTCTGAGGGAAGCGCCTAACTGGAGTAGAACCACATCCAGCCTGGACCAGGGAGCCCTGAGCTCCTGCTGCCTCTGTGGGCTCCCTCATCCCTCAGAGCTCTGGACAGCTGCTTTAGCTCTCAAGGTAACTGAGATTAGGGTTCTTAATGTGCTTGCAGGGCCTGTTTCTGCCCATCTGAGTCTCCTCACCTCAGCCACACAGCCTCTCTCCCTGACCACATCCTCTGCAGTGCTGTCCCCTCTGACCAGCTGTCTTCTCCCCGCCCCCTTTCACAAGTCCTGTTCCACTGAGTGGCCACCCTTCCCTCCTCAGCTAGCGTGGCCTCCTCAGAGGAGCCTTCCTCGGCTACCCAGACCAGGCTGACTGCCTCATAACACTGCTAGTTAGCCTTGCTCCCGTTGTCTAGATCGATTTCCTCAGTTCATCATTGTGTGTTAATTGGCGACATCAGAGGTGAGCATCTTCCGTCCCCTCGAGGAAGGACCGTGCTTATTTTTATTCCCTATTGCACCTCTGGAGTCCACCTCAGTGCCTGGCCTGGGGTAAGCCCTCAGTTTTTGTTGGATGAATGAAAGAGTTCATTTTTTTTATCAGTTCTGAGAGTGCAGCCGAGACTGCATGGAGTGTCAGATTGAAAATTAATAATAGTGACAATAATAGTAATGGTAACAGATCACCAAGTGCTTCTACGTGAGTTCTTTGCTGAGCATTTGAGCTTGATCTGAGCTGGTTGGGATGAGTGCTATATTAATCAGCCATGTCTGCTTGAAGGAGGGAAGAGTAACAAAGGAGGTGAGGGAGCTGGTTGGTGGTTCCTCGGGATCTCCGCCTGATGCATCCCGCTGACGCCAGCCCAGACCCACTTCTTGTCCAACTCAGGCATGAGAGCTTTCGGTGGTCGCCTTTATTACTCAGCCTTCCAGCCACAGGCATGGTCTGCTGTCTTACTATAATTTGAAATGCCACCCTGTGTAAGCTTCAGAATTAGGTATGAGGTTGGTGATGGATACATAGCCGTGTGCAGCTGGGAAGGTTGGGAGGAGGGCTTTTCTGCTCATCAGAAGGCAAGGTTTGGTGCCAGTGCAGTTCCACAGATGAGGCTTGCTATCTCAGGCCAGATAAGGCTGCGTGTGTTCTGGAACCAGATGTGGAAGAGGGTGGGCCTCCTGCAGGCAGGACCCTGAAATGGGGGTTGTGTTAGTTTCCACATTGTTGAGATGAAATGCCCAACACCCAAAGTTACAGGGAGGAAAGGTTTTTTAGCTCACAGCTTGCAGAGGTTTTAGTCCATAGTCAGCTGGCCCCAAGGGCAGCATGGCGACAGGCTTCTCAGAGGAGAAGCATTTCATGGCAAGTAAAAGGTAGCAAAGCAGGCAAGGAGAAGACGAGCTTCTTTCTGTCCCTTACACTGTATGGACACTACTGGATCAGGGCAGTGCCAGACCAATCAGTGGACTGATTTAGTAATCACACACCCTCATTCATAGCGCCCTTACTCCTGGATTGTGCTGTGAATCAGTCACACACTTGATCTAGCCACCTCTGAGAAAGCTCCACCTGTGACGACATGAGGCTTTGGGGGCATGTGTAGACAGAAACTAACAGGTCCTGTGGCAGCCTGACACCAGAGGACATGTGCCCAGGACTCCAGACGCCAGCTGTGGAAGAGGCCTTGTGATTAGACTTTGTTCTTGGGAGAGGGTCTGGCTTGCCTTTCCCTCTGCTTGGGCCAGCAGGGTAACCAGAGGAGAGTGGTCCCTAGCAGACCCCGTAGGAAAGGCTTATGGAAGGCTTATGGCCCAGCCAGCACATGGTGGTGGAGAGACCTGCTGTTACAGGTGTCTTGGATGGGTGGTTGAGTTCCAGCTCTGGTTCTGGTGTAGCGGATTGCAGGGGCAATCTGGGAGTGCAAACCTGAGTCTGAGAGGTGACAAGTCCATAGTGCGTGTGCTCTCCTTCCCTCCCTCCCTTCCTCTCTCCTCTCCTTCTCTCTTTCTCTCCCTGCCCCACTCTCTCTCCAGTCTTTTGTTACACATGTACTCTACTCTCCTGTGTGACAGCCTTGGTGTTCACAATTGAAAGTCATCATTTCCACCCCCAAGGGGTCCACAGTTTGAGTTAATAAACCCATCTTTAACCTGTAATGCCAGATATGTATATTTACCTGTCAACACGAGGACACCTTGTCCATACAGGAGTATACAGAGAAGACAACCTAAATGTATTCCCTGCAGATAACATGTCTTTTTCCATCCTTGCCTTTCTTTTCACCTGCCCAGCTATGTGTGTAGGAGGAGGTGTATTTATTCTACATGATTGAGATAATTTTATAAGTAAGGTTTCATATTCCTGTTAACATTCCTTATCTTTTGTCTAGGGTGTGTGTGTGTGTATGTGTATGTGTATACTCAACATGACTGAGCTAATTATGTAATAAAATTTTATATGAGGTGTGTCACTGATATACTTCGGGCCCTAAGACAATAACCATCGCGGCTGTTTCTCATGGTTCTGTGGGCGGGCCGATGCTTCCTCTGTTGGTTGGATCTGGGTTGTCATGTGGACGGCTGGAGGTCCAGGGTGGCCTCAGCCTCGTGCTGGTGGGCCGTGCTGAGGGACGGGGCCCTGTGAGTGTTCTCGTTCTCCCACGCGCTAGAACAGCTCTCTCCGTGGTGTTTTTAGCCCAGGGAGCCAGGGAGGGGCAAGCACAGGCCACGACATCTCCGAAACTGTGCTAAGATGCTGCTGCCACATTCTCCTAATTCATACAGGTCACAAGGCCACCCTGGACTTCAGGACAGGAAAATGCAGTCTAGCCCTTCCTGGGAAAAGACGGGAATTGCCAAGGGTGTGGCCATTCAAAGTGAAGGTCCACAGGAGGCCATTGCTGAAGCTTTCTAGCCTACTCTAAATCTTTTTTTTTTTTTTTTTTTAAATGTATTTGGTGCAGGGTCACACTGTGCAACTCAGATTCATAGTGATCCTCCTGTTTTTGCCTGCCCAGTGCTGGGATTACAGGCATGTGCCAACACACCCACTCTCAGTGGCTGGCTTAGCATACCTGGGGGTGGGGGCAGGGCTGGCGCAGCACACGATGCCGGGGATCAAACCCTGGGTCCTGCACTTGTGTAAGCAGGCCCTTATTCTGCCGAGCTATCTCACCAGCTCCAATTGTCTGAATCTTGAATGCATATTTCATCACTTCTTCACATTATTGAGCCTATTTGTAGATCTAATATGTAGAACATGCTTATTTCATTTTAACTTGGTGGAGATGGAGAGTGTGACCTGTTTTTATGTAAAGCCACAATAAGCATCCATAGTGCTCTCTAGCTGTTTAAAGAGATATTATTCATTCAAAGAGTATAAACATTTTAAGGCACATGACACGTATAAAATTCCTTTTGAGAAGATCATGGTACTGTACAGTGGTGCATTGAGAGTGCCCATTTTATTTCTTTGTCAACACTATCAATTTTCAAAAGATCTTTAATTTGGCAAATAAAAACCAGAGACTCAGTTTTGGTTTTGTTTGTGTTGCTGCCTATCAGTGAGACTGGACGACTCCCATCTTAGCCATTTGCGTATTGGACTTACCAGCCTTTGTTCATTTCATACCTTTTCCAGGGATATTCTTGAGATTGTCTCTCCCCCCCCACCCCCGGTACTGGGGATTGTACTCAGGACCCTGCACTTGCCAGGCAAGTGCTTATTCTACAGAGCTATCTCCCCATGTCATGTATTTCTTGATTGTGATTTTTGCTCCACTTAGATTTGTTCTTATATGCTGTTTTTCAGAGTACGAAGAGTATTCCTTTTAAACATAGACTATCCTTCAATTAAAAATGAGATTATTCTCTACCTCACTTTTCTTTTAGGTTTTCTTAGTTTTATGTGGGTGTCTGTTTTGTGTGTGTTTAGTCTTCCTGACTGTTGGAACCACCTGGACTTAATTGTTTTTAGAAATCCAAACCTAATTTTTTATTTTTAGTTCATTCCTTTTCAGTTACTCCAATGCCTCTTATACAGTAATCCTTCCATTGGTCATGATTTCTGACACTACTTTTTATAGATCATAATCCCTAATATACTCAGATGTTTTAGACCTTCTCTCTTGCTCAGTTGATTCATTTTCCATACCCAAATACAATACCCTCAAAGGGGTGATGGCTTTATGTTATGTTGTGCCTTCTCTTCTTCAAAAAAGATCTGTTGGCTATTTTTGTTTAATTCTCCTGGAGGTACCCAGAGGCACTTTATAATCATTTCGTAAAGTCTGAAAATGGGCCCATTGGGATTTCGATTATAACTGCATTCTATTTATTGATCATTTTGTAGCAAACTGACAGTTTTAATATATTAAGACTTCACATCCAGAAGCACAGTACATATAATCTAATTCACTCAAGCCCTTTGAAATTGCTTAGTAGAATTTTGTGGTTTTTCCTCTTATAGTTTCCCAACATGTCTTGTGAAAGTTCATCTTTGCAATTTAATCTTTTTTGGCTGCTTTTGTTTTAGAATGTGCTCATTTTCCCAGTATTTTTTGTATAGAGAGTTTCTATTCTTAAAAATATTTTTATTGAATTAAAATGGCACACTGTGTAAATGGTGTTCATTGAAAAAAAGTTACACAGTGCAGAAAAATACTGACTAGAAAAAAATATTCTGCCAAGGCCTCATCTCCTTGTTTGGCTGTCTTCAGCTCACTGTTGTTAATAATTAGACAACAGACAACCAACACTGATTTGGTCTAGATCTTTATTAAGTTGCATGTGTATATTCAACATAAGTGAGATCACACTATATGTCACAACACACATCTCTTTCTTGATTTACAATTTTATGATTCTCTGTTTGAGAATCCCTCTTTGGGTCCATCTCTGTTTTGTTTTCTCATTAGAATGGGTTGTAAGTCAGGATAGACACTCAGAAGTTGATTTGCTAGGTCAAGGGTTTGCGCATGTTTTCCCTAGTAGGTGAGACAGCAGAGGCTTGGTTCTTATTCATGCTGTGTGCCTGATGCTTCTGGGGGGATGTTCTGCCCAGCTAGTTCTGCAAAGGCCCAGGCTCCTGTGGAGGGTGCACTGTCTGAGGGGTGCCATGTGCAACTCAGCCTCGTCCGGTACTGTAGCAGGGAAAAGAAAGAGCAGCAAAGGAAATGTCCTCATCAGAAGTCACGTAGTTCTTCCATTACCCGCCCTCCTGACCAGGCCAGGATGGTGTGAACATAGCATGGCCTTGTGAACATTAATCTCTGCAATTTAAAGTGTGAATTCAGTAAATTTACAGAAAAAAGTAAATTTCTATACCTTATTTTTCTTGCTTGTTGCACTCGCTTAAGAATGCCAGTATTAGTGTTTTTTTTCTCCATAATTTTATTGAGAAACAAATAGCAGGGGGCCGG
>NW_004524587.1:1178123-1304962 GCF_000260255.1 Octodon degus
GGGAAACTAGACAATATTTACACATGTGTGTCTGATTTATTTCACTTATGAATATATCTTCAAGTGGCATCCCGGTATTAGTTTGAATAGGATGGGTGAGTGAAATCCTTTTCTCTCAATTTCAAGGGTTGGCTTTTGAATGTATGCATGCAAATCCAGGTTGAACCCAGGGCTTTTGTGAGCTGTGCCCCCAGCTATGGATAGAGGGGAAGGTTGTAGGCATTAACTTGTGTAGATGCTATTAGATTATACTACCATTCATTTCCTCACATGCTTGCCAGCAAAGAATATGTATTAACCTTTGCAATGTTTTCTACTATTATTGTTTTATCCTTCATTTCCCTTATTAATAATGTTTGACTTCTTTTTAATATTTATGTCTATTTTTATTTCTTTGGAATTGTTTCTTACTCAGTTCTTTGCCCATTTTTACTGATTTCTTTCCTTGTTTTTTAATTTTTTTAAATTTTTTTTTGCAGAACCGGGGATTGAACTCAGGGCCTTGGGCTTGTCAAGGAAGCACTTATTCCACTGAGCCATCTCCCGGGCTCCTCCTTGTTTATTTTAAAGTTCTTCTAAATTTCTATATTTTGGATATCTTTTATTACAAAAGCAAATGTTTTCTCAGTCATGTGTCACTTTGGGTTTTGATGTCTTTTAGTGACATTTTAAAGATTTTTATGTAGTTAAATTTGTCATTCTTTTCTTTATTCTCATTAGCTTTTTTTTTTTTTAACTTAAGAGGCCTTTAATCCAAGACTTAAAATTTTATTTTTGTATTTGATGTATTTTTAGCTTTTTTCCGTTCTAATTCATAATTTATTTGGAATTATGGAGCAATACTCTTAACTTAAGCTTTTAAAAAATACATTAGTTATCTTAGAGCTTTTTTGCTTTACTATATAATTTTCATATATATCCTTTTATGATTTATATCACCTTGGGTAGAATTGGCTTTTGGATGTATGTGTGTGAACCCAGGTTGAACCCAGGGCTTTTGCCAGGAGCTGTCCCCCAATCCTTTTCATTTAGTTTTTGTTTTGAGACAAGGTCTCACCAAGTCACTAAATTGCCCAGGCTGGGCTGGCTGGAACTTGTGATTCTCCTTCCCCAGCCTTTCAGAGTGCTACAATTACCATTGTCTAGCCCCATGCTTGGCTGTAGCTGGTGTCTTGTACCATTTGATCTTCTGATTCATGAACATGGTATATTTCTATTGATGTTTTTTTGTTTCACCAGTGTTTGGTGGTTTTTAGCCCAATGATTCTGAGCTTTTGTTATTTGTAGATTTATACTTATTTCTTTCTTTCTTTTTTTTTTTTTTTTAAGGTGTTATGGTAAACGGTACTTTTTAAGACAAATACTGAATTCTGGTTGTTCACTTGTTGCACATAGGAATTAAAACTTACTTTTGTATTGACTTTATGTCTTGTGGCTTTACAAACTTCAGGTTCTTGTGGGGATTCCTTTGTTTTGCTTTTTGTAACCCCATTGCATTTGTTATATAGGCAATATAGTAATCCACAAGAGACACAAGTTTATTTCTTTCATTTAAATTTCTATACCTGTAGACTGGGTGTGGTGGTGTGTGCCTATAATCCCAGCTCTTGGGAGGCTGAAAACAGGAGGATCACTGTGAGTCTGAGCTGCATAGTGAGATCCTGTACTAAATACATTTTTTTAAAAAAGTAAATTTCTGTATCTTATTTTTCTTGCTTGTTGCACTCATTTAAGAATGCTGATATTAGGTTGAATAGGATGGGTGAGTGAAGAAATCCTTTCAATTTCAGGGGTCAAGTATTAAAACTCACTATGAAGTGTGTTGTTAGCTGTGGATTTCTCTGTAGATTCCCATTATCAGATGAAGAGAATTTCCATTTATTCCTATTTTGCTGAAAGGTCTTATTAAGAATGTGTGTGTGTGTGTGTGTATAATAATATATATAAAATTCCATCAATTTTTTTTCTGAATCTTTGAAATGATCATATGGATTTCTTCTTTCATCTGTTGATATGGTAAGTTACATTGATTGCTTCTCAGATAGTGAACCTGTCTTGTTCTGTCAGAATAAACTACACTTAGTTGTACTGTTTTTCTATTTGTATGTTGTGAGAACTAATTTGCTACTTTTTTTGTTGAGGAATTTTGCTTTGATCTTTGTGAGCAATAGTGCCCTGGCTCTTTTTTTTTTGGTAGGGTCTTTGTTTAATTTTGTTATTAGATTAATACTGATCTATCAAAGTAAATTAAGATGTATTATTTTCCATTTTCTGGAAAACATATATGATGGGTATTATTTATATCTTAAATATTTGATAGATTCCATCAGTAAAAGCACCTGGGCCTACAAGTTACTTTGAGAGGTTGGTGTAATTATGAATCTCATTTTTAAAATTAGATTATAGGAGTATCCAGACAATTTAATTCTCTAGTGATGAGTTTCAATAGTTCATGTCTTTTAGATCATTGGTCCATTTCACCTCAGGTGTCAGTTCCTGGCCATTGTTAATAGTATTCTTTTATCTTTTTGATGTCTGTGTATTCTGTATGGCTGTGTGCTCTTTCGTTTCTTTCATGGATAGTGTGTGTGTGTGTGTGTGTGTGTGTGTGTGTGTGTGTTGGTAAAATTAGCTGGAACCTTAGCAATTTTATTATTTAAAAAGACCCAACTTTTGGCTTCACTAAGTTTCTTTATTATTTTACTCTTTTCAATTTCACTTATTTCTGTTCTTTATTATTTTCTATGTTTTTGTTTTAGATGTAATTTGTTCTTTATTTTTTAAAACATGCTCTTAAAATTTTTCTTTTTTTAATCTTTCTAAATTTATTATAAAAGCTTAGGTTATTTACTTTAAAATGTTCTTTTCTGATATAACAGTACAGTGGTATAAATTTGCTCTATGTACTGCATGCCCAAACATTTTGATTTTTTAAAATTTTCATTCAAGTTTAGCTTGAGATCTTTTTAAATTACGCCAAGACTTTTTTGTTGGCCCATAAATTATTGAGAAGTGTGATTTAATTTCCAGATATTTGCAGAAGATGGCCACATATCCTTTTGCTGTTGATATTTAATTCTGTTATGGTCTGAGAACATACTTGGGATGATTTTAAATTTATTAAGTTTGCTTTATGGCCCAGGAGATGGCAAATGATCCATATGAAAGGTCCCTATGAAATGTGTATTCTGCTGTTAGCATATGTAATATTGCAGGTAATTAACTTGTTAGATTTTCATTTCACTCACAATTTATTTACATTTTGTCTATATTTTCATTAATGGGATTTACTAGAAATTGCTATTTTATTGCTTTGCTTCAAAAAATTATTTCTGTACCATACTGTCTATTCCTTTCTCATTTTCTTCTCTATTTTAATCTATTTTATTTATGACTACCATGGGGTTTCCCATTAATGGTCTAAGGTTATAATAATCTGGTTTCAATTGATACCAACTGAGCTTTAATAATACATAAAACTGTGTTTCTATGCAGCTCTGTCTTGTCTGTATCATTTATTATCACATTGAATCTCTACATTTCATACTTAATAGATTTATAATCTTTGTGCACTTTTCTATAACTATGTGGACTTTCATGTGTAGCGGCCTTTATAGTTAGCTTTTTAAAAGTTACTTATTTCTCAGAAGTCATTTATTTGAGGAAAGTATAGGTATATTTTCTCCTTTAATTTTATTTTTAAAGGATAGAGGTTTTTTGCCCAGATAGAGAAGTCTTGACTATTTCTGTTTTTCCTGAGCACCGACTCTGGCAGCCCATTGACCTGGGTGTCCGTGGTTTCCGATGAGAAGTGAGCTGCTTGTCTTACTAAGGCTCCTTGTATGAGTGTGCCTGTGGCGGTTTGCTTATATTGCATCTTGATTTAGTTCTAGTTTGTTCTATTTGGAATTTGTTGAGCCTTTTAGGTATGTAAAGTTTTTAGCTATTATATTTCCAAATATTCTTTATTCATTTCTCCTTTCCATCTCAATCAATCAGTCAATCAATCAATCAATCCATCCATCAATCAATGTTTTTGATAATGTCCTGCATTCTCTTCTGTTCTCTCTGTTCATTTTTCCTCTCATTTGGATCCACAGACTAGATGACTTCAATGGAATCCTTTTTAAGTTTGGTAATTCTTTCCTCTGTCTGCTCCGATGTTCTCTCTAAACCCTCTAGTGGTTTGGCCATGTAAGCTATTGTGTTTTCTGGCTCCAGAATTTCTGTTCGATTCCTTTTTAATCATTTGTTTCTTTAGTTTTTCTATTTGTGGAGTCATTTTTCTCCTGTCTTTCTTTAAGTCTTTGTCCATGGCTTCTTCTAGTAGTTTTTGAAGCCTTTTTCCAGTGTCTGTGATTTTTCAGGAGCAATTTCTACTAATATTCTCTGTGGATGGGATGTAACTTATTGTTTCTTTGCAGGTTCTGTAACTATGCCAGGGTTTGCTTCTGGGTGGGTTTTTTTCCCTTGTGCATACTTTATTTTTTAGAAGCGAGTCATGAAGTCCAGCCATTGCAGTGAGAGGTACTAAGCTGTCCCTCATGGAAAGGGTATCAGCCCATTTGTAGTTGGCAAAACCACCGCCATGGGTGACTGTGTCAGCGGAGATCCTGTGAGCTAGGCATCGGGCCTGTTTCTTTTGCGTCACTCATAAATGTTAGCTTCCATCTGTGGATATTTTGTATAGCACTTACTGCTACAGTCTTCTAATAGTGATTTTTAAAAATATTTCCTTTAATTTTTAAAATTTACTATTTGTGTTATTCTGGAAGGAATTCATGTCCCTTCTTTGCTGTTTGCTTATTCACTCCTGAGTCAGCACATCTTTTCTCTAATGGGTTTCTAAGCACATTCGCCACTGTGGGTGGCACAACCGTGTCCCAGCAGCTCCCTGTGCTGTTGCAGTGGGAGAGCAGCCACCGAAGTGAGAGTGAGGCGACTTGGGCACACTGCAGTCAGCCTTACCCCAAAGGCGGGCATCAGGCCATGGTCAGGCCGTAATTTGCCAACTAGTGATTAATTAATTTGTTTATTTATGTCATGCAGGTTTAAGGGTATCTATTGTAATATAGGATCATAATGCAGCCCTGTCATTATTATTTAAATTGTACCAGCTTTGGCCATTGGGGAAATCTTTCAGTTGGCTTGTTTTCCATAATACCAACATTATGTGTTTATTTACTCATTTATAGCACTTTTTTACCTCCCAGCACTATAAGATCCTCTAGGCCGGTGATGGTGAACCTTTCAGAGTTTTCAGTGATAACAAGCAGCACACTGTGGCACGTGTGCCTTAGGCTCACCACTTGCGCTCTACATTCATGTTATATCTACCCTCTCCCAGCCCTAGGCTTAGGCATTTCTATAGGATTCCTACTTCCTCTTTTTTGGCAGTGATATTGGGATGATATTTAGAAAGCAAGATCAGTGAAGATGCTATTTGTGTACATTCATCCATGTACATGTAGCTGCATCTCCCTCCCTCCTCCTCCCTCCCTCCCTCCCTCTGTCCATCCCTCCTTCCTCCCTCCCTCCCTCCTTCCTCCCTCCCCCCCACCTTCTTAAACATGAGATCAGACTGAGGACTATGATCGTAATTATGTATTCCAGGGTTCATTTATAAATGTAAGGTTACTTCTTCTTTATGGCTCTGTGAGAAAGACATTTCTTGACTAGAATACAGTACTTTGTGTCATTCTCTTTGTTCTTTTCCTTTATTACCCAGTTGAAGCACTATTTCTGAAGTTATTTAGTTCAGCTCCTGGGCTCCACCCCTTTATTCAGATTGAGTCTGAATGTTTGGGGGCACAGTGGGGTTCAGCTGTAACAGCCAAGATTCCACCCTATGCTCGACATCTCATCTGACTTTTTTTTTTAAATGTGCACAGCATAGCTCTGTATCTCTGGGTTTTGACAAATGTGGTGAGTCATGCGTCAACCACCGCAATACTGTACACAACCATTTCATCATCTAAAAATTCCCCTGTGCAGCCAGTTTGTAACTGTTCCCTTCTCCTGGGCATCTGCACCCTCTGATCTGCTCCCGGTCCCTGCCATTTTGCTTTTCCTGAATATCACGTTTATCTCCTTTTTAAAAAAATCTCCCGTGTGTTTCATGTGTATTTCTAAACAACTGCATGCGCCAGGGCATATGTACCTACAGTGAACTCAGGGATTTGCGCCGTGAAGGTGATTTTTGACTGATATCTGCTGCTGCTGTGGTCAAATGACAGAACATTTCCACCTCCCAGTGACTTCAGAGCGACTCGCCCCACCTTGCTCTGCAGTACCCACGTCCTTGGATCTGACCTCAGTTCTGCCCGGGAGTTTTGCCTCCTGTGTGCTCTTCTGGGTTTGGCCTCTTTCATTCAGTAGAAGTTTGTGAGTTTGTTCCAGGTTGTTGTGTTTGTCCAAAGTCTGTCCCCTTCTGTCGCTGAATACTAGACTGTTGTTTGTTCACCTGTTAAAATATTTGTATTTTCCAGTGTCTGTCTATTCTAATGTAATAGCATATCATACAAATGCTATGATCATTCATTTTATTTTCTCTGGATGTGTTTTTCTGTCTTGAAGGTAGATAACTGTTTCTGTGGTATACACAATTATGCCTCTCTAGTGATAAAATGCAAAAATCATAGGGCTCAGTTTTTTCTCTGCACGTAGTAAAGCTTTCTATGCTTATTTAAATGAGGTATTTTTAAAAATCACATTACATTTTTTCTTTCCATTTTCACATATCTAAGTAATTCTTTAAGAATAGTTTTACATTTGCTTTGATTTTACCATAACTACAGTAATTACTTAGACTGAACTCTCGATACTCATTTGATATCAGTTTTTGCATTAACCCTAATATAGGTGATTGCTGTACATTCTTGAGTTCTAAGTTAAACCTTTAGGCTTAAAAGCAGTTTTTGAATTATCTTGCATCAGTTCTTTGAATGGGTAGTTTGTCTTTTGTCCCCTAAAGCATGAAACATCTTCCTTTTTTCTCATCTGAAGGGCCATTAGGCTCATTACAACCTTGTGTTCAGGGTACTCATTCCTTGATTGTGTATTCTGACATTTAATGTTCTCTGCACTTGGCCCGATTTTTGTTCCTACCACTTTGGATGGAGGCTGATTGGCATGTGATGATGGGCAGTTTAATTTTTTAAACTAAGATGTTTTGCAAGGCTAGAAATAAAGTGGATATATTCTCAGCCTCCTATTGCCTTTTTTGACCTATACATTCAGGACACACAGATTTTTATTAGTATTTAGGATTAGTATTTCTGTCCCCTTTTTATTTTATTTTTTTTTCCTCTCTGCTGGGCTTGTACTGGTTGGATCTCTGTTACTTCTGCTAGATGTATAGTGTAATCTTATTTTCTTTAAAACCTGTATCCTTTCTCCCCACACTCCTAAAGAGCTTTTAGAGCTTTAGCTGTGTCACGGATTTGATCTCTTTCTTTCTCATGATCACATGCATGTGGTATAATGAGCCCTGCATCCATCCTGGGCAGTTGGTACCTGTGCAAGACACAACTTCATTTTTTCCTGCTCTCCCTACGTCTCTTAGTCTTCTTCTCACTTGCAAAAGATTTGCCTCCCTAGTTTTTCTCCCTGTTATCTTTTATTTTGCTCTTTATTTATATTTCCGGTTCTCAGATAAGAGAGACCATGTGATATTTAAGCTTGTCTGTCTGATTTCGCTGCATGTTAAGATCTTGAGATGCGTCTTTCTTCCTACAAATGCCTCAAGTTTATCCTTATTCTTGGCACACTCCTTTGGGTGTAAGCACTATGTTCATTCATCAGTTGGTGGACACGGGCTGCTTCCACAGTTCAGTAGTGTGAATTGTGCTGCTACAAACATGAGTGGCATATACTACAGTGGTGTGATGTCTTTAACTCTTTTGGGAATAGTTAGGGGAATAGGTAGGTTGAAAGGAATTTCTCTTTTTAAGTTTTTTGAGGAATCTCCTCACTGATTTCTATGGTGGCTGTAGTACTTTAAGGATTATTTATTTATTTATTTATCTAACAGCACTGGGGATTGACTTTGTGCTGGCCAGGCAAGGACTTACACCACTGAGCTGTCTCGAAGCCCTGTACAACTTTACATACTTACCAACAATGTAGAAGGGTTCCTTTCTCCCTGCAGGCTGCATAGCGTTTGCTACTACTTGTTGTCTTGATGATCGCTGTTCTCTCTGGGCTTAGATGGAATCTCTGTGTTGTTTTACTTTGCATTTGTCTAATGGCCAGTGATGTTGCACTTTTTTTTTTTTTCATGTATTTTACGCTATTTGTACTTCATCAAGAAGTGACTGTTCATTTCATTTGCCCATTTTTGGATAGGGACTTCTTGTGTCCTGATACTGCCCTTTCCTGGCTCCAATAGGAACTCTCTCCCTTGCATGTATTTCTTCTTTGGTTTCTTTGCATCCTTTCTTAGGCAGATGGATCTTACTTCATTTCAGTTTCCCTTCCAACCTCTTCGTTTCATCGCTTTCCCCCTTTATATACACAGTCCACATCTGGAAAACGCACCACAAATGCAATTAGAAAGTGTGCCTCATGCCGTGCCATCGGTAGGCTTTTGCCTATTCTTGGTTATGCTCGACTTGGTTTGTTTTAGCAGGTTCTATAGCTGTGCTCACAGGTCAGAGTGAGGCCCTTGCAGGTGTAGGTCTCCCAGCAGAGGTCTGTGGACATCTGTCATGGTCACCTTCACCAACTAGCTGTCCCCGAGCTCCCTGGTAGACCTCACCAGAGGCTGCTTTCCCTTTCCTGGCTCTTGGCCTGGCAGCCAGTTCCCTGGGTCCCTTCTGTGGGCTGAGCAGGAAGGGCTTCCAGCCCTTGCTGCCTTCTTTTGTGACTCTATCACTGCAGCCATCTCAGTGTTTGATGACCTGAAGAAACCTATGCCCTGCTGCTTCCAGAACTGTCCTGCTGCTGGTCCTTCTTAAGGACCTCCTGCCTCATGGTGCAGTGATGGTCTGCCTGTGTCCTTCCACCCCAAGGGAGCTGCCCCAGGCTGGTAGCAGAGGTGAGAATGAGAGCCCTCGGGAGTGCAGGACATGAGGCCTGGAGGTAGGGGAGTGAGCGATGCTTCCTCAGATGCTGCTGCTCTCTTACCTCCATGGGCGGGCGCATATGTGCACGTCAGTGATGCCATCTCCCTTGCTGTCTGTGTTGCCTTTTGCTCTCAGAGGCCAGACCGAGTCTAGTAAGCAGAGCTTCTCCAGCCCACCCCCTGTGCTGGGACGGTGTTCCTTTAAGTGTCCGCAGAGTCTCCATTCGGTAATCCTGGGTTCTGGAGCTGTTTCCGTCTCCACCGTCCTGGTTTGGTGGGAAGCTGGGATTGATTGGTTGTTAGGGAGGGAGGCTCCATGGCATGCTAGGTGGCCCAGGAGAGCCAAGCTTTGGAGGCTAATCCTAAACTAGAGAAAGGGCCCACAGAGGTGAGCAGCTGTGGTGGGAGTCACAGGAGACTCCCGAGCTGCAGACATGCTGGGCCTTGGCCAGGTTGGGCCAACAGCACAGCAAGGGAGGTGTGCCTGGTGCCACCATGCAAAATGTGGGGTTTGCAGCCTGCATGCTTGGCACCAATCCTTCCTCTGGGATGCATAATAGATGGGGTGTTGTGGGTACTAGCCAAGGTCCATAACTCCTGAGTGCCTCAGTTTACCTCTTAAAATTAAACTGCTCATGTATCACACTGAATTATTTTGAAAGTGAATAAAGGAGGGCCAGCCAAATAGCTCAGGGAATTAAAGCACCTGCTTAGGCAGATGCAGGGGCCAGGAGTTGGATCCGCTGGCCTGCTGTGCCAGCCCCACCCCTAGGACATGCTGAGATGGTGATTGAGACCGGGGGTCGAATCCTAGCACTTGGGAGGCTGTAAACAGGGGGGTCACTATGAGTCTAATCTATGCAGTGAGACCCTGTACGCCCTGTCCAAAAAAGAAAAAAGAAAGTGAATAAAGGGATGGTACATTCCAGTGGCTGCCCTTAGTGTCTTAGCTTTTCTTGTTGCTGACACTCAATATTTGATACCCAAAGGTAAGTGGAAAGTTTTTTTTTTTTTAATCTTTATTTTATTTTTTGCGGAACCAGGGATTGAACTCAGGCCCTCGCGCTTGCCAGGGAAGTGCTTATTCTACTGAGCCCTTTCCCCCGCCCCAATTTGTTTAATTTTTTAAAAAATCTTTAATTTATTTATTTGGTACTGTATTTTGCTACACAGCTCAGACTCACAGAGATATTTCCGGTTTGGTTTCCAGCTCACCAGCAGGCATGTTGTATCGGGGATCGAACCCGGTTCCTTGTGCTTGCCAGGCAGGTGCTTAGACCGCTGAGCTATCTCCCCAGCTCCAGGAAAAGGCTTATTTAGCTCAGGGTTTGTGGAGGCTTCAGCCTCTCATCAGCTGGCTCCAAGCAGGGCAGCACATGGCAGATGGGCAGCCACTCATGGTGGTGGAAGACAGCAAAAGCAGCAAGTGATGAGCGGGAAGCAGGCCTTTTTCCCTCCCTTACGCTGTTTTCAGGCACACACCCTTAACCCCAGCATTGGACCATGAACCAATCACAAACTCAAGGTTCAGCCCTCTCGGAAAAGCCTGCCCTCCTTGACCTCAGGAGGCTTTAGGGGAGACACTGTGACCAAACTGAAACCATATCAGTCAGTGCTGAATCGCTGTCCAGTGCTGTGATTTTGATCACTGAGGAAATGGCCCTTAACAGGCATCTGGTGGGTCCAGATTCTCTACTTCTCTAAACATCCACTTTGGCCTTTGTTGGAATTATTCCTTCTGCAGCATCTTTGTGGCTGTCACCATTCCTCCTCTTCCCCTCACGGCACTCTTCATAGCCCTTATTGGATATCACCTCGTGCCCACTCTTCTAAATGTGTTCCCTCCAGACTCTGATGCGCTGATGCTCTGTTGGCTTCCTACCGCACACCGAGCCTTCTGTAGCGATGTTCATCGCCGGCTTGCTGAGCCAGGTGTGGTGGTGCACATCTGTAATCCCAGGTGCCTGAGGGAGGCAGCCTGATCGTAAGTTAGAGACCCGCTTTCAAAATCAAAATAAGGCGGGGGGGGTGTAGCTCAGTGCAAGGCAAGAGATTAATCCCTAGTACAAAATGAATAAAGAAATAGTTCTAAAAAACTCCGAGAGTGAAGCTCAGTGGCAGGACCTCTGCCTGGCATGTGCGAGGCCCTGTATTCCTTCCAAGCACCACAGGCACGAAGCGAAATACTTGTTGGGGGGATGATTTCCATGAAGCCATTTCCTTCTCCAATACCTGTCCCTGCATGTCACTGGTCCCTAAAGTTGGCACTTCACTGGACCCTTCTTTGTTCTGGTGGCTTTCCCACTGGTGAAGTACAACCAGGTATCTAGGAGTGCAAGCTACGGCGTCAGATCTTGGGTTCCAGTCTTGTTTAACCATCCTCTTCTGAGCCTCAGGTGTCCTTATGGTGCGAATATTGTCAAATGGTGAGAATAATGCCCTGTGAAAAGACTGTACACAAAGATGAAATCTAATAAATCACAAGTGTACAGTTGCTGGAATTTAGGATGTCCCAATCAGAGTGATGTCATCATTGTTTATGCCTAACAAGACAGCCATCCCTGTGTCACTGTGTCACTGGTAACAATTGCATCAGAATTCCCTGCCCCCACCCACAGTAGAATAGTCTTCAGTTAGCTGGGATCATAGAGAGTAAGTATTAATTAGTGATTTAGTTGAACTCCAAGGAATAGTTCAGTGTCTCAGATTGCTTATCTTTGAACAAAGAAGCTGTCGGGGGTGCAGGCAGCTGGATTTTCTGCTATTTGTGTGTTTGTTAGTGTGTGTGAAGTCAGGGAAAGGGACTTAGTGTGGCTTGCGTTCAGAAGGACTGAGCTTCAGGGGGCTGCGCAGCACAGCCCATGCAGGCGGAGGGGCTGCATCAAAGGCAGAACCTGCTCTGCCATCTGCGGTGTGAAGGAGGAGTTAGCAGGCACTAGCAGGTTCTGAGCTTTAGGAGAAGAAAGCTTGCTCTCCAATAGGGAGCACTGCAGCGATAGGCAAGGCCAGTCTTCTTGTCAAGAGAGGAAATTAGAATCCAGCTCTTTTGGAGCCTTTCCTAAGAGGAGGAAAAGAGGACCAGGAAATCAGCACGGGGGTAATAAAGGAGACGGGGTCAATGAGGTCAGGGGTAAAATAAGGTGGAGCATTTCGGGCAAGTTGTCTCCTGAGTTCCTTGCAGCATTTTGGTGTTTTGGAAAGGGCAGTCGTCTTTCCAAAGCTGGAATAACCGTCTTTGTTTTATACATTAGATGAAATAACACTCATGAAAGCACTGTTGTCTTTTGGTTCCGTGTGTCCCAAAGCAATCCATTTTTTTCAGAGTGTTTTGGGGTGCTCAAGACACTTCCCATTTCTTAGTCTTCAGGGTTCTCCTAAGGCTTTGCTTTTGTTTTTATTAAGTGTATTTTATTTTGTAGATGGGGACACGGAGTCCCAGAGGGTTGGCTGAGTTACCAGGGGTCATAGGGATAGGTGGCAGCAACAGTTCTTTCCTGCAAACAGGCTGTTAGGGATGATCGTGTTCCTGGTGCTCTTATTTGGTACTAGGTCAAGCGTCCAAGGGCTTTGTGGGTGGGGTGGGGGAGCACTGCCTTTTGTCCCTCATAAAGCAACATGTGACTCTACATTGAAATCTCCAGTAATCTGGAGGGAACAAAACTAATCTCTCCTTCCAGGGTGGCCCCAAACAGCTGTATAAACCTGTCGGGCAGCTCCCCAGGCTCCACCTGCCCTGTGGTACACAGCCATCCGACCCCAGGGAGGAGAAGTGGATTGTCTGAAAAGGACGTGTTGTGCAGATGGGGAAATAGTCTGTCTTTTAGACACCAGCAACGTCTGTGGTCATAGGAAGCTGTGCAGGGCTACATGACCTTTAATGTGGAATGTGCACAACACGGATTTGCATATTCTGTGCAGCCCTCCTATGAAGTAGGTGTGTTACTTCCTCTTTGCTGTGAGTCATCTGAGGGCCAAAGAGTGTTAGAAACTTGCTCTAGAACCCATGATAAAGCTTAAATAGGGGATTGAAACCAGATAGTCTAGCTCTAATGCCTGTGCGTTCAAATATCACACTTAGCTCTTTCACGCACCTACCTTTTTACTCCCTTTCGTCCATCCACCCATCCTCTTACTTGCTGTATGATTCATCTCTACATTCATTCATTCATCCACCCACTCACCCACCTCTCTGTCCATCCTCCTGCATCTACCCATATCTAACTAATGTGGTCCTCTGCTTTATCTTTGGGAGAAATTCAACCTCCTTACCATGTGCTTTGTAGAGCTAGACACCTTTACAGACACATCCTTTAGTTCCCAAGAACTACCTGGGAGGGCCAGGCAAATAGCCCAGTGGATTAAAGCGCCTTCTAGCAGGTGCAGGGGCCAGGGTTTCAATCCCCTGGCCTGCCATGCTGGCTCTACCGCCAGGGCGAGCTGAGACAGCATTGGAGTCTGGGCTGGGCGTGGTGGCATGAGCCTGTAATCCCAGCTCTTAGGAGGCTATAAACAGGCGGATCACTATGAGTCCAATCTAGTAGTGAGACCTGGACACCTTGTAAACCCTTCCCTAAAATACACACACACACACACACACACACACACACACACACACACACAAAGGAAATACCTGGGCTTGCTGCTGACGCTCCAGGTTGGCATCCTCTGCATATTCACTTTCCGCCCTCCTGAAACCTGCATGCTATACCCACCCCCAGCATCCTCAGAGTAAGCCAAGTGGTAGACTCCTGCAGAAACCTCTTGAAGCGCTGTTATAAATGATACACAAACCAGCTCCGTTCCTTAACCCACAGGTCAGTAGTTGGATGAGCTGGGCATGCTTTTACTTTTAAAAAACTGTTATAGAGTTTAGTGATACATCTAAAAATTATGCAATAAATCTAAAACAGATGTTCACAGAACATTTTGTAAAGGAAGAAATTGTAATAGACATAGGCCAATTTAAATGGAGATAAATCAGTTACAGAAACAATTAAAATTGTCTAGGAGAGGCAGTATTACGAAGGGAAAGCAGGGTCTAGCTATTTCCATCGTTATTAATTATGAAGTAATAAAATCTGTTTAATTATTTTTCATAGCTTCTGTTGTTTATAAACTGTTGGCGCAAAATCCCAGTTTATAAAACTGCAAACATGTAAACAGTCATAATGACCCCCATGTATCCATTGCACATCTTCAACAACTGGCAACTTCAGTGTAACTACTTTCCCTCTCCTCTTTTTCCTAAGTTTCAAGGACACATTCTTTGCTTGCTACCTAATTTCATTGTGTCAAAATACTGTTCTGTAAGAACGTATTATGTGGTCATTGAGCTATGTATGACACATTTTGAATAGCATTGTTTACCTTTTCATTGAAATGTTTTATTTTAGGGGTGCAGCATTGAGAATTACCATTTTTTAAAATTAATGTCACATCCACAGCAAAATAGAAATAATAATAAATGAGCTCAAAATGCCCTTCACTTAGATATATTGGTTATTAGCATTAGGGCGGTGTTTCCTTAAGTGTATTTTATTTTATTTTATTTTAGGGGAGGGTCTACAAGGTGTTCAGGGTCTCACTACTAGATCAGACTTACAGTGATCTGTCTGTTTACAGCTTCCCAAGAGCTGGAATTACAGGCGCGCGCCACCATGCCCAGTCTCAATTGCCATCTCAGTGCACCCTGGGGGCAGGGCCGGCACAGCAGGCCGGGGGATCAAACCCCGGGCTCCTGCACCTGCTTGCAGGCGCTTTAATCCACTGAGCTATTTGGCTGGTCCTTTAAGTGTGTTTGTTTATGGGACCAGAGGAGGCTTCTCTCACCTTTAGGACATGCCAGCAGGAGCACGTGGCTATAGAACCAAGCAGCAACTCAGATCCCACCTCCTGGGCGGGCGTCCTAGTCAGCTGCCTTGTAACTGGTTCGTGTGGAATGGGGTAAGAAGAGTGATGTAGGGCACACAGTAGGCTCTCCGCAGCACCGCCTACCTCCCACCTCTCCGCAGCACCGCCTACCTCCCCACCTCTCCTCCGCCTTCTCCATTCATGTTGTGCCCTGGGTGGCAGCCAGGGCTGCTGCGTGGGAGAACTGACTCAGTTGATTCAGATCCTTTCTGGTCCCTGTGGTAGAGAGTCAGCGTGGTCTACTGACGAAGAGAGAAGGCATGGGCTGAAGTGGTTCGTGCCCGAGTTCTGCCCACTGAAGACTGGTTATGGTTAAATGCTTAATCTCTAAAGTGGGGCTGGGAAACACACCCGACGCACTGAGTTGTCGGAGATGAGATGCGAGAGTCTGTGCCCTGTGTTGGTCCGGGATGGGCCTCTAAAGGCCTGGGGAGTATTAATGGTCATCAGTATTATACATAAAGGCAGATCAGCACAGGGCTATCCGTACAGGGGCTCCGTAAATGGTCTTTTATGGAGTAGGCCTTGCAAGGTCTCGGTCTACTCTGCAGCCATGGAAGGAATAAAAATCTCTTGAGAAAGCCTGCAGTATGATGCTGGCCACTCAGCCTCGGAGGGGTCAGGAGGCTTCACAGGACAAGATTGCGAGTGTGGGGTGTGGTTCTGCCCCCTTCGGGGACATCTTTACATGAGGCCATGCCGTGGGCAGCCCTGAAAGTGGGGCCAACCCCTGGCCAGGGCTCGGTGCTATCCTGCATGTCCAGCACTAACTTTCCTCTATCTCTTCTGACTCTTGTCTCCTCCCCCAGGTTGAAAGGATTGTAGACAAGCGGAAGAACAAGAAAGGAAAATGGGAGTACCTCATCCGGTGGAAAGGCTACGGGAGCACGGAGGACACGTGGGAGCCGGAGCACCACCTCCTGCACTGTGAGGAATTCATCGACGAGTTCAACGGGCTGCACCTGGCCAAAGACAAGAGGGTCAAGTCCGGGAAGCAGGCAGGCACCTCTAAGCTCCCGCGTGACACCCGCAGCCCTGCGTCGGTGGAGAAGCCCTCCCACAGGCCTGCGGAGCCAGGAAAGAGCAAAGGGACTTCCCACAAGCGGAAACGGATCAACCCACCCCTGTCCAAGCCCAGGAAGGGTTACTCAGGCAAACCCCCCGGGACTGGGGACAGGGCTGCCAAGACTGTGTCCTACAGGACTACCCCCAGCGGCCTGCAGATCATGCCCCTGAAAAAGGCCTCAAATGGGCTGGAAAATGGGGATGCCAACTCCGAGAAGGATGAGAGACACTTTGGAAACGGGTCCCACCAGCCCGATGTGGATTTGACTGATCATGTTGGGGAGCAGGACACCAGCAGTGGCGAATGTGACGGGCCCCACTCGGCGCTGGTGGAGAACGGGCTTGGTCTGTTGGCTTTTCTTTCTCTTGGGTTTGTCTTTGGTATGGTGGGTGGGGTTCTGCTTGCAGCCCAGGGATATTCACAAGACCCTCCCAAACTTTGACATTAGCTACTTAGTTCTTCCTTCACACCTCATTAGTGTCACATGCTGCATCAGTGACAGACCCCTTGTGTGTGCTGCTGAGTCAAGGCCAGTGGGTAGGCAGCCCCCAACTGTGCCTTAAGGCACCCATGGCCATGGCCACCTCTCAAGGACCATGTTGCCAAGGGGCGTGTGCAGTCTTCATATCCCAAGACCAGGGACTCATGCCCCCGGAGGCCAGTGCTTTTCCAGGGCCCACGCAGAGCCTTGCTTGTGTCTCAGCATGCCCTGGCAGGGTGCAGCCCTGAGTGCTGCCTGGGCCAGGGTGTGCTTTTCCCTCTTTGGCCTACTCTGGATGTGGCCTTCACCAAACCAGCCCACAGCTGGAGTTTCTTGCCTTCACTAGGATAGAGGACGGAGCTCATTTCTGCTTTAGGTCTTGCCTTAGTCCATTCAGAATGCCATAAAAGAGAGCGCAGGCTGGGTGATTTGTAAACAATGGAGATTGGTTTCTCGTGGTTGCAGAGACTGGGAAGTTCAGGGTCAGGGAGCCGGTGCATGTCTGATGAGCACCTATGCCTCCTGGGCAGTGGTATCAGCTGTGTCCTTACTGGTGGGAGGGACAGGGCCTGCCCTCCCTGCTTCTTCATTTGGGAACTTGTTCCAGTCGTGATTGAATCACCTGCTAAAGCCCCACCCTTCTATGCTGTTGCCTGGGGCTTAGGATTCAACGTACTGATCTGGCTGATGCCAACATCCAGGCCCTAGTCAGAGTCAGAATTGGCTCTGACTTGATCCTGTGCTTATTCTGTGGTTTGCACCTTCTAACTCTGTCCTGGGAGCAAAACTGCTCACGTGTATTGTGTTGGGTTGTGGAATTCCTCCTGCCTGCTGAGTCTTTGTTGACCAAGTGAAGGAAAGGGAGGCAGTGACCCAGGGAATTCAAGACCCCAAGCCCGGCATTTCCTTAACTCAGTACCTCATGGCTGGTGTCTTGCAGCCGAGCTCTCCGTGCCAGCTACTGTGCGTTTTCTGCCCAGGGACTCGGCGTGTCTTCCTGCTGCAGCTGCCTCTTTAGCTGGAAAGGCCTAAGCCTTGGGGTCCAAGGACGGACAGTCTGTTGCCTGTAGAGCAGGGCCATTGGATATCTCAGAGGGAACCAGAATGTGTGGTGTAGGTGTGCAGGGTGCAGGATGGGCTGCTTGCTGTCCCCAGGGATTCTTGCTGAGGAACCCAAGTTGTCACATGGAGGTCCTTGGATAGCTCAGTGGCATAAGCACCTGCATGGGAAGTGAAAGGTCTTGAGTTCTATTCCCAGTAACAAAAATGAAAATAAAAACTTGTATGATTTTCTGGGAATGGCTTCACATTGAGGTCCTTCTTTGTCCAAGGAGAGAAATTTCTCCTGAGCAGATTTATTTGGCTGCCTTGGCCCCAGCCTGACTCATGTTTCCGTCTGGGGATCCCGGATGCTGAGGTGCTGGGGCCTCCCAGCATATGGAAGAGCTGTTTGTGTTAAGCAGCCATCCCTTGGGGGAAGTGGGCTCGTGTAAATGAGGCTTGGCATAAGCATCCTGTTTGATGTTCCTGTGGCAGCTGCTGGCAGTCGGGAGTTCCCTGTCTCAGGAAGGGTGGTGGGGAACCCCCAAGGCTCCGCCAGTGCCGTGTAAGAGCCTGGGGATCCCTGGCAGTTGGCTCCAGTGCCCTGCTCAGAGCATGGCTGCCCCCAGAGTAAGGAGAAGCCTGAGGGAGGGAGAGGTTTGCCGAGTGAGCCGCCAGACTTCAGCGGGAGGGAGGAAAGGTGGCTCCCAGCCTGTGCCACGTTCCAGAGTGAGCAGAGCCTCAGTGATGCCCTCTGACCCATGACCTGGTGAGAAGGTTGGGTACCCTGTTGTCAGAAGAAGCAGGTGAGGCCAGCTGGCAAGGCCTGGAGTAGTCTGGCCGGCTCCAAACTGCTGTGTTCTCCTCTCCATCCTACCCACACGTAGAAGGAAAGGAGGAGGAGGCTGCTTGCCTCCACTGTGTTGTTTTATTTATTTATATTTAGGACAGGGTGTACAGGCTCTCACTACTAGATCAGACTCATGATCCTCTTGTTTACAGCCTCCCAAGTGCTGGGATTATAGGTGCGTGCCACCATGCCCAGTCTCAATTGCCATCTCAGCGCGCCTCAGGGGTGGGGCCGGCACAGCAGGCTGGGGGATCGAACTCCCCACCCCTGCATCTGCCTAAGCAGGCCCTTTAATCCACTGAGCTATTTGTGTTTTCTTTTAGTTGCTCCATCAGGGGCCTTTCTGCTCAGATGCATCCTACAGCAGTGTCCTCCATGAGTCCCTCCTGCAGGGTGAGGCAGGGGTTCTCACATGTCCCACATGGAAAGTCACAACCTGGGAGAAACGCAGAGACTGGAACATCAATCACTGAGCCTGGCTTGCAGCCGGGAAGCTGGGCTGTTAGTGAGTACTGTGGAGATGTGCTGTGTGGCAAACGGGGGGCATGGCCGTGAAATTTCACCTCTGGTACGGATGTCATGTGATTGAATACTGGTATGCTAAGTACTTCCTCAGGATTAGTCACCATGCTAGGTGTTGGAGCAGAGCAATAGACAGCTAAACTTTGCCCTCTGAAACACGTGTCTGCACTGTACCTAGGAGTGGGTAGGAGTGCCTGCATAGGAGTGCATAGGAGTGGCTGCCTCTGGCTCCTTGCTGAGAAGCCGCAAGCTGACGCCATGCAGGAGCAGAGTACCTGTTGTAGACACAGCACACCTTGGTCATACCTGCATTCGTGTCTTTTGTCACCCTGGTAGTGATCAGCATCCCGTCCACTTCCAGCCTTTAATACTCTAGTTAGAGCTGAGCTTGCTACCCAGGGTTGGCTGGATGGGAGTAGAGAGAGGAAAGACTGATACTTCTTGTCAGAGAGAGGAGTCCGGTTCAAGAGAGGAGTCTGGGGTTCTTGAACCAGACCTGAGACAGGGAAGGTGTTGTCCTACTTGAGCTTTCCCCGGGATTTGGAAGTGTAGTGAAACAGCCCAGCTCCTTTATGTCTTCTGACAGAAGGAAGCACCATCCATGCTGAGTGAAGCCCTGCAGGCCCACCTACCTCTCCCTCAGGACCCTTTCCCTAACTTGGAGCTCTGGACCCACTTCCCAGTGGCTGAGGGTGGGCCCCAGTTTTGGCGCAGCAGAGGAGGAGGCCTGTGTTTGTCTGGCCGAGCTGTGAGGCTCTGGGCTGCACTGTGTGGCATGTGCTTTGGGGGTGGGTTGTTGCTTTTTATGTGGTTTGAACTTCTTTTGGTGAGTGAAGGATTTGCATACAGAACAGCAGCTTACGTAAGAGGCGTATTCTCGCTCATGCTGACACCCCGATCTGTGCTGTGAGAGCAGAGGCTAAACGGGGGCCGCGCCTTGGGGCTTTGGCTCTCCCCAGTAGTGTTTGTGAATGTGCTGCGGCTCAGGGGTCCTCGGCTCAGGTTGTTCTCCGGTAATGACTTGTGGCTTTGTGGTCCCGGGACCATCTGCCTCAGTATCCCTCAGGAGCTTGTTAAAACAAGCTCCACCCTTATGAAACCAGTTGACATCTCAGGGGCAAGGTATGAGTTACACATGCCTAGTGCTGGATTTTAGTGGCCACAGGTGTAGGCGGCAGCCCCTGCAGAGCTGTTTGGTTGTAAGTGATGGTCCACAGATGCGTTTGTTGGGAGATCCAGGGTTATTCTTTGGAGTGTAAGCTTATAAGTGGGAAGGGGAGTTGGCCTTCAAAAATTTAAAAAGCCGGACACAGTTCTTCCTTTTCTCGATAAGCTTTTCTACAAGCCCCCCCCCCCTTTTTTTTCTTTTTTCTCAAAGTAGGATCAAACAGAGAAAGGCTTTATCCTTTTGGAAGCGCTGTTAGATTAGGCAGCCATTCCTGTCCTGGCTGGTAGAACTGCTCTAAGTTTTTGACCAGACAGACTGAAGCCTCACTGCTGTTCAGATTCATGAGTGTCCTGACCTGAACCCCAGGGCCTCTGACCCGGCGTCTCTCTTCCAGCCTGGGACAACTCCTACCTCCCAGCACTTCCAGGTCCCATGAGCCTGTAAGGCCCATGAGCCTGTGGCTCTGGTCCCCTTTTGATTTCTTAGAATCCTTTCCTGTGTATCGTGAGGATTGTCCTGTGTCACTCGGCCTTACCACTCAAGTGATATGTGACTCAGTGTTTTCAGAGCCTTTCCCACCCACGTGTGAGTCAGCCCCCGCAGAGTGCAGCGCTTGCCCTTTCTCTCTGCTGGTCTTCTACAGTGATCTTGGCCTTCGCTTGTGGAATGTTTGTCTCCTCCTACTCACTCTTTCTGTATGATCATTGCCCTTCATTGATCACGCTGGAGAAGCTGTGTTTTCAGAACACTGCGGCACAGAGCAGCAGCGTGGCAAAGGCCCTGTGACTCTTGAGACCTCCAACATGTGGAAGGTACAGCCAGTGTGGAACCTCGTGGAGGGAAGTGCGGACCCCAGTGGGGTGTCAGTAGCTGGACCCGGGATCCCTCTTTGGGAACCATTGGCCTAGAGGCCCCAGGATGGCTGAGGGGAGCACGCAGGTGGTTTGACTGGGAAGAGTTTGTGGGCTTGTGTTCTTCACCTTATATTTACGTTTACAGAATTTTGTAAGTGGCAGGTTTGTGCAGTAAGAAATTTTAAGCTGCACGTGCAGAATATAGGAACTTACCTGAGGTAGAACATGGGAGTTTACAGAGTACATTTGATAACCTCGTGGCAGTCTCAGATCATCAGAGGCAGCTGCTGTTCTATCCATTTTACAGAGGTGGAGACTGAGTTTACGGTGCCTAGGTCGGGACCAGTGAGAGACTGAACAGTTTGACCCCAGAGCTGGCCTCTGAACTGCTGCCTAATTGTCTTGCAGACAGTGAAGAGCAATTCCTAAGCCTTCCTAGTTACTGATGAAAATGCGCTCTGCTGGGGGCAGGGGGCTCAGGCGCCGGATCCCTGTCTGGAACACCCTCAGGTCATGCCTGAGGAGGGATGCAGTACTTCTCAGCCTGAGATGGTAGGACAGGCCCTGTGCTGTTCCCTTGGAAAACCTGGGCCACAGGACCGATTTCCTAGAAAGATGCAACGTACCAGTTCGGTGTTTGTTAGTTCTCAGAAAAACGCAGAAAGGAGTGAAAGGCCTGGTTGGTTTTCTAGGAAAGTGCAGACTTTCTAGAATTAAGGAACCTTCTAGAGCAGGCCTCACCCTCCCCTGGATTCTCTCAGCTCTCCCTCGAGGCCAGGATAACTTCTATTTCCAAGCCAGGGCAGAAGAAGAAGAGAAAGGAAGGGTGTTAGTCTTATTGGAGAATGTAGGAGAAAAAGTCCTGAACAGCCCTTCAGGGCTTGCTACAGACCCTACCATACTTCCTTAAAACTGTGACTGTACCAGAAACTTCTCAGACCTGCCAGGACTCTGATCCCAGTTCATGACCTTTAGAGTCATCTCTGCCTCTCAGCGTACACACCTTGTCCCGGAAGACGTTTCAGGGAAGCTGACGCAGGAGAGCTGTGGGCGCAGTGGGCAGCAGCTCCAGGCCAGCCCGTGAATGTGAATCCCAGGCCATAGGAGTGTCCCCACAGCGGCTCTGCCTGACACAGGTGTCTGTGTCCTCGAGCACAGCTGTTCTTTTTACACATTTGGAGCAGCTACTCTCAGGCCAGCCAACACTGACCAGCCCTTTTGGCTTTCAGAAGTGGGTGATTGTGCAAACCTATAACAACAACTAAAGCCTCACAGGGTTTTATGTTTCGCCTTCCAAAGTGTGGCAGCTACAGAACTTTTGATAGTGAATGAATTAAAAACCCTTTATGTGGTGATGCTCAGACCCCATCCAACTTGGCTGCTGTGCCCCGTGGAAGGCGCCAGGCTGGGATGGAAAATCTCACTCTCCAACCTGAACAGCCTGACCCCTGGCAGATGCAAGGAGGATTTGGATTTGGTTTGGAGTTTTGGTTCCGATTTCCCGAACCCTGGATTTCATTTTCCTTCCAGAAGCGACTGATGGAATTTGACCACTCTCGAACTTTGGAAGTCAACTAGTTAACTGCTTGCTCTGCCAGCTCAAATGTTGTTCTCTTCACTCCGTTACCTCAGAAAAGCCCTAGGACTGCTTCCATGTGGTGGAGTACGGTGTGTCTGGGATATACTTATGGCATCTGTAGATGGCTCCGTGGTAACCCCAAATCAGTTTTCCAGTGTCCTCCTCATGGACCTCCTGCTACATCCTTTACCCCACTTCCCAGACAGTCTTCACCCCTTGGCAGCCGGGCTGGTGCCGCTGCTGGTGAGAACCTTTATGCTTAACATGGATTGAGCTCTTGCTGTGGCAGACAAGCCTTGCTCTTGGTGGTTGACCTATTTGATATCTATTATTCAGTCATCAGTATAGCAAGGCCACCTACCGTTAACCTTACTATACGTAGGTGTAATATGTGCAGTATATATTATTTACTCCAATGTTTGTTGATTGAAGAACAGGAATAATCCTCTGTCTGCCCATCCGTCCATCTGTGCATCCATCCATCCATCCATCCATCCATCCATAATCTCCAAGGCCTTCCTAAGATGACATCTGAGTAATGCCCAGAGGTGGCCAGAGCACCCTGTTACGTAATCCACCTGGGACCATGCTCTGGGTCAGGACCTGTGGCTGTGCTGTCCTCTTTTAGCTCTTGGGATTTTACAGGCTGCTGGGACTTAACTGTTCTTCTCTTTGATGATCGCCAGGCTGCCTGCCGAGGCAGCATGCTCTTGCCAACCTGGCCACGGCCAGGCTTGTCCAGGCTCCACTGTTTCCATTTGAGTGTATGAGTGAGGGAGCCTCTTCCCGGTCCGGGACCGCCCCGTGGACAGCGCATGCTGAAACACAGCATGTGCGGTGGCCAGTAGTCTGCCACGCTGCCTGACACAAATTACTTTGCCTCTCTGTGCCTGGTTCCTCATTGACGAAATGCAGATGATTATACCTCATAAGTGTGGGATAAAGAATAAATAAATGAATTTTTATAAAGCTCTTAGAATATTACTTGCCATATGGGAGACATTTGAACGTGGTTAACGGTGTCTCTCCGCATTCTCCTACTGGATCTTTGCGTTCTCCTATTTGGTTTTTAGGACATGTTATGTATTAGTTACACTGATCTCTAGATATGTGGGTTAAACCTGTGGATACTCAAGCTGAATGACTGCTCTGTGCAGGAAATGTTGAGACATCACTGTGAAACCTGCCGCAATGAGACGTGTGGAAGAGACTGTGGCGCCAAAGCCAGCTGAGCAAAAGGGCTTTGTGGAGGTGATCCTCCGGCTGAATTCAGCACACAGAGCAGAAAGAACAGGGGAGGAGATGAGGACGGCCGGAGCAGGGAACAGGGCGTGCGGAGCACAGAGCCTAGGAGTGGCACGCAGGGCCCGTCACCTCACAGAGGACGCAGCGTCTCCCCAGCTCTAGGCCACAGTTCTGGGAGCTGAGCCCAGGGAGCGCCCTGTGCAGTCAGAGCCAGTAGACCCCCGCCTCACCGGTTCCTCCGCCTGAGGCTCCCTCCCTAGCCACACGGAGGTAGTGGTTTCCACTTTTTTTGCATGTCTGGCCGCAGCACTGATGCCGGGGCGCATGTGGAGATCAGTTTGCATTTTTATTTGCACTTGTACAGCTGTGTTTCTTCATTAGTAGCTCAGACCTTAGCTTATAACACCCAGAGCCTGGTTGCTGCGTGGTACCCCCGCCCCATCAGCTCTGGGAAGTCAGGGATGGCCCCTGAGTTTGTGGACAGCTGTGTCTGCAGCCCTGACGGTGCCAAGCGCCCAGCAGTGCCCGGGAAGTGTGGCCAGTGCTGAAGGGGAGAGCTGACCCGTGGGGACAGGAAGCAGGAAGCCCTCCCTGCTCTCAGGTGTGGGTCCTGAGGCCAGGGCCATTCTAGCACCTGGCAGAGCTCCCAGTTCCTGGTCCTGGTGTCCCTTCCCTCCTTGAGCCGTCTTGCAGGCTCCGCTGGTGCTTCCCGCTGTGGTACCTGTCTGGGGAGCTGATGGTCTGTCCGGACTCGCGAGGACGGCTGCAGCTTCCCTTTCCCTTGTCTTCTCTGCAGTGTTTTCTGCCCGGGTACCCTCTTGTGCTGCTCTTCATACTCACAGGCGTGGCAGTGTCCAGCTTTGCATGACATGCCTGCTCCTGCCCTCTGCAGGGTCGTGCCTGGCCTTTCAGCACTAGATCTTTCTGTCGGGTGACATTCTTTCTGTTTGGTGCAGTTTTCTGTTATAAAAGAGGAAAATGCCCAACTCATAATTTACAGATTGCCTTGATGGTAACACAGGACATGAAATGGTGGATTCTGTAAGTGCCAGGTACAGCAAGAGTCTTGAGATTTCTCCTTTCAAATGACTGTAGCTGCCGAGCACGGCGCTGCACCGCTGTAATCCCAGCACTTGGAGGCTGAGGCAGGAGGGTGAATGTGAGTTGCGAGTTCAAGAGCAGTCTGTGCTACAAAGTGAGGTCAGGGCCAGTCTGAACTGTATAGCAAGACCTGGTCTCAGAAAGAAAAAAAATTAAAAATAAATAATTTTTTTTTTAGAAAAAGGAAGAAGGGGCCGGGGAGATAGCTCAGTAGAATAAGCATTTACCTGGCAAGCACAAGGGTCTGAGTTCAATCCCCTGTTCTGCAATAAATAAATAAATTAATTAAAAAAGGAAGCATGGTGGGAAGAAACTAGGAAGATTAAGGCTGGCTTGGGAGCTTGAGGGTCTGTGAACTCAGGTGCAGACTCCGTCCTTGAGCGGATGACAAGGCAGGCCTTTGAGCTTTTGATCTTGAGTACTGCCCTCAGGAAGTAAAACTTCTGTTCCGAGTGCTGGGCGATGTGTCCTGGCACCCTGTCAGGGTTCATTTCTCTTCCTTCCTTTGTGCTACTGAGGAAGCTGCTTGCTTTACGATATTCATAGCACTACACTTCCCTGCATTGTGTGAGCCAGCAAGGTGAATTCAGTAGCCCCCCTCCCCCGCTCCAGGTAGTGGACACCCAATGTACTTCTGTGACTTCCCAGTATGTCACAGAAGACTGGGGATGTGGCTCAGTGGCAGTGGCGCCTGCCTGGCAAGTGCAGATTCCCACATTTGATCCCCAGTAGCCCCTCCAAAAAAAAGTTAGGCTTTAGTTTCCCACCCGCCATCATGAAGTTGGGATTCCTGCCCTTCTGCCCTAGAAATATCTGATAGTTCGTTCCACCTTCAGCTCCTTTCCTGATTCTTTCCCATTTCTCCACGCTGGTGGAGAGGGTTCTGAGTGGGCTTATTGAAATTCAAACATAGAAATTCCTTGCTGGCCTAACTTTTCAGCAGTGACGCCTGCAATCACTTGGAGGAGGGGAAAGAGAAACCACCGCAAGGAGCCATAGAGCATGGGCAGCGCCTACAGACAGATGGATCCTCTGGAGGGAGGTTAGGTACAAGTCATGGCTTTCTTGGGGCCGGAAAGATGCAAGAGCTTGCACACACAGAGTGCAGACCTGGGAACTGCACCGTGGAAGATTGGTGGAAGCCGTGGAACGTCCCTGGTGCACTAGCAGACGCCTGCCAGACTCCGCACTGAGTCAAGAACTTTGTGCCAAGCAGGAGGTCACCATGGACCACGTGTGGGGAATACAATGATGATTTTTTTTTAAAAAAAAAAGGTTCTCACAGTCTAGGGAAAAAAAGAAGCAGCAGAAAGTGACATTGTTTTTTTCCCTGTCAAAATGCACAGCATTTCCTGAATTCTGCTATAAGCCGGGGCCTGCGCAGGCACTGTTACTGTAGTGACTTAGCCCTAGCGGGGAGCTCCCGTCACTGTTTACATACGTGGAATCTGAGGCAGACGTGGGTGCATGAATGGTTGCGGCTATCCGGGGCCTCAGCTCCATGCGTGTCCAGACTGCTACTTGAGGGAGCCCATGGAAGAACTGCATCATACTGGAAACCCTTTTTAGCTTTTGAGATAATTTTTTCCCACAGTTCAGTCTTAACAGGCATTTGCTTTGTGCCCCCGTGTGCTGGGAAGGGAGGACACAGTGGCCACCAGCCTCAGCTTCTGCAGGACTCTCGGTTAATGACACTGATGAAGAGATAAGTGGGTCCCCAGTGGCTCCCTGCAAAGCTGAGTGTGCTGAGAACTCAGGAAGGGCCAGGATCCAGAGGAGACCCCCCAGAGATAGCTCAGGGACATTCAGGAGGCTGGCTCTGCAGGACTCTCGTGAAGGCGGGCAGGAAGCGCATTGCAGGCTGTTGGGACAGCTGAGGCAGCAGCTGGGTGCTGGAAGACACGGGGTGTCAGACCCTTGGCCCTGAACACCCGGTGTTTAAGCAAGAAGAGTGGAAGGTGAAGCTCAAAAGCAGGCTGAGACCAGAAGGGGGAGGCCTGTAAGTATGCAGCAGAGGAGTGGCAGGGAAAGGAGGTGCACTGAGCTTTAAACGGGATCACTGTGGACTGAGCACCTCACAGGACATTTTGTCCTGTACCAGAGCCTGGCACACCAGCACTTCGGAGTTGGCCTGACCTTGGAGGGTTGAACGTGGGAAGCGTGATTTGACCTGTAGAAATGGTTCCTTTGAATCAGGTTGCTTTGCATTTTGAATTCATGCTTTGCTCTGCAATTTGAGATGTTTAGACGCCTGACAGTAAACATCACAAGATGTATATAATCATCCCTCCCAGCACTTCTAAGCAATCTTGGAACCTCAACTTTATTGAAATCCAGAGTGTATGGAGCTTATCAAGGATAATTAAAACATGCCAGGTGACGACTAAGAATTTTTTCTTAATGTACTTTTGGATTTGAGCTTTGTAGTTGCACTGGGCCCTGGCATGAGGGATGTGGAGGATGGGAACAGTTAGGAGCTGGCCTGTTGACCAGCTGGGGGCTAGCAGTGCATGTACAGGGCTCAGGTGCCCCCTGAGCAGTTCTCCCCACACACTTCCAGTCACACATGTGGGCAGAGCCCTCAGAGGGTTTTGGCAACTGCTGTGGCTTCCCTCCCCTCTTGCTGGGCTGTGACCTCCTGTCTGCTGGTGAAGGACGCGCTGTCCAGAGCGGATGGCTGTGCCTCATCTCCTTGTGATGTGTTCACAGAACCCAGTCTTGACACTTGGGCTTCGCACTGTCCTCTCTTTCTTCGTGTCCATCCTGATAGCAAGAGTGCTAGATGGGCCCCTTGTTGCTCAGCACAGCCCAAGGACTGGCTCCTGCATAAGCCTCGAGCCTCCTCCACAAGCATCACCACCAAGTCCTTGGTCCATGTCCCCAGGGACGTGTCCCCTAAGCCCGGTGCTTTGGTCAGCTGTGGGGGTGGGGGTGGGGGTGGGGTGGTTTCGCATCTTCTCTTTTGCTTACTGCCATTGCCCCCCCCCCAGGTCACGCTGAGGTGCTCCAGGTCAGGCTGCCCTTGGGTTGGTGCCTTCTTCCCCTTTGTACAGGTTGTCTGCTTCCCAAGATGGCGGTGGGGAGGTGGAAGAGCAGTCTGAGTGCTTAGCCTTTTTACGGGCCCTGTAGCAGACCTATTTCCTCATCCTGCTTGCTCTCCACTCTCTCCATTGGTCAGGTCCTCTGGTGCATGTGTAGCTCTCACGCATTCCACCTAGGAGAGTCTCTGCCCTTCCTTGTGTGGTCACCCCTGGCCAGGAAGTCACAGGACTGCTGAGCACAGCCCTTGTCGTTAAGAAGAAGCCTTCTAGGAGCAGGCCTCGGTGGTGCACACCTGAGGCAGGAGAGTCACAAGTTCTGGTCCAGCCAGGGCAACTTAATGATTTAGCAAGACTTGTCTTAAAATAAAAAATAAAAAGGGGTCTGGAGTAGAGCTCAGGGCAGAAGCTCTGGGTTCAGTCCTCAGCATGGAAGAACAAATGAAAGTAAAGAAAGTAGGGTTCCATCTGGGCATGAGCAGGGAACCAGATTTTCAAGAAGTGCTAGGTCAGGGTATGTCAAGTTATATAAGGTGTGGATGATTATCCAGTGCCAGCCGCTGGTGGCTAAAGTTAAATTCCAGGTAATTCGAATTAAGAAAAGAAACTTAACGTCTCCGTAGCCACTGGCCCTTGCACTAGACCTTGCAGCCGCCGCACTTGTCTGTCACTACAGGGTGCTGTGCCGGGCAGAGCTGAGTTAGAGTGCTGGCGCCTGAGAGCAGGCCCACACCTGCGCCTTCTCGGCGGTGCACCCCGGGGCCAGGTGTGTTGCAGTGAGCCCAGTAGATGATGGGAGGTGGTACAGGAGGAACAGCATCTGGACAGGAGGGGGACGGAGAGTCACAGAGGATTTGCTCGGGCAGGATGAGACTAGCAAGTGTTCCCCTCAGGAAGGAGAATAGCTCTGGTCTTTTTAGCTTCCTTCTGTGTTCTCAGGCTGCGTGCTCCTCAAGGTGCTACTATTTGCTTCTCGAGGGAAGGAAAATTCGTAGTACTCATAGCACACGGTGCTCTTGGGCACCTGCAAGAGATGAGAGCCTGCTCAGCTGTTGTGAGCCAGGTGTGACAAGAGTATGAATTAGTCATCTCTGTGCAGGCTCAGCCTGATTGCAGAAAGCACGTATTTTCTTTCACCCACAAGACAAATACAAAGCTTTGGCAGTGTGGCCGATGCTTCTTGAGGCTACGGCTTCCTATGTGAGGGAGGCAAGTGCTGGGAATGCTACTAATGAATTTGGTGAGTGATATGTTATGCTTGCCTAGCTGAGTTCTCCTGTTTTCTGATTTGCTCATGAACTCGATGAACACTTTGTTGTGCTTGTGCTGTCCCCCAGGTGCTGAGCTCACTGCTGTGTGTGCAAAGGTGACAAGGCCTTATGCAAGAAGACCAAAGAGACCACAGTCTGGTAGAACATCAGGCAGATGTGTGGATGATGCTAGCGCAGTGACGTGAACGGCGTCATGTAACCCAGCGACTGGGTGTAACGCATGGACTCTCCTTCCTGCTTTGCCCAGCAGGGACTGGGCTCCAGGGAAGAAGCAAAGAACATCCTAGTGGCCAGACCAGGCCAGAGCCCAGGCTCAGAGTCACGCTTCAGAATCTCAGTGGTTAGGTCCAGCATGAAGTGTGAAGTCTCGGTGCTCAAGTGTGGGTCTCTGTACTGACACCTCCCTGTGGCACGACTTGGGCTTTTATTTTCTTGTGTATCAAAAGAGGATAAAGAACAGTGTCTTACAGAGTTCTGATGAGGACCACATGTGGTAACCTGTGTGGATCCCACTCAACAACTAGGAGTATTATATTGTAGTTAAGAGTGAGAGAAGGGAATGAGGGATTGCCGTAGCAACGCAGGGAGTCTCAGGCTGCGGCTGTCCTAGGGCAGGGGTACATTGCCCCAAGCCCATCTTCTGTGATCCTGAAGCCCTGAGATCCAGGGGCCGCTCTATTTAAGTATAGGGCCAGCGTAGATCATGCATGGCTGTGTTCCAGAAAAATGATAATGCCTGGTGAACACACTCTGTGGTCATCCCTGGTCAGTCCTATCCTCTGTGGACCCCATCAACACCCTAGTCCTTTGTCTTCTGAACCCCCAGACAGCTGACCTGTAGCCCAGAGCAGCTGTCACTTTATCTATCAGATGCCAGGCTTCTATCTCTATGTGTGTTACTTGCAGGAGTGAACAGCATGCACTATGGGCTCTGACTCCCTCCCTGTGGCATTTTTCTGTTGTTTGGGCAGCATTCTGATCCCCTGATTAGCTGAGGTAAAATGTCTTTGCTTTTTCCGTGTCTTTCCTCAGGGAATCTTCCACATACTTTTATGCTTTTGTTTAATCTGGTTATCTTCTAATTAATAAATTTAATCTCTTTGCAGACCAACATGATAATCTGTATTTGAATATTTTTACTATTTTACTGTGCATTTCCTTTTTAATATTCTCTTTCACACATTTTCTTCTAACTCTTGTCTCCTGACCCATCCTAGTTTTAATTAGATTGGTACATTTTATATGTCTCCTCTCTCTGGGGTAACTTGAAATTCAGATACTGGTCATATTTAGTGGACATAATATGGCTATAAGTGGACATACTGGCTATAAGTTTCCTAACAAAATGAGATCTCCCTATTGAATAGGGCAAGGAATCTCTCTTAGGCTTTAAAATGTCGTTCCACAGCTTGTTACTGTTTTGTATACCCAATGTTGTTAAACATTGTAAATAATTATTTTTAAAACTAATAATTACATTGACTGAAAAATATCTAGTTTGTTTCTTTTCCCCTCATATCTTCTCTCAGTTAGCTTTAGTTTTCTGAAGTTTCTCTTCACAATTTCTTTTGGAGACTACGGTAGGTAACCTGCCATACTCGGTGTGGGAATTCTGGAAACTGCCTGCTTAGTTGGTCCTCTATGCGCCATTTTAGCTGGGTATAAAAATCTCTTTTTGGTAGCTTTTTTCCATTGGCATTTTGACAATAGTTCATTTTGATCAAGCTTTTGTCATTGTTGGTATCAGTGTGGCATTCCCTAATGTTCGTTTTTCTCTCTGTGCTGTATCTTAAGAACTTTTCTTTACCCTTGACATTCTGCATTTCCATTATTGTTTGTCTGTTGATCCTCCTTGGTACGTAAAGTGCTCTGCCAGACAACGAGCTCTATGTTCTGCAAAATATTCTGCTACTATCTCTTTAAATGTTTCTTAGAATTATCTGTTGTATAAAAGCTTAATTTGGTTCTTATTTGTAGGATAGTTGTGTTTAAAAATGCATTTAAATTTTTATTTTGAAAGTATTTCAGACTTACAGAAAGCATCACTAAGGATCTCTTTACAGATTCAGCTATTTCAACATTTTGCCATGTTTAATTTCTTTGCATGCATCTCTGTACATATATGTACATGTGTATGTAGAGAGACATACACATAACATATACAAATTATGAACAAATTGTTTTCATAAACCATTGTAGATGATACAAATTGTAGATGATACAAATAATGTGTCCTTGCCTCCTTAATATTTAATGTGGATATTTTCTAAGGAAAAAGGGCTCTCTTTTTAAGTAAACACAGTCTAGTCATGTAATTCCAGAAGTTGTGCATTGTTGCAGCACCCCTAATCTGCAGTCTATACTTTGGTTTTCTCTAGTATTCCCATAGCATCATATAATTACTTGTTTCCTGGGGCTGGGGAGATGGCTCAGTAGAATAAGCGCTTACCTGGCAAGCTCAAGGGCCTGAGTTCAGTCCCTGGTTCCTAAAGAAAAAAAAAACCAATAACTTGTTTCCTCCTACACAAGATCCAGTCTAGTACAGAATCTTATGTATTTTAGTCACCATGTCTCTTTGGTTTCCTTTAACCTGGAGCACTTTTCCATCTTTAATGACAGCACCATTTTTGAAGGAAACACACTATCTTACTGGGAGTCTTAGGTTTGTCTGGTGTTTCTTCGTGATTAGATTGAGGTTATGCATCTTCGCTGGAATACTTGAGAATAACGTTGTTCCTTTTCCCCCATCATCCCATCCATCTGCTTATGAACCCATCTGTCCACCCACGCGCTCCTCATGATCAGTTAGTCATCCGTACAGATTGAAGGAATCTCAGTTTACATATGTGGTTTATCATCCATCCTTGCCATTATTCATTTTGTTGTTTAAGTTGTCCTAGATTGGGCCAGGCAGAGCCCCCTGCAGCAGCTTTGTATGCCTTTTGGACATAATCTGATTATTCCTTTGAGCACTTCCTTACTTCTAGGCACAATAAGATTTTGCAGAACAGCTGGCACCTGGTCTGTCCAAGCCCTGGACACAGCCATCTCACTGCAATCCTTGCTTTACCTTAGGTGTGATTGTTATTCAAAAACCAACACCTAGGAGCTAGGGTGGCTCACTGTATTAAGATTTCATCTGTTCTAAGTTCTGTGCTCTCACAGAGCTAGGAAATGCGTCCAAGTTTCAGGTCTGAGTTTCTGTAGACATTTCTAGTTCCAGTTCCCATCTCAGCAGGTACTTCCTTGTCCTGTCCATCCCATATTTGTCCCCCTTCCATAGAGAGGATGCTTTTTCAACATCACATATTTACTAATTTTCCCAGTCTGTATGATTCATAAACTACTGTTGGAATTGCTCCACCCTTGCCACTGTGTACAGAAAACCCACTAATAAGAATTTGAGGTTTAGTTCAGTGTGTATATTTGTAATACTGTGTCCAGAAGTAATTTATATTGGTTCTTCTCCCATCTCTCTTCAGTGTAGTTACATTGTTTTAAATATAGTTAGGATTGCGTATTTCTGTTTGCCTTCATTTTTCCTCTTTGTTGATTTTATTCAAAAATACACCCAGAGAGCTTTCTTCTCCGTCCCTCTGTTCCATTCTACCAGCCCAACCAATGTCACTGTTTTCTGGTTTATTCTTCCTGTGTGTCAAGCTGGTCTCTATGTTTTTTGCCCATCTTAGTGTGCAGGAGTAGCTTGTTGTTTTACAGATGCATAATATCTCATTGTGTACCCATACCTCAGGTTATTCCAGCAACCTGTGCTTGCGGCTTCAGGTAGCTGCCAGTATTTACAGTGATGACCCCATAAACGTTAATCTCGTGTGTGCATCTTTTGGAAGATGGAGATACATTTTCTTTTTTTTTTTTTAAATTTTTATTTATTTATTTATTAGAGAGAGAGAGAGAGAGAGAGAGAGAGAGAGTGTGTGTGTGTGTGTGGTGTGTGTCTGTGGCCAGCTCAGCCCACCAGGGGGCGGGGCTGGCTGGCATGTGGTGCTGGGGGATCGAACCGCGGTCCCTGATGCTTTGCTAAGCTTGTTCTAAGTAGGTGCTTTAGACCACTGAGCCATCTCACCAGCCCCACATTTTCATGTCCAACTACGGACGTATGCTCATGAGTTTCGTCAGGTGTCACCACATCCCCCCAGTGGCCACCTGCACCTGTGCCCCACCCACAGGTGAGAGATCCTGATTCCCAGCATTCCCTGCAGCAGGGACTACTGTTGAGACTTGCGGTCTCTGCCAACCCGAGGGCTAAGAAATGGTATTTCAGTGCATTTTAAATTTTCATTTTTTTTATTATGAGTGTTAATTTGTAATATTTTTTGAAGTCTTATGTTTAAGGCCATTTTGATATAATGCTTGTAAATTTTACCTTTTGCCCATTTTGGGGGGTGAATTTTGCATTTTAAAAAAATCTTTATTTATTTATTCGATACAGGGTCTCACTACACAGTTCAGACTCATAGTGAGTCTCCTGTCTCAGCCTCCCCAGCGCTGGGATCACAGGTGTGTGACACCATGCCTGGTTTCCCAGCCAGCATGGCATGAGGCACCAAGGATGGAACTCTGGTCCTTTTGCTTGCCAGGCAGGCACTTAGATCACCGAGCTATCTCGGTGATATTTAAAAATCTTAAATAAAAATCTCGGTGGTATTTAAAAATCCTAAATACTTAACGTTCTTTACAATTTTGTGCTATTAGCCCTTTACCTGTAGTAAATACTTTCTTCTATTTGATACTTGCTTTTAAATCAGTTTGTTTATTCTGCTTCACCATTTCTAATTTCTGCTTTTGGTTTGAAAATGTCTAGTTTTCTTTCAATATATTTTTCTTGTATCCTATCGCTTTGAGCATTTGACATCACCCTGTTTGCGCATTATTTTATTTGGAGCAATTCAGGCTTCCCGTGTTGGTTTCGTGGGATGGTTCTCTAGGTGAGAGATGCCTGCCTGCTTCGGAATTTTGGTGTGGAGGCTCATTTTGAGAGGGAGGTTTTTGTTTTTGTTTTTCTTTGCTTTCTCCCTGACGCTGCTCTCAGTTTTGCGTCTGCCTCCACCTGGCTCTGAGTTCCCAGTAGGCGGCACGTCTTGGTTATTTTTGCTCTGCCTTCGTGGTGGAGGGGGACCCACTCAGCCCCCAGGTGACCAGGAACGCCCTGAGCCCGGCCTCCCCCCAGGTGTAGGGAAAAGTTTGAGTCCCTCTTGTCTTGAGGATCCCCTTCCCGTGCCCCTCTGCTGCCAGCCCTGCTCACTGCACTGCATGGACACTTTGCTCCTGGTTCCCAGAGATGATTATTGTGTGTGAGCCCAGCTCCATCTTTTGCGTTTTCTCCACCATTTGTTTGTTGCAGAGCTGCCCCACCACAGGAGGGCTTACAGAGCTGCCTTCATGGGAAAAAGTCTTGTGGGCTTTGGAGGACAGCTTGGGGGCCAGCAGGAAGCAAGCTGTCTGGATGGGGTTTCCTGGGCCCTTGCATCGCTGTCGCAGTGCTGGGAGGCAGATGTGGTATGTTTCACATGATCCTCGGGGCCCAGCAGGGCCCACAAGATGGCATGTCGGGTCGGAATACAGCAGGCCCCCTGAGTGGCCTTCACCAGATTTGCTGGGTACAGAGTCCCGTCAGGGCAGATGCCATCTCTGGTCCTGCCCTGGAGTGGGTGGAGAAGGAGAGGCGCAGAATCAAGAGACCAAGGCTGGTCCCTCTGCTGTGAGCACCTTGTCTCTCAGCCAGCAGCAGGAAGGCATCTGAGTGCTCTGTCGGTTTTCCAATTGAGCAGGTCTGAAGCAAAGAAAGGAGCTGCCTTTAACCCTCTGGAGGAGCATGGAGGCGGGTGCTCCAGAGCTCCTGTGGCTTCCTAGCTTCTCCTCGTTAGCAGATGCAGGCTGGGATTTCCACGTCATGGCCTGCAAAGCCCCGTGCCCCTGTACTCCCAGTGCACTTGTGTCCCACCGTGCCTGTCCAGCCAGCTTGTGACACACTCTCTCGGGAGACACATGCCCCAGAGGTGACAGGCACAGGATGAGGGGCTGGCTAGTTCCTCCTACATCTCCTCATGGAGAGATGCAGAAGCCTGTGCTGCAGCTGCAGGTGACATAGCCCAGGCTGTCAAGGAGGCACCTGTGTCTTCTTGAGTCCAATACTGTTGCATCTCTCTAGGTCCCCATTAGCCAGCTGAGCCTGGCATCTGGACAGAATTGCAGGCCTGTCCTCCTTGTCCATTCCCAGAGCCCTCATCTCTCTGAGCACTACTTCACCTTGTGCCCAGTGGCTTTATGCAGAGTCACCCTACGTGGTCCTTTGTCACATGCCCTCTCATTTGTGCATCTTAATTATTGTGCATCAAGTTATTTGCCACCTGTTTAGCCCCTTACTGAGCAGCCCTGCATGGGATAGGACCTTATTTCTCTGTTTGCGTTGGAGCCCTGTCTCCTTGTAGGGCAGCTAGCTCGTAGTTGGATTTTGAAGGAATGAAGAAGAGACAGAGCTCTATGAGGATCTCCCACTTAAGGTCTTTGTGGCATCCATGAGGTCCTCACTTACCCTTATCTGTAAAATGGAGCCACAGTGGCCACTCAGCAGGACTACCTAGAAAGGGGACCTGAGTCTGCCTCCTGCTGTAGTCTCTGCTGAAGAGTGCTGTGCTCGCCAGGTGGCAGGAGGAGGTCCCCTGAGTCTGGCCCTGCCTGGGGCTTGTAGATCAAGCTCCGAGGCTTTGCGCAGGGTGCTGCAGAGCCCAGCCAGCTAGGATCAGAAAGCCCTGCCTCACTGCCGAGGGTTCGAGGTGAGCCCTGAAGACACAGCTCCCCCGACGAAGCCTTTTAATTAAATGCTCCTGTTCACTTTCTGAAGTTCATTAAATCATCCTTCCGGGTGTCGGGAGCTGCACCTTGATGTCTGACAAAGCCCAGTTGCTTTAAGTAATGGAAAAGTACAAAACTAGGAGGCTTCACAGGAGCTGCGGGGTGACACCGGCACGTCCCCGTGCCAGGCAGCTGCCATCTGCAGCATCCCCTTCCTGTAGGCTGCTCGCCCCACCTCCCACCCTGGCCTGCAGGCGGGAGGGGCCCCTGAGCCTGCCCCAGGCCTGCCCTGGTCACTGCCTTTGACCCCTGCTGGCCACGGCCAGACCCCTAGTGCTGATGAAGGTCGGAGCTCTGGAGCTTCTGGCCTTCGGGCTGAGATGAGGCGAGGACCTGCGTGTGCCACGGGCCCCTGGCTCTGCTGAGCATACCCAGGGCGTCCACGCGCCACAGGTACACGCTGAGCAGGGCCTTGCCTCTGAGACCTGCTGTCGTTAGAGACAGGGCTGCTGCAGATACCTCCAGAGCAGTTTCGGGCGAAGCCGGGCTGTGAGGATCAAAGCGAATGAGAGCTTCTGTTTGCACACTGTTTACTCAGTGCTGGGCTCCTGGAGATGTTGCTGTATCTGATGCTTCTGCTCTCTCTGAGGCTCGGCAAGCGGAGCAGGTCCACACGGTGGTCTTCCTGCAGCAGGGATGGCCTGCGCGTGTTTGAGGCCTCTTTTCTGACCCAGCGTACAGAGCGCTTAGCACCAGCTAAGTACTACCCTACCCAGCGTGAGAGGCGAAAGGTCCACAAGGTGTTCAGGCCTTCATTACCACGCAGCTTCTGCTGTTCTGCAGAGGGCTGGGGGAGGCTGCCACGCCCGCCTCCAAGCTGCACCAGGGGAAGGAGGCCTTCTGGGTGTGTGGTCCCGGCGCTCAGAGCCTGGCCCTGGAGCCGCAGCACGGCAGGCCTGGCCGTCAGGATACAGGAACTGCAGGTCACATTCTCAAACCTGCTTGTGTGTCACAGCTGCCTTGCGAGTGCTGCTGTTTAATGTACTTAATTTTCAAACTATATTCTTTAAAATCAACTTTCTTCTTTGAATAGTTTCAGAATTACAGAAAGCATCAGAAGGCCAACACAGGGTTCTTATATCCCCACCCAGCTTCTGTGAAGTCCTAAGCACCTCAGCATGGCACCTCTTAAAATCCAGGAGCTATGTTAATATATTACCATGAACTACAGTCCACACTTCATTCAGGGTTCTTAGTTTTTACCTAACTTCCGGAAAGAATTATATTACACACAGACATCTTGCCCCCTTTGGGCTTCTTGGCTATGACAGTTTCTCAGACTTTTCTTCTCTTGTATGACCTTGAGGGTCTGGGGACAGCTCTTGTGCGCTCTGTGGGATGTCCTTGCATTGGGATTTGTCTGAAGTTTCTTTTTTCATGATTACCTTGGGTTGTCAGTTTGGGGGAAGACCCCGGAGGACAAATGTCCTTTCCAGTACGTTGTGTCAAGGCTCTGTGCGGTGGACGGACCTAGCGCTGTTGGTGCTGCCCATGGTCACTGGGGTCAGCCCCTGCCCCCCACTGTCGTGGGTGGAGACGTCGCTATGCACAGAGCACCCTTGAAGAATCAGGGCTGGCACTGCATTTCATGACCTGGAGCCACAGTGTAAGTTAGCTAGGGTTCTCTTATCTGGGGATTGGTCTCTTCTGCTGCATTTATTATTTATTCAGTCATTCATGTCAATATGAATTCGTAGATATTTTGTATTTTTAGTTATAATCCAATACTCATTTACACTGTTGCTCAACTGGTTCCAGCTTTGGACGTAAGTCCGTCGATTGGCTCCGGTGTCCTTTTGACAAACCCCTGTCCCTGGAGGTCATTCTGTTGCATTCTGTGTGAGCACATCCTTCCTTGCTCCCCCCACGCCTATCTTGGGTCCCCCTTACCCTCTTGGAGTTGGCCTTTCTCCGGGTGCCTTGGTGCCTCGCACAGGAAATGGGACTAGAAGCCAAGCTCTGGGGCCAGGTGTGCTCTCTGGAGCCTTGATTCGAGGTCCCGTTGGCCGGCCGAGCAGGGGAAGGCAGGCGTGGACTCTAAGCCAGGCACGCACACTTAGCTGTGCACGTGGCCATCTGGAGCGGGATTTGGCTGACCGTGAGTGTGTGCATGTTGTCGGCTTGCCTGTAAGTGCCCACTCGGGGCTGCAGACCTCTCGCCTCCGGCAGGCAGCCCTCCTCCAGAATCTCTTGATTCCAGCGTGAGAGCACAGCAGCCTCAGAGGGGTCGGCTCTCCGCTGCAGTGTGCAGCTTACATAGGGCATGTTTTTCTTTAATTTTCAGAGTCCACTCGTCTCTAACATTTACTTAGGTTACCACCTTTTCCTCCAACCTTCAGTAAGGTCGTTTCCTACACAATAAAACTGTTCAATTCTTTTGTCACATTATGCATGCCATCCTGGGACCCCACAGCCTCCTAAATGATATTTTAAAATTTGCATACTTTCCCGTTTGCTCTCTGCGCCGTGGAGTTCTTCGGGTTTTGACAAGCGCTGAATGTCTTGCCTTCTCCATTATGATATCATTCAGAATCGTCTCAGCGTCCTTAAAAACTCCCCTGTGCTTCACCTATTTAACACTTTTCTTATTCTGAACCCTCAGAAAACACTGATCTTTTCATTGTCGTTATAGCTTTGCTTTTTCTAAAAAGTCATCTAACTGGAGTCTCATAATGCAGTGATTTTTCTTACTGGCTTCTTTTACCCAGCAGTGTGCATTTCAGTTTTTTTTGTTGTTGGTGTTGGTGGTGGTGGCGGCTTGATAGCTATTTCTTTTTATCACTAAGTAATGTTACATTATATGGATATGCCAGTTTATTGATGCCATGATTAAAGGACCTATCAAGGGGCCGGCCTGTTAGCTCAGTGGACTAAAGTGCCTGCATAGGCAGAGAACAGCAGCCAGGGCTTTATCCCTGGCATGCCATGCGGGCTCCGCCTCCAGAGCGTGCTGAGACAGCAATTGAGACTGGGCATGGTGGCGCACGCCTGTAATCCCGCCACTTGGGAGGCTGAAAACAGGAGAATCACTATGAGTCCGATCTAGGTAGTAAGACCCTATAGACCTTGCAGACCCTGTCCTAAATACAGAAACAAACAAACAGAAAAAAAAAAAAAAAAAAAAAACCCATCAGTTGCTTCCAATTTTGGGTCGTTGCTTGTTTGATATTGTTTTGTGGGTGAAGGTTTCCAAATGGTCTTGACACAAGAATTCTTAGAAATAGTGATGATTGCTGGATTGCATCCGCTAAGCCCACATTTTGTTTTTCACGTAGGGCCTTGAGCATGGCAGGCAGCGCTGTGCCGCTGAGCTGCACCCCATTCCCTTTTATTTTGAGACGGGGTTTTGCTGTGTCAGGCTGGAGTTGAACCTGCCGTGTTGCTGCCTTGCCTTTCCGAGTAGCTGGGATTGCAGTGCATACCACCGTGCCTGGGTCTCTAGTTTTTCAAGAGCAGACCAGATGGCCTTCCAAAGCAATTTGCCACTTCATATTCGTATGAGCAGTGACTGGGAATCCCTGTTAATCTGTTTCCTCACTAGCAGTTGGCGTTGTAAGTAGTTCGCATGTTAGCTGCCCTGTGAATGTATATGTCTGTCGGCTTTCATCGCCTTGTTTTAATTTCCTAATGAAAAACCGTGATGAGCGTTTTTCAGTATGTTGGTTTGCTACCTTTTCAGCTCTTTCCTCCATTTTTAAATATAGGATTGTTTGTTTTCTCTTCCGTTTTCAAGAATTCCAGGCTGGCCAAATAGCTCAGTGGATTAAAGCACCTGCAAGCAGGAGCAGGGGCTGAGGGTTCGATCCCCAGGGCTGCCGTGCCGGCCCCGCCCTGGGGCACACTGAGACAGCAATTGAGACTGGGCGTGGTGGCGCACGCCTGTAATCCCAGCTGTTGGGAGGCTGAAAACAGGCGGATCACTACGAGTCTGATCTAGTAGTGAGACCCTGAACACCCTGTAGACCCTTCCCTAAAACACAGAAGAAAAAAGAATTGCTTTCATATTTTGGATACAAAATCTCTCATACATGTTTTAAACATATTATTGTCCAGTATGTAGCTTGTTTCATTTTCTCACCAGTGTCATTCAAGGAACAGAAGTTTGGAATTTTGATCACCTGAAGTTACTAATTTAAGTTACCAATTTTTGTTTCATGGAACTTGTTTTTGGTGCTGTATCTGAAAAGTTAACAGCAAACCCAAGGTGCTAGAGTTTTATCTTGTACCTTCTAGATGTTTTATAGTTTTGCATTTCATGTTTTGCGCCATGATTCATTTTGAGTTGGTTTCTATGGAAAGTGTAAAGTCTCTGTCTACTGCTTTTTCTTCTGCAAGCAGGGTGTGTGTTTCAGTACCGTTTGTTGAAAAAGACTGTCCTTTCTCCACCCAATTGTCCTTATCCTGTCACCGAGGGTTATTTTACTGCATCTATGTGGGTCTCTCTTGGAGTTGCTGTTCTATTTCATTGATCTTACATATCAATATTTTCACTGTCTTGATTATTATAGCTTTATATTAAGGTTTGGAATCAGGTACTGGGAGTTCTCCAACTTTGTTCATACTCTGAATTATTATTTTGGCTATTCTAGGTGGTTTTCCTTCCTACACAAAAAACTAGTTTGATGATGTCTATTAAATATCATGCTGGAATTTTGATTGCTATTACATCAAACCTATAAGTTAAGTTAGGAAGAATTGACATCTTAAAAATGTTGAGTGTTCTAATTCACAAACAGAATGTCTCTCCACTTATTTAGATCCTTTTTGATTTTTTTCATTAGAGTTTTGTAGTTTCCTGCAAAGAGGTCCTGTACATATTTTATTAGATTTATATGTAAGTAGTTCATATTTTGGATGCTGTTGCAATTAGTATTATTTTTAAATATCAAATTTCAACCCCTTGCTGGTATGTGGGAAAGTAACTGACCTGTATATTAACCTTATATCTTGTGACCTTGCTGAAGTTGCATATTAGTTGCAGGAATAGTTGATTTTTTTTCATTTAATTCTTCAGTGCTTTCTAAGTAATCTTGCCATATGTAAGCAAAATTCATTGTATTTCTTCTCAATTTCTAGAATCTAGCCCTTCCCTTTCTTTCCGCTTTCCCTTTTTTCTTGTGTCTGTACAGTAGCCTGGACTTCCAACATGATGTTGAGCAGGACAGATAGCACTCTGTCCTTGTTTCAGATCTTAGAGGGAAGGCATCTAGCTTCTTACTGTTAGGGCTGATAGTTGCCAGAGATACCTTGTAGCCAGAGGTGGCTGTGCTTTGTCAAGTTGGGGAAGTGCCTTTTGGCTGGATTTTGTCACATGCTTTTCCTGCATTGATTGGTTTGATCATAGGACTGTTTTCTTCTTCAGCCTACTGATACAGTAGATTACATTGACTGGTACTCCAATATTGAATCAGCTTTGCATATGTTTGTAGCACATAATTCTCTTTCCACTGTTGGCATTGATTTGGTAATATTTTTGAAAACTTGCTCATCCATGTACATGACAGATATTGGCCTAGAGTTTTGTTTTCTTATCATATCTTCATATGGTTTTGGTATTTGAATAACGCCACAGGATGAAAGTGCTTCTGATTCTGATTTATGGAACAGATTGTGGGAGCTGGTGGTATTTCTTCCCTAAATGTTTGGTATAATGCATTTGGGTCTAGTACATTTTCTTTAAGAAGATTGTTAATTATTGAGTCCATTTCTTTAACAGAAACCAACTGAGCTTGTGTATTTCCCATTTATATTTTGGAAATGTACGTAACTTCCAAGCAAGTTGTTCTATTTTATCTACGCTATCAAATCAATGGGCAGAAGATCATTCATAGTACATCTTTATTACCCTTTCAATGTCCCTTTGATCAATAGTAACAACTTTCTTTCATTTCTGATACCAATAATTTGTGGTCCGTCTCCACAATCCAGGTTGGGAAATTTTCAGAATACTCATTTGGGCGTGTCTTCCACAGGGCTCTCAGGGGCTCTTGACACTTCTAACGGGGAGGTTGACAGCTGGGACGCATCCTGACCCTATCTGGATCTTTCATTAGTTTTCAAATCTGTTCAACCAGGGTGCTCTTAGGCCATCTGGAGTGCTAATATGTAAGATGTAAAGATACAGACTGTTATAGTTGATTTGGAAGAGGAGAAAGACGTGAAGACCCTACCTCAGGACATCTAGTTCCCTAGAAAGCACTGGGGTCTCAGCGCCCCAGCTCTGTGGTATTGAATGAGATAATGCTAACCAAGTGTTTCAGAATGTGTTTATTAGTTCAAAATACAAGTTGGAAAAAGGCTAGTGACTGTGGCTGCTCCTCATAACAATTCCTCATCGGTCACATGCAACCACCAGTGGGCAGGGCCGCCTCTCCAGTGCTCAGGGATTCTCTGTGGTCAAGAATAAGGCCCTGCTCATGGTGTGCGGGAAACAGGGGGGTCAGGACTGCAAGGCCAGACCCTTCATGGAGAGCTCCCCGGGTGCTCTTCAGACTTGGGGATGCAGCATCCAAGACCAGGGCTCTTCACCACCCTCCCCCGCCCCCAACAGAGAGAGCACAGGGCCCGGCCCCATCTGCACCTCCGCACTGGAACTCCAGGTGCTCTCTGGCTGCATTCTGGAGGGACTGTGGCCTGGGTCTGTTTCTCACTTTGCTTGTCTGCTGTTGAAGGTTCCGCTCTGGCCAACGGGGGGCTGAACCTGCACAGCCCCGCAAAGAGGAAACTGGAGACTGAGAAGGACTATGTCTTTGATAAGAGGCTCAGGTACAGCGTCCGCCAGAACGAAAGCAACTGTCGGTTTCGGGACATTGTGGTGCGAAAGGAAGAAGGCTTCACGCACATCCTGCTGTCCAGCCAGACCTCAGACAACAACGCGCTGACGCCCGAGGTAAGGCAGTGGGCTCCAGACCTCTTTGCCTGTCCTTTCTGTTTCCATGAGAGCAGTGGACACAGATGGTGATGGAGGACACAGTGACCCAGCTCAGAGCTGACAGGACGCACTGATGCTGCATTTGGACCCACACACTCAGGGAGACCCTGGGAGTGGAGAGGCTGGGGTGCCGAGTCCTTGGACTTGTGGTCGTGTGTCTCACCCTGTGATTTACACAGGCGATGGCTCTCCTATGGGACGGTGGGGCTCACTGTGCAGCATGATTGCAAATCCTGAGGGAGACCCCATGGCTTGTACCTTAGTGTTTGTGGGACTGGCAGGTGCCGGTTGCCTCTCCCCTAAGCACAGTGCTCTGAGAGACTCCCCTCCTCTGTCTTCAGCAGGAGCACACCGGGCTTCTCTGTCACGTGGGCCCAGTCCAGGTAGGATTCCAGGGACCCCAGAGCGCAGCTCTACCTATGGGCGGCTCCTCACATGTTCACACACGTGGAAACCGTGTTATTTTTAAGCTCATTGTGACACATCCACACGAGACTGATTCTTCTTTTTTCTACTTCACTACTTTTTAAAAGCATGCTTTAAAAAGGTATAGCATTTTCCTTCAACAGATCAGATAAAGGTGATGTCTCCCAGCTCTCTCTCGGGAGCAGCTTTGTGTGTTAGCTGTTTCCCATTCATACCAGAAGCTGTGTTGTGCTCAGCTGAGCCAGGGTGCCCGGGTCCTCACCCGCTGAGCCGTGGGCATGGTTAATTAGGGATTCCATTCCTAATCAGCGTTGGTCTGTTACAGAATGGGAGGAAAAGGGAAAAAGCTATCAATCCTGTAATTTCAGCTGTCTTCACCAGAATGGATTGACTCTGTGGGTGAGCCAGCTGACTGGGTAAAGTAGCCCTGAAAAAAAAAAAAAAATTCTGCTGAAGCGCAGAGGCAGTGTTGGAAAAGGAATGCAAATGCCGAAGCCTAGCAGTCCCTGGGTTTGACTCCCACCTCCACCAGCTCACCACTTCTGTTACTTTGGGAAGTTACTTCGCTTTTCTTAGCCTCCTTGGTTGCAGAATTTACTGTCTATTTGTGAGACTGGAGCCAGTGTACGCAGAGGCTTCCAGAGTATCTGGAACGTAGGAGTCATAAGTGTTCTTGTTGTCATTAATATGAACCAAAGGCCATTCAGTGGTCACCAGCAGACCAGCCTCTCTTATTGGGTTGGAAACTGGAAGGGAACCACTTCTAAGTCCCAACAGACTCTCTAGTGGTCCATGTGTCATTGGTTGAATTGGCCACTGAGGCAGAAATTCACTCATTACCGGCAGCGAGAGCCAGGTTTTGAGGCTAGGGGGCACTCTGTGCTGCTTTTCTTGTCTGGAATATAGCAGAGAACAGGGAGGTTACCAAACATGACGCCGCACGGTCCTCATGGTTGAAGGTCCATCCATTTCACTCCTGGGAGAGGATCCCTGTGCTCTCAGCCCTGGCCACCATCACCACCAGCATCCCTGGGGACCAGAAGGCCATGTAGGGCCCTCTCACACCCCTCTTGGCATGCCGTTATCCTTGCTTTCTGTTTACTTTTATTTCCATCTTAGTCACCAGAGCCACAACTAGTGGAGCATTTTGCTAGGGCCGAGTAGCAGCTTGCTTGTAAGTCTGCCCATGTCCATCACTTCCATGCTTCCTGGCCCAGAATCACCCTCCGCGAGGCAGGCAGAATGGTGTACTGGAAACACAGCCGTGACCACACCACACCAGCACATGTGCATATGTGCACGTGTCCCGAACCAGCGGGTCAGTCAACGAAGGTCACCTGGGGGAGGAGCGGGGAATTGAAGAGGGAACAAAGGACAGGAGACGCGAGAAATGGAGGCAAGACAAAGATTCTGATCAAGCCTCATTTATTTAGGAGAGGTGCTGGGCATATATAGGGGAGGCATAGGGAAATGACATCAGCGGGTAAAAGGTGCGAGTAACTAGGCAACCAGGCTATGACAGGAAGTCCCACCTCCAGTCTCCGGCATAGCAGGAGACTTATGGGAAATAGGCGGGGTGAGAAGGACCATAAACTTAACTCAGCAGGGGAATAGAATGGATACCGGTTAATGGCCTCCAACATGCATGCGTGCGTGTACATCCACATCAAGCATGTTGGTTGCCCTCATTAACAAGCAGGACCCTCGATATGGCCTGCAAGGGCGAAGGCTGAGCTCATGTGGTATCTCACCTCACGCTCTTGGCATTCCAGAGGCGTGTTTTCTTTCTGTGTCTGTCACAGGGCCCCTCTGCCTGGAGCAGCATTTTATGCCTTCTTGCTTCACCAAGGCCTGCTCTTTCTTGAGGCCTCAGCCTGTGCTTTACTCTTATAGAGAGTCCTCCCTCCCCGCCCTGAGGTCCTGTCTCCTCCCACATGCACCTAGCACCAGGCTCCTTCCTTTCGGACCTGTCACAGTTGTTATTTTATTAAGTGCCTGTTTCACTCATCAGACCAAAGGCTTTTGATGGATTAAAAATACATAATTTCTCTGTTATGGTTCAGATCTGAGATGTCCCCCCCAAAGCATCGCATGCTGAGAGCTGGGCCTTCAGGGGCCATGGACTCATCAGTGGACTAATCTGTGAATGGGTTTGAAGCTAAGCATGGCGTAAGGAGCTGGGATTTTGTCAGGGTGATTCCGTGGGTCATGGCCTTGGAAGGCGTACTCTTGGCCCTGGCTGCTGCTCCTCACTCTGCTTAGGGGTCAAGCTGCTTCCTTTGCCCAGGCCTTCCTACCATGTTTTCGCCTTCGAGCCAGCTGATGTGGACTGAAACCATTAGTCAAAATAAACCTTTCCTACTTTAGGCTGTAGGAGTCAGGTAGTTTGTTCCAGCAATAGGCAAGTGACTGATTCACCTTCAATGCAGTAAATATATATATATATATATAGTGAAAAATAAATATGCTGCTGGAATGTTTTTAGTTAGAGTCAAAGGCAGAAACACTTAGTTTTTATTACAACCATAAACATGTGAAACTTGCTTATAGGGCAATCATCAAAAGAGTGACATGCCTGCAGCACTGGTGGCATGGTTCTGGGTCTTCTTTAGCCTAATGGTTTGGTTCTCCACATGAGCTTTCGGGCTCCTGGCCTGACCCCCATCTTGATGCAATGGTGCAAGAACTTACAACACTGAAATATTAGTCTGAAACATTGTCATTCAGTGTTTGGCTATATACACAAATAATGAACTGGCAAGTTTCAAATTAGATCCTTGGAATACAGCAAAATAGTTCTCTTTTGCTTTATACAATTATTCAAAGTACAATAAACAGTTTTTAAAAACCATGATACAAAAATTCTGAACCAAGGATTTATAGATGAGGAAAGTGCCATCTTAACTCTTAAAGGATTATATTAATTATTGATTGTGACCTAACAGATTGTGCTAAATTTAGCACCTGCGAACAGCAAGGACTTCTTATTGCCCAGCCTGTGCCTAGAGGTTGGGGTGGGCTCAGCCGCTCACTCTGGCCAGGGGCCCCATCCCGCCGCAGTCTGGCTGCTAGTTGGGCTGGAAGATCATCAGTCGCTTGGCTGCTAGAGGGAGGGGCCACATCCGTGCCCCGCCATGTGGGTGTTGGTGCTCACTGGCCAGAGGGGGCCTCAGAGTTAGCTGCCATGTGGGCCTCAGGGCTACCAATGACAGGATAGGTGACCTCCTCCATTGTGTAACCTCATGAAAGTGCCATCCGGTCAGCCGCTGTGGCATCCTGTGCAGGCGAGATGTGTGAGGTCCAGCCCTCACTCACAGTTAGGTTGCTGCAGGGCAGTATGAGTAGCACACAGGGTGTCAGCAGGCCCATCTCAGAGACAGCGGCCACAGTGTTTTCCAGCGGGTAGGAGGCAGATGAGGTAAGGATGTGTACATTCCGTAGCACAGGTAGGGCTTGTCAGATAGCTGCAAGGGTTTGCAGTATTGGGTGTGTTGTACAAGTCCCTCAGACCTTTGGGAAAATGCTTCCTTTTTATATTAATTTTATTGAGAAAGAAGTAGCAATGAGACAGTTTCAAAACAGGTTAGGACAGTTACAATAATTAATACATTGCATATTGTTGTCTTCATAGTAGTTGTTCATAGTACAGGATGCAGACGTGATATCTTGTCTATACACTGTTAGTTCAAAGCTTTCTTCTCATTAGGAAAAATGCTTCCTGAAGGTCACTGCTTTTGAGATGGGCCTGGAACGAGTAGATCTCAGGGCAGAGAGGGACCGGGTTGGACTCCTCTTGTATCCAGGTCCCATGAACTTGGTGGTCTGCTGTAGCCCCGTGGAGGAGCTGCAGCTGGATGTTGTGCAGGGGAAGCATGTTAGCGGCAGCAGATGTGAGCTAGAAGTGCAGAGCTTAGCAGTGAGCACACAGGCTGCGCTCGGGACCTCCCTGCACAGGGCAGGCTGCGCGCTGGAGGGGTGCCGCGGGACACACGGGCTGGGCTGGTGAGCACTGTGAAGAAGCTCTAAGGGTGTTCAACTTCCTGTCCTGAAAGTGCCTTTTACCCTTGCTTTTGGGTGATAGTTTAGCTGGGTGAAGAATTTTTCTCAGCAACTTGAAAATGGTATCTTATCTCCTTTTGGAATTTAGTTCTGTTGAGAATTATCCCTTCAGCTAACTGTTTGTACTTTCACAGTAATCCTTTTGTCTCTGGGCATTTTTTAAGTTTTCATTTGTTTAATTTTAAGTGCATATTTTATTAGTGCCTTTTAATTTTGCAAAACATTATGTTTCAATGTGTTTATTTTGATCATATTGATCCTCGTGGGTGCTCCATTCACATCCCTTATTTCCTTCCTCCTGTCTAATAATAATCTCCCTTTATGAGATAGTGTCAGAATTTCTGAATCTGATTTATTTTACTTAACATAATCATCCCCAGTTCCATCCACTTTCCTATTATATATAGCTATACATAATATGATATATATATATATATATATATATATATATATTATATGGAGAGAGAGAGAGAGAGAGAGAGAGAGAGAGAGAGAGAAAGGCACATGAGAAAACCATGGTGGCCTTGAATATGGAGAGAGGGGCCACCACCCCGCTGTGGAGGTGCCTGGAGAAATGGGGAGAAGCAAGGAACCGGGGTCTCCGAGGCCTCTGCACAGCAGTGCAGCCCTGCTACACACACTCCCGTCTCCTTTTCTCCTTAGATGCTGCCTCCCGCTTCTCTGTCACCTCAGAAGAGAACCTTGAGCACCTGCTTTAGACCGTCCTGTCGCACTAGTGTTTGCCCCCCTCATTCACATTTGCCGTCTAGTTCTGTGTTCTTGATTCATGGCAGTTGCTTTCTCTCTTTCACTTTATCTGTTCTCCCTTCAGCTCCACTTAATCTGCACGTGCTTTGTTTTTCCTTATAAGAAGTTTTCCCAGGCTGGGGAGATAGCTTAGCAGGCCTGACAAGCACATGGATCTAGGTTTGATCCCCAGTACCGCATGCCCAGGTGCACTGTGCCAGCCCTGAAGTCCGGTGTGGTGGCGCACGCCTGTAATCTCAGCGCTGAGGAGACCGAGACAGGAGGATCACTACTAGCCTGAGCTGTGTCGCGAGACCCTGTACCAAATAAACAAACAAATAAATGATTTTAAAGCTTTCCCATTAAATCTCCTTTTCCCTACTCTTCTACCTTTCTACTGTTCTTTCTTCATCTTATATCTCCTTTCCTTGGTTTTTTGAAATATTTTTATGTTGCAATCTCCTTAAGACCAGTAGCACTTGCGGTTCTTATATAATCCTCCTGTGTGCTGAGGCTGCTGACTTGGATTTCTTCAAGTGTTTTGTAATTTTTCATTGTGAGCTCCCTTTCGACGGGAATTTATGTCCCTGTGTAATTCTCATGCTGTCTCAGGTGCAGTTTTTCTCCAGAGTACCTTTCTGTTCATCTCCGTGAGATCCCTCCGGGCATCCCTAACCCGTGTCCAATTTCCATGTTAATTTTTTAGCGTGGAGATTTCTCTTGTCACATTGCAGTGGGACTCTGAAGTTCAAGTCCAGGTACAGTGCAGGTTTGGAATTTTAGATTCTCGCAGGAGACTTTTTTCCTCCCACAGAGATGAATCCCTTGTGCAGCTTGTCCTGTGGCAGGAGGGCAGGTGAGTGGGGTTGCGGCCCAGACTTCCCTTAGAGCAGCCGAGCTGTACTGCTGTGGGTCAGCCCGAAGGCTCCGGCTCCCGAGCGGAGCTGTGCAGGCCGGACGAGCTGAGGAGCATGGTGAGAAGGACTTAGCAGATGGCAAGGCTGCCGGGCTTGGCTAGCCATGGCCTGGATCCTGGGGTTCTGGGTATGCCGCAGCCAGCAGGTGTGTGCCGGGGGAAGCAGCTTCAGACCCTGGCTGCGTCAGACCCTCCCCAGGCTAGGAGGGCAGAAGCGTCTGCTTGGCCCTGTTCACTGCACACCTTATACCCCGGTGCTCCTGCAGTGAGACTGCCGCTGCGTGGAGAACTTCAGACCAAAGGGCCACGAGCTCTGAGAGGCAGCCTTGCTTGTCTTGAAGGCTTCTAGGTGTGAGAGAGCAACCCGCCTTCTGAGCAGAGGACACAGGCTGGGAGAGAGTTACTGTATAATGGAACAAGCAATTATTGAGTATTCACTATATACCAGGTACTGTGTTAGTCTCCAAGAATACAGTAGGCAGTGAAAGAAGCATTCTCCTTGTCATTATTAAAATGACAGCCTAGCAGGGGCAGGCGGATAAAATGTCCTCTTCAGTAGCACAAAGAGGAGTAAAAAGCATCCATGGCATCTGCCAGGAGTGTGCGCTAGAGGTGGACACAACTTTCTCTTTCCTTTCCTTCGATTATTTATTCCAAAGTTTTTGAAAGTGCGTGCTGTGATCCCCCAACCCAAGCTTGATCTGACCGGTTGTCTCAGGTCCTAGGACCAGGAAGGAGAAGGGTCAGACTGTGGGCCAGGGCTTCTAACACCAGTCAGACTTGGGACCCTCGTCCAGCTCTGACATCAAAGCCCCTCCCCACATGCCGCCACCACAAGCCACGCGAGGGTCCAGGCTGAATGGAGAGTGAGCAGGAGTAGAAGAGAGCTGAGCTGCCTAGAGAGGACGAGTGTGCCTCACGTGGCCCACACCCAGGACTGTTCCCACAACATGAAAAGGGCTCAGGAGGCAATGGAGAGGGTTTGCAGAGATGGACAGGGAGTGGCTGACGCCAGTCAGCTTCTGGATCTGACTCAGGGACCAGCAGGCCGGCTGTGGTTTCCGTACGCGTTTCTGGCTTTGATCTGGGTGTGTGCTTGGGTCTGGAGCAGGCTCCTGGCCCAGCAGAAGGAGATCTGCCCGCCTCGCCCCTCTGGGGCCAGGCCCCTGGCTGGCCTACTGACGGGCGCTGATATCCCTGTTCCCCTCTCTGCCCGCAGATCATGAAGGAGCTCCGGCGAGCACTGTGCAATGCGGCCACAGACGACAGCAAGCTGCTGCTGCTCAGCGCCGTGGGGAGCGTGTTCTGCAGTGGCCTGGACTACTCCTACCTGATTGGCCGCTTGTCCAGTGACCGGCGAAAGGAGAGCACTCGGATTGCGGAAGCCATCAGGTGAGCCTGCTCCTTCCTGCCCGGCACCCTGGGCTCCTGCGCAGGAGCGCTAAGTTCAGCAAATAAAAAACACAGGCTGCTCAGTGACTGAAGCGTCAAATGACAAAGTAATTTTACTTTTAGCGTAAGTGTGTCCCATGCGATATTTGGGACATACTTATATTTAAAGATTATTGGCTGTTTATTTAAAATTAAAAATTTAAATCTAGCAATTTGTATCTTATCTGCAACCCCGATCCCTCCCGAGTGAGGACTGCTTTGCTGTCCGGGTCGGGTCTCACTTTCATTCTTCAATCAAAAGTGGTTTTCTTTTCCTGCAAAGGGCTGGGTCTGGTCATGGCATGTGTGACAACTGTTCTCCTGCCTCTGCTTGAAGGTGGAGGTGCCTGGGGGTTCTGACAGTGCTGTCCCGGGCGTCTTCTGACTCAACAGCGGTGGTGACAGGAGAAACTATCAGTTTGCAGACCCCACTGGGCAGGAGTAATTGCCCCTCTTCCTGCCTTTGAGGCAGAAATGGGGGTCCGAAGGTGATGTCCAGCGCCAAGAGTCAGTATTCCTTTTGGGACACACAGTAAAGTACATCAGGGTGATTTTCATCCAGGGCCATTCAGCTGGTTGACAGCTGTCACTCTGTCCACCTTAAGAAGGCTGAATACACTCACTGCTGTACTTTGCTTCGCAAGAAGGACAGGAGTCCCAGTTCAGCTCCTCCCTGGGCCCAGGAGGAGAGGCGCTTACTCCCTAGTGTCAAGAGTCCAGGCTGCATGTCTGGATTTTCTGGGGCTGCACCACGCAGGCCGATTTCTACGTGGCTAAGAGGTTGTGTGGATGTCCAAGGGGTCATGTTAGGACACTCATGTGTGGGTTTCTAGACCCTCTTCCGAGAGAGCCAAGATGCTTTTTGGAGACGAGGAGGAGCCTGGCTGCCTTCCCGGGAAGGGACCCGTGGTAATGCTGACCCCATGCGCGGCCCAGTCCCTGGAGGTTTGCTCCCTGCTTGGTCTCTGCTGCATTTTCTCTGGCTTCTCAGGAGTCAAGAAGAGCAACAGATCCCAGTATGCTCCTCATTTACTAGGCCATTTGAACCCAAACTACGGAACTGAGTACCCATCTCTGAGCCATAGGAAACCCTGCTTATCTCGTTTATATGTTTCTGGTCTTTATCTGGCTTTCCAGAACCCAGGAAAACCAGTCTGGCCTAATCCCTGGCTTCAATTCCTCACTCACACAGCTCATTAGCATGAAAGCTTCCATAGCATCCTAATCTTTGGAACCCATAAATGTGACCCTATTTGGAGAAAGGATCGCTACAGATGGAGTTAAGTTTAAAATTCCAAGATGAGACCATCCTGGATTAGAGGGGGCTCCAGACGGAAGGGGAGCGGCCCTCACTGGAGAGCAGACACAGTCGCAAGAAGGTGGTGTGATGTGTAGACAGGAACTGCAGGGGGCAGCTACCTGCTGGGAGGTACAGGGGGGCTGCTACCAGCAGGAGCTGAGGAGAGCCTAGGGCTCTCCCCAGAGCCTCCAGTCCCCTGTGGGTCCCCCAAGGCACCAGCTCCCCATACCTGGACTTTGGGCTCCTGCCCTCCAGACTGGTGGAAGAATGAGCTTCTGGTGTTTTCAGCCACGCCGTGTTCAGCGTGGCCACAGCCCCAGAAGTGTTAGCGCCTCAGGAAGCCCCCTTGTCCTGGCCTCCCCTCTCAGGCAGGGTCCATCCTGACTTCTGTCCTGGAGCCTGAAGGGGCTGCTGCTGCTGGGCAGTGCTGGGGTCTGCCTGGTGGGGTCTGTTAACACCAGGGGCCTGGAACCTGAGCCTCCAGCTCCTGCTTCTTTCCTGCAGCTTTTCTCATCCTGCGAGGGCCTCAGTGACCCCCAGGCCTGTCCCTGTGTCTGCATCTGAGATCTGTCACAGCGGAGGGGTGTGACCTTTTCTTCACCCCTGGTAGCTTCTCCCTCTTGGGGTCATGAGGGCCACAGTCTTGGGAGCCTGGTCTGGGAGGAAGAAGTGTTAGAGGCATTCAGGGAGGAAAAGGTGAACTCTGTGAGCTAGAACCTCAGACGCGCACAGCTTCTGACTTTGCCACTGAGTAAGCCAGGAAACCTGAACGCAGGGCCCGTGTGTGAGGCCCTGCTGAAGGCTCATCCCTACCTCTGGGGAGATCCAGCCAGGGGGAGTCAGGCCATTGCCACCTTGGCAAGCAGGTGCACTTCGGGCAGGGCAGAGGGCGTGAAGGCAGAGAGCCACCTTCCCCAGGTTGCAAGGAGAGCAGAAATCGCTAATTTATGGGCTGGCAGTGACACGGGAGTGAGAAAGGGGATGTCCCCAGGGCCACTGCTGCCAGCTCCAATAGCACTGACAGGCCTGAGGGAGGCAGCACCCCTGGGAGGTTCGTCTGGGATGGGGCTGCACATCTGCTCTTGCGAAATTCCCTCGTGGTTCTGAGGTGCAGCCAGGGCGCAGAGCACCTGCCCGGTGTCAGCTAGGAGTGTGTGCCGGTGGGGTGCGCGTGCAGCAAGAGGGACAGAGAGACTGCTGTTTGTGGTGGTTAGAATAAGAAGCGGAGAGGAGGAGTGAGAGACAGCAGGGTGAGGGCAGGGTAGACAGAGGGGCCCCAGAGCAGAGGGGAAGGACGCTGTGAAGGTGTCTCCAGCGCCCCCAGATCGCAAATGTCTCCTTGGAGCCTGCTCGTTCATGTGGGGGATGGGACGCCATAGTCCTGCACTTGGCAGAGAATGTTTTATGAGTTTCAGAGATGATTCATTCAGCAGAAGCTGAAGACTGCTCTCACCTAACCCTGGCATAGGTGACCTGGTGCTTCTTACGTGCTGTTGGTAGGGAGGTGCTGTCTTGTGGCCTCTGGAAGCAACATGCCTGAGCTCAGACCCACCTCAGCTGCTGCTGGTGCAGTCTGGGGCACATCGCTCGTCTCACCGAGCCTGTGGGCTCATCCAGAAAATGGGATCCATAGAAGGGGCAGTCCCGGCCCCACTGGTGAGCTGCTAGCATCAGGAGCAATGATAATCCCTCTTGGGCTACTCCTGGCTGACACTAAGCCTCACGGTAGGTGTCGCTTCCAGCCACGAAATCTTCCAGCCAAGCTGAGTCTGAAGTTGGTTTAGGCCCCTGGAGACTTTTGGGGTGCCTGGGAAGGCAGCCTGTGTGTATTTATTTGGGTTCTCAGGCCTTGGTCTGGCTGACTTGGCTTGTAGCCTTGGCAAGGAGAGGTTGCCCTCTGTGGCTGGGCTTAAAGGGAGTAGGGAACTGGGTCGCAGTAGAAACGCCAAGTGAATGTGGCCGTGCCCATGAGCAGTCCTGCTTCTGCAGGGAGAACCTGACAGGACCACATGGGAAGTTAGAGGGAAGCGCCGCGGGCCCTCCTCCCTGGCCCCGCCTGCCCTATGCAGCAGCACCCCGTCGTGCATTCCTTGGGTGCCAGGCTCTGTGCTGTGGGCCTGCATGGACCGTTTTTCTTGGTTGTCGTCTAGCCCCATGGAAGGCCATCATTGGCATTTCTGAATCAGGAGGAGGAAGACGAGGCAGCTTGTCCCAGTCTGGCCACTAAAGCGAGGCACACCTGAGACTTGGCCTCAAGTCTCTCCAACTCCGACATTCCTGTTCTGGGCCACGTCAGAGCAGCCAAGCAGAGTGTCTGGGCAGAAGCCTGGGGTGAGGGAGAGGAAGCTCGAAAGGCCAGGAGCAACCTAATGGCTGTGGACACCAGGGAACACAGCACCAGTCTCCCCCGAGCTCGCTCTGCTGTCAGATCAGATATCTGAGCTGAGGGTCTGTAATGCAATATCCTGTTTGCTGTTGGGCTCCTGCATCCATCCCTGGGGCCTTGCGATAGCGATCTGCCCCCTGAGGTGAGAGGAGAAGCACGGGAGGGTGGTCGTGGCCTCACATTTTGATATGAAGGCAGAGAAAGGCAGGTTGGAATGAACAGGAGGGGCTGGGAGGGGGTTGAAGTTCGGCGTGCTGGGCTTTGTCTCTCTCCTTGGTGTCCGTGCTGCCCTTGCACAGAGCTCAGGTTGGAAGCCACAGAGCGGGACCCTGGAGGACCCTGATATGCAAGGTTCTGGAAGGGCTGAAGGCTGCAGCGATTCCTGGAGGGCTGGCGGTGTCGGCCAGCGAGCGCATGGGGGCGCACAGGAGACCCTGAGCAGACCGGCTGCCTGGGCAGTCATGGAGCCTCTGATACTGTTCTGTCCCGAGGATGATGCATCCTCAGGAGACTGTGGGGGGAGTTCAGCAGCCAGAGGAAGATGCGGCTCGATGAGTCTTAAAGGCCTTCCTAAGGCTGAGCTCCATGATTCTGGAATTGTATAAAGATTTACTGGGAATGCAACGTCTGATGAAAATCCCGAAACAGTGGGCTTCCAGGGAGCCTGCACAGAAGCCCTGTATCCCCACAGACTCCCAGTTGCACTGATGCCGAACAAGCTGGTGACCCAGCCTAAAATCTAGTCGTGAGGTTAGGAGTTGGAGCAAAAAGGCAGCCAGGGCCTTGGAGGGTCAGCTGCGTAGGGGCCAGCAGGGGCCACGCACACTGCGTCATCTCAGACAGAGTCACGGCGCAAGCTTGAGTGAGTGCTGTGTACTTTTATGAAGACCCCCCGTGGTTATAAGGAAGCCTCCTCTCAGTTCCTTGATGCCAGTATATAACTATGAGAGCCACATTTTTACGAGATGGAGGAGGAGCAGTATCAGTGGGGGATGGGTAAGTTGGCATGATGTTCGTATTATTAGCTGCTATAACAGATAAGCCCCAAATGTATATAATGACTCAACTGTGATAGAATTTTACTGCACATATTTGTAAACCTAAAACAGATGCTACCTGTCATCCCTCTGGGTGGTGATGAGGCTATCCAGACCCTTCCATCCAGGGGCACCATCAGTGTCCTCCCAGACCACCATGCCCATCTGGGTGCCTGGTCTTGGAAGATGGCGTATTAGGAGGGTGTGTGTGCCCGGAAGTGGCACAGATGGTTTCCAGGAGCATGCTGTTGGGCAGAACTTGGTGACTTGTCCACACGGCTGTAATGGAGACTGGGAGATGTGGCCTGGTATAGACTCAAACAGAAGACAGAAGGGAGTGGGGTTTGGGGAAGAGCTGGCTCCTCCTATACCTTCCCCCAGATCCTCGGTGTGGCACTGGTAAGCTCCGCTTTACCCTATTACAGACTCCTTCTCTGGGGTGCATGCATTTGGGGCCCATTCTGGGTTTAAGATATGACTTCCTATGGACAGCAAGCCTGGACTCCTGTCAGTGAACAGGGTCCATCTCAGCTTGGGGCTGAGCCAGGTTGGTTCAGGGCCTGGGAGACTCTTGTGGTCTTTCAAGGGCTGTTCACTGAGCGCTGATTCCGGTAGTGATAGAAACTGAGCGATGCCCCAGCCAACCTGTGATTATTTATACGGAGTGAAAGGGAAGGACCCAAGAGTAGGCAAGGTATTAGCAGGCATTGGGCTAGTGGTGCTTCCTAAAGCTCTTGAGACCTGTGGGCGCATCACAGTGAGCAGGGCAATGCCAGGAAGGTCCGGAGAACTAGCCAAGGCAGACTGTGGCCACCTGATTTTATCCTCATGAGTTCTTGGTAGCCTTCCATCCTCCATCTGAGGGCAGCGAAGGATGCTGACTGTACTAGGCATTTGAGTCTTTCCTCTACAAGCAGATGAATATTAAAAATTTATAGATCTCATATAGCAACTAGGGGAAAGGCAGAAAGCCTTCCGAGGTAGGGGAAACAGAGGTTGTTGCTGGTACTGTGCTGTACAGGGAAAGATTCGTGTCGTAACCTTCCCAGTGCAGCGGGGCAGGAGAGGCCACGTTGCTCCATGCTGTAGTCCTGATTCTACATGCACAGTGCTGCAGAGGCCCTGTGTTCTTCCTCAGTCTTAATCAAGGTCATCCCAACACAGAGCCCCTCGTCAGCATTGGGAGGCCACCCTTGGTGACGCCGATGTCCCTGGAATGAGGCCATCTGAGCACTGAAACAAATCCTGTTAGGTCACCAGCCCCCACCTCCATCACCTGCAGCTTGCATTTCCTCTTTACCATCACTGGAAGTGAGCACTGACCCAGAAGTGGAATTCCTCTAAAAATGGGGCTCTGATACCCCTGAGGCCACTGTAACCTGCCTTGGGCCAGGGATGCTGGAACATTCTCTCCCTCAGTTGGAATTTGTCTCTCCAGAACACCCAGAGCTTTTTCTTGCTATTTCTGGTCAAGGACTGTGACATTTCACTAGTCATCCTTCCACACAGACAACTCTGTCAGTATCTAGAGTGTCCACATAATTGACTTTCCAGCTCATGGCTGTTAACAGTGGAAGCAAAGCAGTAGGAGGCATGCTGGGCCAGCACACATGAGCCGGGCCCTGTAGCCACTGTCAGTCTCCTCTGAAGAGGTGGCAGTCTGGTGACTCTGTCTGGGAGTGAAGCCCCCAGTTGTCCCTGGCTCGTTTGTAACTACTAGAACATACATCATAGCACCTGGGAGAATCAGGGGGACTTAGCAAGTTGAAGTCATGTTAAAGGGTCTTCTCTCTCCTCCAGGGACTTCGTGAAGGCTTTCATCCAGTTTAAGAAGCCCATTGTGGTGGCCATCAATGGGCCAGCCCTAGGCCTGGGCGCTTCCATTCTGCCCCTCTGTGACATCGTGTGGGCCAGTGAGAAGGCCTGGTTCCAGACACCCTATGCCACCATCCGCCTCACCCCGGCCGGCTGCTCCTCCTATACCTTCCCCCAGATCCTCGGTGTGGCACTGGTAAGCCCCGCTTTACCCTATTACAGACTCCTTCTCTGGGGTGCATGCATTTGGGGCCCATTCTGGGTTTAGGATATGGCTTCCTATGGACAACAAGCCTGGACTCCTGTCAGTGAGCAGGGTCCATCTCAGCTTGGGGCTGAGCCAGGTTGGTTCAGGGCCTCTAAACTGGGTGGAATAGCCAAGCCTGGGAAGACAGCGATGTTCACCTATTGGACACCCAGTGCATGCCAGGCACTGCAGACATCATCCAGGCATTCCTTCCCATGTCCAGGAAGGCTGAGGCCTGGGGTGAGCCGTGTGTCTGACCAGCACCCTGCAATCTCAGGAGTCTGCACATTTGCTTTCGCTCATGCTGACCAGGTGTCTTCCATCTGGCACCTCTACCTTTCCTTCCAGCTGAGGGGGAGAAGAGACCTGTGCACCCACAGGTCCACCCGAAAGGTCTCTGTGAGCCAGGCCTTTGGGGCACCTTCATTGCACTCCAGCATCATTGGCTGCAGTTCTGTTACGTGGCCACACCCACCTGCAGGGGAGGCTGGGAATGTAGTCCAGACACGTGTAATCTCACCCATATGGAACCCTTTGAGATCTCCATCTTAAAGGTAGCGAGCTAAAGTCAGAGGAGTTAAGAAATTGCCAGCACCAGGTCAGCTAGCAGGCAGAGCTGGTGCCCGAGGGAGCTGCAGTCAGTCTGCGCCACAGCAGCTGTGGGCAGCGGGCCTAGTGCTGGCAGCACATGTGGAAGGCACCCACTGTGTGCCAGGGCAGGGCATAGCCTGGCAAGGAGGACAGTTGTTATGTTATTCCTGCTGGACAGATGCAGAGACGGAGGCTCAGGAGGGCTGAGGGGCTGTTGAAGTCACAAGGTGGAATGGCAGTGGGAGACACCACGTGTCTGGCTCCTCAGTCCACGCTTTACCCGGCCTGGCTTGTAGCTGACCCCATCTCTGAGGAGCTAGCTGGAGATCAGCGCGGTCAGGGAAGGAAGGGTTTGGAAAATGAAGCTTCCTGAGGAGTAGGTGCCACCCTGGCACCCTGACATGAGCCTCAGGTCTTCCCTCAGGGGCCCAGACCAGCTCCTGCTGACACTGGCCATGGACTGACCTCAGCTCAGATGGGTGAGTGCTCACTCCAGGGCCTCAGGAGGTCCCCTGCCCGCCACCAGGCTTCTCCAGCCCCGCCCTCCAGTCCTTGCTGAGAACCACTAAGGTACCTGAGGTGCCCATGCTCCATGCTCACCCAGGGTACGGGGAGACTGGTCCCACTCTGAGTCTGTGGCCAGCTCACCGTCCTCTGCGCTCTTCCAAGGAGCAGCCTAACCACGGGACTGAGCATCTGTGGGTTACTCAGGCCTTGAGGTGGGAGAAGGTGGAGCTGGTGGGGAGAGAGCTGAGAGCAGACGGCAGAGAGGGGCAGGCTAGGCTGGCCTTGAGCACTGCACAGCAGAAGGCCATGGGGCTGCAGTGCCTGTCACTAGGGTCATGGAAGACCTACAGACTGCCCTTAAGCACCGTCCCATCCAGAGGACCAACCTCTGCCCTGAGAACCACCCCCCCCCCACCGTCCTGGAAAGCAGCTCCCCCTGCTCCATTGTCCCACACGCCTTGGGGAGCTGTTCTTGTTGGGAATGGACTCTGGGATGGTCCTGTAACTTCCCCGTACCATTGGAAGGTGCAGACCACCTTTGCCTGAGCTCTGGCCCAAGTATTTGAGAGCACAGTCTCAGCTCTGTGCTCCCTTGTGTGTAGCCGGAGCTTGGGAATCGCTATGGCGAGGGGAGGACAGGGGTTTTACACTTTTCATTTCTTTCTTTGCCCCCTTTGCATTTCCATCTATCATTGATTGTTTTTCTCCAGTGTGGGGTGGTGGGCTTCCTTTACCACCTCCTGTCTTAGTCACATTCCCATGGCTGAGACAAAATATCCAATGCATGCAACTTGAAGGAAGAGAGGTTTATTTTGGTCCATGCTTCAGCCTGGGATCAGCTGGTTCTGACATTGAAATTCAGTGGTGGAGGAACATGGTGGAGGCAAAGGTGCTTAACTTACCGTGGCTAGGAAGCCAGAAGAGAAAGGCAGGGGGAGTGTCCCAGGGAGGAGGTTGTACCTACAGCCCACCCACAAGTGGCCCACCCACCTCCACCCAGACCCACACCCTAACAGCACGTTCAGCTGTCGGCTGATCACTGATGACTGCAGATAATTGAGTCGCCCTGCAGTCCACCCCCTTCCCCACACGTGTGCTCCGTGAGGAACATTTCAGATCTAAGCCATGAGCTTTGTTCCCCACGGTGAGAGGGACTGGCAGGCATCATCCCTTGCGCCTCCTTACTGTTGTTCCTGTGCCTTGGAAACCTGATGCCCCTGACCACAGTAACGGCAGCTCTAGCCATGGCTGACCATCCCTGTGTCCTGCCCCATTGTAAGTACGCCCTCCGTCCATCCCACCTCCACTGGGGGCTCAGTGCTCTCCTTAGGCCTCTCCAGTGGAGGAAATCTCCCCTTTTGTAGAAAGTGGAAGCTTTATGCAGTTAAGTGACCTGCCCAGAGTCGCGCGTTAGTGGGCTGCTCTGTTTCGTTGTTTTCTTCACCCTAGAGTAGGGTGTTCGTTTTATCAGTCTTCACAAGGTGCACCCTGCCCTCACCTGGCCACCCAAGAGGCCTGTTCTGGGGTGTCTAAATGACACTCCAAGTTCTCCACTGTGGAAGGACAGCGTAGGAGAGGGGCTGCCATGGGCCCTGAGGCCTTGCCTGTGTCTCACACCTCCCTCCCAGGGGCTCAGGGTGGACCTGAGTCCAGATTGTCATCCAGGGAACAGATGTGGCTCTTCCCAGTGAGCCTCACAGCTTCCCCTGAGGGTGCGGAGATGTTCAGTCTCAGAGGCGGAGGCCCAGAAACGCCTGACACGAATTATTAAAAGTGTATGGTGTAATCTCTGCCCCCTCCCCTACTTCCCTGTCTCGGAATGCTGATGACAAAGCGGCGCTCTTCCTGCTGGGCTTCTGCGAGGCTCCATCCAGCAGTCCCAGCCTGAGGAGTTACTCCACAAGTGTCCTGACATGGTCTGGTCTTCAGCCCTCCACTCACACACAGGCTAGAGACAATCAGCCTAATGCTTTTCTCCACTCTGGATGGAAAGACTTGTCTCCTGGGTCATTGTGACCATATGTGACAGCCAGCACAAAGGGGCGGGCATAGGACATAGAGGACAAGACTGTATCTGCACACGGGCCCACGAGCACCCTGCATGCGGGGCAGGGAGAAGCCGGGGGAGGCGCCCCAGCAGAGGCAGTGCTGCTGCCGGGGAAGAATGGGGTTCATTCCACAGGGGATATGGACCTGGTCGCAGCAGGGACCTGAGAGCCACCGTAGCTTCCGCTACTGCCGCCGCTAGCTGTGCCTAGGCCCATTCCATGGTTCCCCCACACTCCCCACGATGGTGTATCCTAGTCAGCTCTTTGCCAGTGTATAGAAACACTGGAGGGAAGGTGCATCTGGGCTCACGCCTGTGGAGGCTCCAGCCCACGCTCAACAGGCCCTATTGCTCCTTGGCCTGCAGCAAGGCAGCACCTTGTAGTGGCCAGGAAGTGAAAGACAGGGCAGGGAGAGGGTGCACAGACCGTGGCTCCATAACCCCCTTTGAGGTCTGAACCCCAGGGCCTTGACAGCCCTCCTTGGGTACCCACTAGGTACCAAGCTTTAAGCACACAGACCTGTAGGGGGCACTTAGGTGCACACTGTGGTGCCCTGTGTGAGGGCTGTGAGCTGTCAGCATAGCGTCTGAGGGGCCTGAGGGGCTGCTTTCTGCCCTTCAGGGCCGTGTGCAGCGCTCCTTTCTGTATGTACATGGCCGATGGTGGAAACTTTAACTGGATGGTTCATTCATTCATTATGTTTTGGACCTGGGGACTGAACCAGAGCCTTCATGCTGAGCTCCATCCCTAGTTTTTTTTATTTATTTAATTTTATTTTTAACAATTTTATTGAGAAACATATCAATGAGACAGTTTCAAAACCGATTACGGGCACATTTTCAATAATTGATGCATTGTATATTGTCTTAGTGGTTATTCATTGTACAAAATGCAGACATGATATCCTGTCTCAAACATTATTATAACAAAACTCTCTATTCATTGAATTAAGAAAATGGAGTTGTATATCTGTCCTATTTTGAGTATACATATACAAAAGGGTTATTCATTTCCATCCCACTTTTTTGGTTAGTTTTGGCAGAGAAGGGCCTTCCATTGTCATGTAAATATCGTAGGTGCTTGAATTCAGCAGAATCTCCCAATGTTGTCCAGTAGTCCATAATAGTAGTGGGTTTTCTGTAAGACTGGCGATGTCCAAAGTTGTTGACTTGAGCTTTTTACAGCTCCATGTATTAATGTGGCTTTACTTTTTATACTTCGTTTTCATATTTTTCTGCTGGATGGCTGAGACCGAGATAAAGCAAGACCTATATAACAAGAAATGTAACTTTTGTATCTGACAAGGTCAGTCAAATCCCCTCAGGATTTATCCTGTAACCCTGTAACCCTGTAGATCCTTTGTCATTGTCAGCCATGTGAATGAGTCACTACCATTGCTTGACCAATTTGCTCTCTGTGAAAGCCTGAGAGAATGTTTTCTCTCCATGTGACTCTCCTTAGGCACATTCTACATCATCAATCACATTCCTCTGTGGCCCCATAATCTCTTTGATCAGAAAATTTGGGACACAACTGAGTTACATAATGTTACAGTATAGGTTCTCCTATGTCCTGAGTCCTCACTGACCTTGCAAGGCCTTGCAGCCCTTCTTTTTCTCTGATTTTTGGTCTGCAAACTTAAGTTTTTAACTCTCCAGAGGAAAAGCTTAATATTACCCTACAACATAAGCAGTTGAGCTTAACCTCACTATCTGTCTGAATATCAGGCATCTTAGGCATAACATGAAAGAGGTATTTTCCATCAAGTATTGATATGTTAAACTTTAAGTCCCTGCAGAATATGAAAATTACAAAAATTTAAAAAATAAAAATTTGAAAAAATATGAATAAACAATTACATAATTTTACACAGAAATTAAGAAATCTAACCATAGACAGCGTTGTAGTGGGACTGTCCTGTGGCTTTTTTTTTTCCTGTGTCTTGTTTTCATTTATTGCCCTTTTTTTTAAACAAACATTTACTTGAGAGACAGTATGGCAGTAATTGGTATGTCATGACAAGCAGTACGTATTTAGAAGACCAGAATGGCAGGCATTCCGAGCACGACCCTACCATTGCACACTGCCATCTTCAGTGCAGCAGCTTAGTTCACAGGTATCAGCATATATAGTTAGTCAGGGTGAGAATCCTACCAATTAACTGCTAGTTTCAAAAACCTGCTACAGATTCTCAGGATCCTTGCCTTGCCCATCTTGTGCGTATAAATGTATGGCTTTGCCCCATCATGTTTCCCAACTTTTTTCCTTGCCCACTCCTCATTGTCCAGTCCTCAAGTTCTTGCTTTCCTTTTAATTGTGTTTAATTCCTTTTATTTGTATTTCTTCTTTTGAGTTCTTATACTAGCGAGACTACGATATTTACACATGTGGGTCTGGGTTAGTTCACTTATGAGTATATGTTCAAGTGGCATCCACTTCAATATGAAGGCTTTGAGTTTATCATTCTTTATAGCTGAGTAATACTCCATTGTATAAAAATACCACATCTTCTTTATCAATTCTTCAGGTGACGGGCATCTTGGTTGTTTCCAAGATCTGGCTATCACAAATTGTGCTGCTATAAACATAGGCACACATATAGGCTCACACTTCCCTATGATATGATGTTTTCAAATCCTCTGGGAAAATTCCCAGGAGAGGAATAGCTGGTTTAAAGGGGATTTCCAGACCAACTTTTCTAAGGAGTCTCCATACTGATTTCCATAACGGTTGCACCAGTCTACACTCCCACCAGCAGTGCAGAAGGGTTCCTTTTTCCCCACAGCCTCTCCAACATTTGTTGTTGGGTGATTTCTTTATGATAGCCATTCTTTCTGGGGTGAGATGGTATCTCAGTGTTGTTTTAATTTGAATTTCATGGATGGCTAGTGATGTGGAGCATTTTTTCATATATTTATTCGCTTCTTTAATTTCATCCTCTGAGAAGTGTGTGTTCATCTCGGATGCCCATTTTTGGATTGGATCTTTAAATTTGGGGCCCTAGTTGTTTTTTAATTTGAAGAAGGGAACTTGCTAAGTTGCCTGGGGAGCTCGAACTTGTGGTTTCTCCTGCCTCATCCTTCCAAACTTAAACAAATCAGAAAAAGAAAGTGAACTTCATTGTTCCCTAACTGAAAAGTTCAGAAGTTGGAGCGAATGAGGTCCAGGAGCTCCAGTGCCTCTTCTCCCCTCCCCTCCTTTCCCTCTCTCTTTCCCCCTTCATCAGTGGAATCTCTGGGATACTTTGTTTTGCAGCTCGGTTATCCCTTCATCCCTAGACTGATGTCAGGGTCCTGGCGCTGGCACGTGTCCGCCCCCGGGCGGGCCTGCTCACACTTCTGGAGCAGCGCTAGGTGGACACGGCTGTAACACGTGGGACTTCTCCTAAGAACGTCATGAAAGCAGGAGAGCTGTGGTCCCTCTGCTTGGAATAGCGAGCGCAGTCTGTACACACGCTATTTCCAGCCCCAGGCTGTGAGTCCTGCTTTGTGGAGCACGGACGCTTGTGCCCAGCCAGCCTGGTACTCCTGAGATCTCCACACCCAGCACTTCCCTGCCTTTGCTCTTTCAGGCCAATGAGATGCTGTTCTGCGGGCGGAAGCTCACTGCTCAGGAGGCGTGCAGCCGGGGCCTGGTGTCGCAGGTCTTCTGGCCCACCACGTTCAGCCAGGAAGTCATGCTGCGTGTCAAGGAGATGGCATCGTGCAGTGCCGTGGTGAGTTCCGTGTGTCCATGTGCCAGTCCTTCCTGCAGATCCATCTCGCACGCGAGGACAGCCAGGCTCATAGGGACTGACCCATGTGGGAGAGGCCTGCAGGGTCAGACACTGCCCTGTGGCATGCCTTTCAGTGGGGGATGTGTGCTCAGCCTTCCTGGCTGTCCTCCTCCCCCCCCACAGGCAGAAGAGCCTCACTGCCCAGTGTAGAGTACACTGCTCTCCACTGTACACACATGCCAAAAGCACTAAATGCCTACATGCTTCTGTGTGGGTGTTTTAATTTTTATTAGTGCACGTTTGCCATACATAATGACTACCTTCTTCATGGGTGGTTGGTCTGTGTGCATAACACGTTTAACTTTTTATGTCCTTCCCCCTGAATCTCCTGGTCCCCTTCCTATTTGCAGAAGATCTCTCTCCCTGCTCTCTACTCCATATCTTTTGTTTTGCTCAAAGAAATGAGAAGCTTGGGCAAATAAAAGACAAGGGCTGGAACTGGCCTAGACGTGGCTGGACTAGGATGCACTGTCCCTGTGTTTCATTTCTTCTGCCTACTGAGAGCTTGGCATGTCTAATGATTGCTGTTTGACTCTGAAGATGCATTGAAAAATAGATGAATAACACCTCTGCAGAGGCGCCACTTTTTAATTAAATGTCGATTTTTTTCCTGACTACCACCATGAGCATAGGAGGTGAATGTCCTGTGGGAGGTGGGAAGGAAAGGCTGGTGCTGGAGCCAAGGGCCGGCTCCAGAGCTGAGATGTGGGCCCAGGCTCTGCACATGTTGGACCAAGGGGCCCGGGGCTGGGCTGGTGGGACCCAGGCTTCGATCGGTGTTCCTTCTGCCCGACCCATCCAGCTGTTGTGATGCTTCTGATGGGCCTAGTCTGCCCCTTATTGGGCACCTGCCCTTCTCTGTGAGAGCTGAATAGTAGCTGTAATGATGGTCTCCATGCCAGGGTGACAACCACAGCCCTTGCTGTTCTACATGGCTTTGTTTTCCTCTTCTCAATGATACACATTACCAATTCATGCTGGAAAATCTGGCATCCCAGGAAACCTCACTGCCCTGGGTACATGGGTGTGATTTGTCACCCCAGGCCAGCTTTGCCGAGGGACAGGCAGCATCTGAGTGGAGAACACATTACGTTGCAGGCAGGCACCGCCTGTGCCAGCTAGCACAGGGCACAAGATGGGCAGGGAGGCCTAGGAGGAGGGCAAGAGGGGCCTGGGCTGCAGGGCACACAGCTGCTGGAAGGACGTTTGAGGGGACGCACTCTTAGGAGAGGCCTGCGGACCGGAGACACCACAGGGAACTCCAGGGCTCTGGGTGGTTTCTGAAGAAGGGCTGTACTCCAGGATAGGGAAGTGTGTGGCCTCCGGGGATCCCGAGGAGGAGAGAGGCCTGCTAGCGCCTTCCCACCACCCAGCCTCCTCTCAGGCCTCCCACACCTGGAACGCAGCATGTTAGGATGCTGTGAACAAAGCCTTGATCTCAGCTAGGCCTATGGAGGAGCCTGTGTAAGGGCTGCACCTCTGTTGCTAGGAAGGAGGCAGCAGCGTGGCCTTGGGGATCAGCCAGGCCACTGTCTGATTCGCCAGCAGCTGCAGGGGGAGCCCAGGGCCCGTCACCCCCTCTAGGCCCTTCATCTGTGATGGAGTGTCAAAAGGATGTATTTCTAGAATAAGAGGAGGAAGTGAAAGAATTCAGGAAAAGGACATTAGGTAGATACTGACTGTAGTGGAATTATTACTTCTACTACTATTATTATGATTATTACTCAATACTATGACTTATTGCTGTTACTACGATTAGTAATAATGTGAGCACTATGATTATTCATTACTGTGATGATTACTGCATTATTTCTATAATGATTATTGCTTAATACTGTGCCGGTGATGGCCATGATACTATGATTTGTTTTTGCCTGTTACTATAATTATTATCACTATGTTTGCTGAAATTCTTTATTCTTACGATTATCACTATGATTGCTGGATTATTATTGTTCATTACTATGGTTGGTATAATCATTACCCATTCTGACAGTTATTGTATGAGGATTGTTATAGTTATTATTACTCCTTGCTACAGGTATTACTGCCATTATTACTACTGTTCTTACTACTAAGCCTAGAAGGGCCTCGCTGTTAGGTAGGCCATATATATTTGGGAAACCATTAGTTCATTTTATTACCTCTTTCCCTCTTCTCAAAGACCCTTGAGTTGATGCCACTGTCTGGACAGGTCATGACAATGAACCCGCTCATGCCATTGGGGAAGTTCAGGCAGTGGATGCCCACAGAAGACGGCACTGAGTTGATTTCACCCACGGGTGAAAGGCAAGGCTCTGTGGTTGGGCTTCCATGGGCCGCAGCCTTCCTGGGGTAGAAGACTCAACATTTTACCTAGCTAGACTCTGTCTGTGATAATGCTGGAATATGGAACCAGCAGGCCAGGCTCAAGGCCAAAGTCACCTTGCGGTGACACCAGAAAGTGGCTCGTTGCCTCTGGACTGCGTGCCTAGTCCCTGGGCTGGCTAACCAGGCCTGTGCCTTTCCCCGCAGGTGTTAGAAGAGTCCAAATGCCTGGTGCGCAGCTTCCTGAAGTCGGTGCTGGAGGAGGTGAACGAGAAGGAGTGCGTCATGCTCAAGCAGCTCTGGAGCTCCTCCAAAGGCCTGGACTCCCTGTTCAGCTACCTGCAGGACAAGATCTACGAGGTCTGAAGCCCGCGCACAAGGGCCTCTGGCTGCGCCTCAGCTTGTGCTCCGGCCGTCAGAGCCCAGCGTCTGCGCGGTCGAGGAGTTCCTCCTGGTGTCTCTGCGCACCTGGGGTTGTGTCCATCTCCTCGTGTTCTTTGGTTGTTCCTCATTGGTTTGATTTTGTGTGATGGTGGGAAACGAGCACACTTGGCCTCCCCCTGCCCTGCCCCACAGGGCTCGCGAGGGTTCTGCCGAGGCCTGCTGCCCTTCCCCACTAGCTGAAATGCACCATCATGGTCCAGGAAGGGGAGCCCACTCTTCCCCCATGCTTCCGACTCAGGCTGTGTCTACACAGTGCCTCTGATTTGGAGACGAGGCCAGAGTGGCTTGCTCTGGTTGATCCATCCTAGCGAATTCTCAGAGCCACGAGCAAGCGGTAGTCTAGACCTGGCTTCCGTCTCCTCTCTGATGCAGTCTGTGTGACAATTAGGGCTTGGTCTTAAAATCCAACTGAGTGATTTACAAACCCAGATATTGTACATTTAGAAATGTTTTGTTAAATATATATTTTTAAGACAATGTAAGTGGAAATTCTGATAATTTATGTATATTATATGTAAAGCTAGTTTTGCAAAAAAGAAAAACCATGAACTACTAGGAAAATGTTTTCTTTAATAGGATTTATTTTATTTATTTATTTTTTGTTTATATATTATGATGTCTGTCGTTCACACAGATGTTATTTTCATACTGTCCTGGACCAAATGCCATTCAAGGTTCGTTCTGTTTGGTGCATTCTAGCTGTGAAGTGCGTAGAGAAGAGAGCAGGAGGATTTCTGTGGATAGAGGAACAGCTCCGCATCAGACCCTCTTGGTGTAGCTGTAGTGACAGAATACTGGTTCCTTAGTCTTGTCTGTAGGGAAAATCATGAAGGGATTTTCTCTTCTTTCTCTGTTTTTAAAACTGATAAAGGGCTCTCTGCTTAAATGGTCCCCAGACATTCCTAGTTCCTACTCTTAAGACATAAGGAACAGCTGGGAGCAGGCCCTGAAAAAGGCCCTGTGCGGTAGCGCGTGGCCCACCACAAGACTTTTCTTTGTGCAAGTGACTGCCTTTCGATTTCAGAGACCATTTCTCCCATGTGTATGTTGGCCGCTGCTTTGGGCCTGGCAGGAGTGTGGGGCGGAGTTCCCATCCGCTGCACATTGTATACGGTCTGAGTCTTGAGTCTTTGCCTTCAGAAGCCCCAGTGGCCCATCTTTAGGAACGGTCCCCTGCTTTCTGTTCTGATTCCAGTCTGGGCAATTGTGTTCAGTATCTATAGGAACAGTATCCAGATTCTCTTTGGAAGTGGAAGAAGATGTTGAGAAATTTATTTCACTCAACATTCACCTTTGTTTCTTCCTGAAAGGACCAGAAATGTCTTAGCTTTGGGAATATCATTAATTGCAAAATGCTGAATAGTTTGTGGATCTGTAATGACCAAGGTAGGCAGGTGAAACCACATCTAAGGTGGAATTCAAGCTGTTAATTTGTAGGTTCAGGGTGTAACAGGAGGTATTCTCCAAGCGGCTACATTTTGGTTGTTTGCATAAAGTGAGTGAAATCCATTTACTTACAGTAAATCTATCTGGAATGAAAAATACCAGGTTATGTTAAAGTTTACCCTAAGAGCATTCTCTAGGTAGTGTTTTTTTTTAAAAATCTTGTACCCCAGTGTCCTCTCTTCACCTATGAGAAGCTTTCCTACCAACCCTAATCCCTACCCTATATCTCACCCTCCCTAGAGCCCGGGCAGGTCTTTGAGGAATCGTCAAGGGCCTGGCAACCCCGTCCTCGAATTCTTTTGGGTTTTGCAGCTATGGGTAGGAAGCTGAGAGCGCGTCTCCTTAGTGGAGGACTCTTGTGCACGTCCGCCCCACTCCTCCCATGGTCTCCCCTGCCTTCTGCCACAATCCTGATTATGCCTGACATCTGGCGTCCTGTGGTGGAGCCATTGTAGTGCGCAGCCCTACTCCCAGGGGACTTTCTACAGCACTTCTGACAAGGTCCTCATACCTCCTCGCGGTTAGGAAGTTAGAGCCTAATGCGGATGTCACACCTGTGTCTCTTCCCACTCAGAAATAAGGTAAATAGGTAGAGGGCATTGCCGCTCCTTGCTAAGAGTAAAACTGCATAACTATGAGAAGGAAGTAGAGTACTTGAAATATTATTCTTGTTTGGTATAGATGAAACTAGAAAACGGTCACTCAGAAGCATGAAATACCTACTTTCCCTATATGAAGTTTAGTATGAGGGTGGAAAAATAATAATTCCAGTACACTTTGAATAACGCAGCTCTATCTCTGAATAGCCACATTTAAAAATAGCCTTGACTAAATGCTGAATTGCATTTCTCATTATGATGGTTAGTTTCAAAACCTTTAAACAACTTTTGAAAAATTTGTAAACTTTTTTTAATTTTGAATTTAGTCATATTCATGAAATTTTTCCAATCTAGTTTCTGTGGAAATTTTTTTAACAAAGAGAAACAAATAGAAAAATCTGCAAATCTTCCTAAGTGGATATTTAAAATGCAGAATTGCTCCTCTTCTGTGTTTCTGTGTTCAGATACCTAGATTTGTTGTATATATTAGTCTAGACATTCACTAATATACACAGTATTTAAGACTCTAAAGGAGATTTCTTAAGTATTTTATTTTATTCTCTGTAAATGGTTTTGTAAAATCTTTAAAAAAAATCTACACTTTGCCTTTGTAGATACATCTTTGAGGGTTGTCTTGCATGTATATTTTTGTTGTCAATAAGTGTTGCTTAGTTCTTTCTGCAAATTTTGGTTCAAATGCTTATAGACTTTAATACAGTATATATTTTCAAAATATAAACTTTTATATTTCTGTGGTAAGTTAGGATATGCGTTTTAGGCAATCTTTTCCATTAATAACACTTGTTCTTTAAAAAAACTAACATAGTGGTTTGGTGCCAACATTTTTATTTTGTTCTTCATGTTTTTAAAAATCTACTGCTCTTATATTGTTAGAGAGCAAGTTCTTTTATTTCTAGAAGTAACTGACTTTGAAATATCATTTGGAAACATACTGAATTTGTGAATAAGCCTTACCATTAGGATCAGTAAACTTTCCAACCTTTGCAAAGATTTCCCCATAAATTCTCACAGTGTGGCAGGTGATGGGAGTTTGTGAACAGGGCCTTAAGCTTGTTGCAAAAATAATAATAAAAGGGTAATACGGGTTGTTTCCTTCATGTAAGCCATGTTGATAGGCTTAGTGCAGTCTATTAGTTGTGGCTAAATCTGAAGAGTTTGGGTGAGTTGATGGTGGCAGGGACCAGATAGATGCTTTGGTGACTGTCCTTGGGTGTAACGTTGGCCCAAGAACGGGTTTTCTGGAGCCAATTCCTTCTATTCACCTGGGTTAGACACAGTGATGGGAGGGCTGCTGGGTAGTCATTTGTTCTGCCCAAATGGCACTTCCTGCTCCCGGCCCTGGTGGTGGACTCTGGCTTCCATGGGGTTGACAAGTCCAGTCGGGCTGTGGTGAGTGCTCCTTGAGAAATGTTAACGAAGTTTACAGACGAGTCTTACTGTGTAGACAATCTGAAGTCAGTTTTACATAATCAGCATTTCCATGTGTCCTCAATGTCCCCTCAGTGAACTCTGTGTGTTGAGCCCTACTAACTTGGAGTTACGACAGGATGCCAGACCTGCTCATCAGCTGAGTTTGTCTACCCAGGGCCATCTCAGTGGAGAAAAGCCAGTCATGGGGATAGATGACAATGAGGCCAGTGTATTTGGGATCTAATAAAACCAGCTAGACTTTGGCCATAATTTTAAAAAATTAAAATTCCTTTTGCTTGGCCAAAATTGAGTATCACCAACTGATCTTCCTTACTAACACTTTTGATCTAAGATTTTGATTCCCTGGTGATGGTATGGCTGAGGTCCTTTGGCCCATCTTTAAGAAGTGTCCATAAGGTCTTCCTATCAACCACTAGGGTGGAGATTTGCAGATTTACTTTGCATTTTTGTAGTGTGTGTCACAGTCAGAGAAGCCGGGATCTGGTGTTGGGCTTCAGCTCTGATGTCTCAGGGGCTTGACCTCACTCCACGGGCCCAACATCTGGCCTGACGCCGGAGCTCATTGTGTTGACTTTGGGAAGTTCAGAAGGTGTAGAGTTTTCCATCTAGTATTGAATTTGTCCCTGTGCCATTAGTCTCAGCTTGAAGTCGTTTGCCAGTGTCTGCATTGATAGAATTGTGAAAATATTGCCTTTCATAAAATCAAGGACCAAAGAATTCCATTACTCCAACAAAGCACGAGCCTCATAGATTTTGGGCCTATCCAGGTGGAGGAATGCGAGCTCGACCACGCAGAGAGGCTGCCTGTTTCCCCAACCTCGTGCTCCCCACAGCTGACCAGACACAGGGACTCGTCACATGGAGAAGGCTCTGAAACAGGAGTTTCTAGGACTGAAACTTACTCTCTCAGGTGGTGTTTCTGCTGTATAGTTCTAAGCGTTTCATTTGTATCATAAAAAGTGGCAATCTGGCATTTCTCTGGGTTTATCTGACCAACGTAGATGTCTCTGTTTGCATGAGTCTCCGACGTGACTTTTACAGATGTGTCTATGCTGAGCAGCAGGACCTAAGACTGCCACGTCTCCACTGCTTTAGTTCTGCATCAACCCATTCCAGTTCTGGTTTGGCAGGGAGGTTGGGGGTGGGATTTTCCTCAGTTCTCACACCAGGTGATGTTCTATTCTCATTCATGATGAAATCATTGACCTATTAACCAATTGAGAAATGATGGATGTTGAAGAAGTGCTGTTCTATTGGTAAGGCTTATTACCAAACCTCTTATAATGAAGCAGGCTACCAAAAACTTACCCAGCCCACCCTAAGAGTATTTGGGTTGGGTCATGGGTGTAGCATATACACCAAAATCTCAAGACCTTTGCAAATTAGACTACTTATTTTATTTTGCAGATTATCATGGGAGAGTCCTTAACTAGTTCTGAACATTTATAAGTATGAGTACTTCATAGAGCTAGAAAGCAGGTACAGTGGACCCATCCTCACCATGTTGTAAATATTTCCTGAAACTGGGTGCAGTCCGGAGGGATAATAACTTTCTGATTTATCAAATGCTGACTGTCTAGAGCAAATTGTATACTCTGTTTGTGAATGGTCCTGTAACGTGTATGAACACATTTCTGGGTGCCTTAGAAGTTGTATTTTTCATGTGTGCTAATATGCAGTATTTATACATTGTGAGAAGCTGCTTTGAATAAAAAGGTTGAAACTTCGTCTCCATTTGCGTGTTTCCCCCTTTTGCAGCCTGGATGTAATGTTCATGAGCAGGTTCTATGGTTTCTAAATAGAGAAGTTTCCAGATCTCCTGGGGGTTGAGAGCTGAGATTCCTGGCTTGTGTTGGGCTTCCTGGAAGCCCAAGCACCTGGCTCCCCGCCCAGGTCTGGCCTGGGGCCTCAGGTACTCAAGAAAGCAGTCACAGGGCAGGGTAAGGGTGCGGGTGCCACAGGACTTAACCCAGCTGTGCAGTATGATTTTTTTTAGCGGACTGAGCCAGCATCTGCCCTGCCCTGACAACGTGCATCTTTTATACCAGGGCCTCCCTCTTCACTAGGAATGAACTTCTGCAGAACTTGACTTGTGCATTTCCTACTGTGATTCATAAACTCCTTGTCACTGTGAACACGGCCCTCTGACATACGTGATCACAGTGTTTTTTGCATCACCCCCATGGGTGTCAGGAGGGGCCACACTGGTCGTGCCTGGCTTCCAGAGCCTGGCCACACATACATCGTGAGGGTTGCAGGAAGGAGAAAGGAAATCTCTCAAAGGATTGACTTGAGATAATCATCCCATCGACCTGTCTGTCTGTCCATGTGCCCACCTATCCATACATCATCTATTTATCTCACTGTCCATCTATCCACCATCCATCTGTCCATGTACCCACCCAGCCAGCCATCCTTCTGCTCATTCATTCTGCCTTCCGTCTGGCAGCCATTGTTGGGCCCTTGCTCTGCATTAGGAACTTCATGGATCATGGGGTGCATTACTCAGTCTCTCCCTAAAGGAGCTTGGGGCTTGGATGACTCAGTCTCTACCTTAAGGAGTTAGGGAGCAAGGTGGATCCACAACAGAGCTCTAGGGCACAGCTCTCTTGGCACCTTGGAGCCAAGAAGATGGAGTGACACTCAGCATTCACATCTGTCTGGGCCAGACCGGGAGGGAGACCAGAGTTTCCTCTTGCTGCTTTCTGTCTTTGATGTCATCATGGCCATCGTCGTCATCATCATCATTCTTGTAGGTACCCATTTGTGTCTGCCTCAAGGCCACCACTCCATCCAAGGTAGGTGGCCCAGGTCAACCTGGACAGTTCTTCACCTCGGCATCGAATGGCTCTTCCCACAGCTGGGGTAAGGCCTTGCGCATGCTCAGGACGTAGCACCTGTAAGACACACCCCGGCTCTCTGAACTGAGTCTGCTCTGACGGGATGCTGTGCTGGAAGAGGAAAGCAGAAAGCAAGCGAGACCCCCCGTCCGGTCAGAAATGAGCAGTTAAGTGAGTCGGGCTACGGGATGAGCAGTGATGCAGTGTGATCACACGAGTGATCTCAGTCTGCCCTCGCGTCCCTTTAGGCCTGCTTTATGAGGGAGGGCAGACCTTCCGAACCTCAGATGAGGTCTGGGTGGGCTTCAGAACCATTTTGTCACTCCCAGGCAACCCGCAGGTCCTCCCAGCTGTCAGCCGTTGGGGGACTGCCGTTGGCGATCACCATGCCCAGCTCCAGTCGGTCCCAAGCCATGTCCTTGCGTGCGCTCTGCTGCTGCTCTGGTTGGAAAGGAGACCAGGACAGATCTTTAGCGACTGGTGCCATGTGCAGACGGGGTTTTCATTCTCTGGGCCTCACTGATGTTTCCACCTCTCGCACAGGGAATTTTCTGGGTTCCTTGGCAACTCCTTCCTTTGACTGTGGGCAAACCCCCATCATGGCCAGAGGAACTCTAATAATAGTGGTCTCTTAGTCCCTTGTCAGCCCCTGCAAGTCTGGTCCACGACTACCTTTCCCAGTTGGGGTTTCTGGGTCCCAGGGCTCAATCTACTGTGTCCCTCACATGCTAGGAAGTTACAAATGTAAGGCCCCATTCTCCTTCCACCTGAGAGCCAAGGGGAAGCTCCGCCGTACTTTCCATGCGTGTCTGTCCTTCTAGGGAGCAGAGTTCTTTGCCAAGCATTCCCACCAAAAAAAAAAAAAAAAAAAAAAAAGGCTAGGTGCACGCAGACTGCATCTGGATGTCATGCCAGCCCCTCAGAGATGGTTTCAGTGTGCTGGTGGTCGTGTCTTCCACAAAAAACACTAGGGCTTCAGGTCATAATACTTACATAGACTTCCACTCCAAGTGAGTTGGGAGCCCTGGGAGGATGCAGGGTGGCCTGGAATAACTTGTGCAAACCAAGATGTGGAGGGGGGCTGGTCGGGGAGACGGGAGAAGGCATCTGGGGTTCATGTGAGGGGTGGGCCTGGGTCATTGGAAGCTGGAATCACCCTCACTAAGGCAGGAACAGCTCTGGAACTTGGGGGGGCAGAAGGCCTGGGGGCGCTGTCGGGAGCCCAGCGAGAGCAGGGACCATGGGCACCAGATGAGTGTGTGGCCTCAGCCCTGTGCCTGCGGCTGGAATGTTTTGAGTTGAAGTAACTCTGCACACATTTGTCTGTGTGGATGTATATAGGTAGAGTTTTAAAAATATGATACTTATTTAAATACATAACATCATTGATACGTAAAATTAGATTATGCTGTATGAAACTGCTGGCAGTGCAGTCATTTTCATTGATTAAGTGAAATTCACTTATGAGATCAGTATATAAGTGAGTGTTGTGTTTAGTTCATTGCTAACATCTGATCACTAATGAGAATTTCATAGGTGCATATATATATCTACTATTTTACATATGTGATTCATATAAATTTCATGTCATTATTAGATAGAGCTTTATAGTGGGCATTGGCACAGACACTGGCATTGGTGGCGAACCTACGGCACACATGCCGCGCACCCTGCTGTCGCTGAAAGCTTTTAAAGGTTCATCACCATTGCCCTGTGGAATGATGCAATGTGATTTACGTGTGTGTCTCTTTATATGAAATCTGCAAATACATGGAAGGTGCGTGTAAATGAGTTTCACTGTGTGGATACATGAAGTTTTGTCTATAATTGGTTTAGAACTGCTTTGGAACGTGTGATGAAGTGAGCTTCACGTGTCTACGTGAGATTATGTATGTATTAACTTTATTGAAAAGTACAGTAACTCCCCAGTTAATGGAGATCTCAGTTGCAAACTTTCGCAGGTATGAACGAACCTCACATTCGATGTTCTTATGCTTTATATTGTGTATTTGTGTAAGGTGTGTAAGACTGACTTTGTGGGCTCACCAGTGAATCTAACTTACAAACATTCTCCAGAGGAGGACTCATTTGTGAGCTGGGGGCTTATTGCGTGTGTACACACACACACACACACACACACACACACACACATACATTTTTCGCCCAGGGATTCCAAAAAGCAGCCCCACCAGCTCTTGGATCCTGAGATTTCAGTGAAGTGTGCGTTTTTCACTCAAAGTCCTTCATCAAGGTGGTGGCTTTGGACCAGGGAGGGCCCAGGTCACTCTGAAGCAGAGCATGGATCTAAATCCAGAATTTAGCATTTGCAATTAGCAGCCAATCAAGAGCCAGAACCCAGGGACCCAGTGGCAGAATGGACCACTCAGAACTGCAGGCTGCTGGAGTGTGGGAGGGGGCCTGGGTGCTTGGGTGGAACAGCTGCCACATTGCCCAGGGATCAGGAGGGGACTCCAGGACACCAGGTGGGCAGGAAGCTCCTGTGTAAGAGTGAATTAGTGATACATCCTTCTCCAGAGCTGTCAGTTTGCCCAAGGTAGGAACAGATGGCTTAGAAGATCATATTGAGAACATGAGATTCCTAGGTTTTACTGGAAAGAGTATAGTTTAGAGTAAGACCACCTTGCATTCTAGGTCTTTAGGCCTAGTGGCATATGCCTGCAATCCCAGCTACTTGGGAGGCTGAGGCAGGAAGATTTTAAGCTTGAGGCTAACCTGGAAAACATAGTGAGACCCTGTTTCAAAAATAATAACAAAACTCAAGTGGTTTTGATGAATGATAGCATCTTAACTTTTCTAATCTGTATAATAGGAACATCCCAAGCCCAGCAACAGTGCTCGCTTCTAGCAAGTGTCCCCTGTGTGGTGGGCCTTGACATCCACACTCTCCTTTTTTCTTAAAAGCAATGAAAACTGGCTGAAGAGTAGGGAAAGAAGGGTAGCTACCAGCTCGGGAGGCAGACAGCCTCTGTGACTCTGTCACCTGGGACTGACATCCAAGCTGATGTAACCAGAGTGTCAGGGGACACCACCCACCCGGGAAGGCCCCCAGCCAGATGGTGACTTGTGGGTGCAACTTGATAACCTCCCAGTTATAGGGCCCTAGGATGCTCTGTGGCTGTAGAGTGGCCAGGATCTGCACTTTAGCCACGGTGAGCAGAGAAGCACTCCTGACACACCTGCTGGGCGAGGTGGGGAGGGCCTGTCCTTCCGGTGCCCTGCTGCTGTGGAACATGGAACCCTGGGCTTTGCTGTTACAGATGGCGAGTGTGCTGTCTGGGGGTGATGGGACCTGGCAGGCTCTACTTTCACAGCACTCATGGAGTCCCCGGGGGAGTACCTGTGTGACACACTTGTTTACAGTCTCACTTTCAAAAAGACACATGAACTGCCTGTCATAGCCGTTGGGGTGTAACAAGCAGTTACTGACAAAGAGGAGGAAATTCAGATGTGGGCCAACTCGGGGGGAATAGGTCTGTGGCCAATGACTTTTTTTGTTGTTCAGAATGTTGTGGTTGTGTCTTTAAGATGGTATCTACCCTAGGTCACATTTCCTGTTGACAGTGGAGGCTTTCTCTCCTCTCTCTGTCTTGCATCCTTCATCATCTTGTCCCAGGGACACCTCTGGTGCCCCAAGAAGAGCATGACTTTAGACCTAAGTTCAAATTCTACCTCCACATGGCTCTACTTGGCTTCAGATTCCTTATCTAGGTGTGGTTTTCTGTTTGTTTAAGGATTAAGGAGTAACATATTCAAACGATTAAATAATGTGCACTTCAGGTTAGTTCATCGTTGTTAAGGTGTATTTAAGTCCAATTTCTTTTTAATGTCTCCACTTAATATGAGAGAAAACTGGGGTTCAGACAGGCCCAGTGATTCACCCACAGAAACACAGTGCTGAGTGGAGTAGAATTTCTAATTTATTATTTTTTGTTGATTTAAAAGCTTTGCATTCTGAAATAATTTCAGGTTTACAAAAAAGTTGCAAAGGTAGTACACACCCCTCATCCCAAATTTTTTTATTAACCCAAATTTTCTGATTAACATTCTTCATAAGCACAAGGTGTGGGATGGGAGTGAGAGACATTTCACTTGACTCCCCCTTCACTTTGGCCCACCAGGAAAGGGGAGCCAGGTGGCAGGTCCTTGGGTCAGCAGCACAGCGGGCCCGAAGGACTCTGCGTCCTTCTGAGGCTGGTGCTCTCTGGGGGCCCTGAGCGAATGCTTGCAGTACAGGCACAGCTCAGAGATGCTGGGAGACAGTGCTCATGCTGCCTGTCTTGTTCGGACTTCTCCTGGGAGAGCAGAGTGCTCCCCTGAGCAGCGAGGGCCGAAAGTGCTCTGAGCACGGTTGGCTGGGTCTGCAGACAAAACACACCTCATGCTTCTGGGTGAGGGCACCCCGGTGGAGAGGTCTGCGGTGTTTGGGCTGTTCTGTATGAATGAGGGGAGTTGGGGATCAAGGGTAGGAGAGAGAGGAGGAGGGGTGATGGAAGAGGAAGTAAAAGAACAGGAGGAGGGAGAGGAGGAAGAGCAGAAGGAAGAGGAGGAGGAAGAACCCTTGGGATGCAACCAGACTGGAGGTCTCAGGGTGTTCTGTCATCACTTTGAATGAAGAGCCTCATGGGGATTAATCAATCCCAAGACCCCTTTTCACCCTTGCCAGGTTCCTCAGATGAAGAGCTGGGGGTTTCTCCTAATCCTCCATAAAGTCCACATCCCCAACGATAGCAACAGTGATGATTGTTCCTCAGTATAGTTATTATTGACACTGGGCAAGTTCCACTGCCATTGCTGCCTATTCTATGTCAGGGCATTTGATCAGCATCTCCCCTGTGCTATGTCACAGATCTTCACAGGAGTCGTGTACTGATGTCCCCAACGAGCCTGCTTCTTGGCAGAGAGAGGTCAGAACCAGAAAATGGTAGTCCCACTTTGGGCCCTGGTCGGGGTCCCGAGGATATGTGTGTTCTGTTGCTAGCACATCTAGTTTCACCAAAAGGAGGACAACAAGGCTGTCATATGCCTTGTTAGGGGAGGACACACCACCTAGAAATTAAGCTTCTAAACATTGTCCGACCTGGATATGACTGTGCTTCTAAAGTGAACTTCCAGCATCCAGGAACTAGAGCTAGAGAAGTACCCTAACCAAGCTCCACTGATAGAGCTAGTCAAATCTAGAATGTGGAAAATCTCACAATGAGGAGTACCAACTGCCATATGTAGACTATTTCAGATCCTGATTTGTAAAAATAATTGTGCATATGTATGTGACAATCTGAAATACTGGAACACCGGATGTCTCATGATAATAAGAATGTATTATTAATTTTTAGGTAGGATGAGATTGTATCTTTGAGTCTTTATATTTTATATTACATAATTGGTCAGCCAAATAGCCCAGTGGATTAAAGCGCCTGCAAGCAGGCACAGGGGCCGGGGGTTTGATCCTCGGGCCTGCAGTGCTGGCCCCTCCACCGGGGCATGCTGAGATGGCAATTGAGACTGGGCGTGGTGGTGAGCACACAAAATCCCAGCTCTTGGGAGGCTGTAAACAGGCGGATCGCTACAAGTCTGATCATCTAGTAGTGAGACCCTCAACACTCTGTGGACCCTTCCCTAAAAAATACAAATAAATAAATAAATAAATAAAATTATGTAATTAAATATATAAAAATGACTGAGAGCCCCAAAGAGCTTTTGTATACAACATATATCTACCATATTAGAAATTAAATGGAAAGCTTAAAAATTATAAATTCATTTAAACACAACAGTAAGCCTACTAGGTAGTAATATGAGTAGCAGCATTTTTTGAAAAAACAATTGTATTTTCCAAGATAAACAATAGTGAGAAAAGTGACATTGTTGTCTTTTTTCTTTTTTTAAGGTATTTATGACAGGGTCTACGGGGTCTACAGGGTCTCACGACACAGATCAGACTCACTGTGATTCTGTTTTCAGCCTCCCTAGCGCTTGGATTATAGGTGCATGCCACCATACCCACTCTCAATCACCATCTCAGTGCGGCTGAAGGGCAGGGCAGGCAAGGCACCCCGTGGATCGAGCCCCGGCCGCTGCGCTCTACCTAAGCAGGCACATTAGTCTGCTGAGCTGTCTGGCCAGCCCTCTTGTCTCTTTTTTTGTATAAGATTGTCTATCTATCTATCTATCTATCTATCTATCTATCTATCTATCTACTTATTTATTTTTGCAGTACCAGGGATTGAGATCAGGCCCTTGCTCTTGCCAAGCAGGCACTTATGCTGCTGAACTATATCCCCAGCCTCCCCCTTGTCTTTTTTCAAATAATTTTAATATTTGGTTTAATAGATTATGTGTCTGTATTGAAGCTGTTGTGGTATCTCATATCAGGTAGTTTCTGGAATGTTCTACCAGACACTCATGAGAAGATGGAAGTGGAAAAAGCAAATAGTTTAGCATTATTAATGTGGCAGCAGCCTGGCTTCACAGGTCCTCTGGAAGGGTGTTAGGGACCACAAGGGGACAGGGACAACACTGAGAACTGCGGCTTCACGTGGCAGTCACCAAATAGAAGAAAGAGGATGGGGCACAACACATGCCTTTTGGGGTTGCTTTGGTTAGTGCCACAGTCCTAGAGGGTGGCTAGGTAGTAGTGTGGAGACCATGCCTTTGAATGCAGAGGAGAACGTGTCATAGACCCAGATGTGTCTGGCCGAAGATTTATAGAGTAACCCGATGGGGGACTGGAAGGATGCTGACCATGAGAGACCAAGTGGTAAGATGTCTCAAAATAACAGGACTCTAGTGCCGGGCGGCTGTTAAGTGCATAACCAATCACGCTGCTCCCCCAGTTCCTAAAGATGAAGTAGGAGAATCCAGAGGGATGATTTGCAGAGGGTGCATAAAAGCAAGAGGTGAGGGCAGCTTTTCTGAGTGAGGGTGTTGGCCCCAGGTCTTCATGGCCTCTGGTCCTGTCTTCCTTGATGCAGACGCTCATCAAACCACTAGACAAATGTGTGCATCACAAAGTTTCACGCCTTAGCTTATACAAGACACAGTTTAGGGGCTTTTCTATGGCATTCCCTGTAGGCAACTTTGAAAAATACCCATAAATAACCATGCCAGGAAGGGAAATGCCGAAACCAGCCTGATTAAAACAGAAACTCCCGATGTCACCAAATTTCCAAACACGTGCAATTTCGCGATGAGTAACAGGCTGGAGCCAGGGTGCTGACTCATCAGGCTGAGAGCCGAGCGGCTGGGGTGTTTCCCACGAGAGCCTTCCATCTGCCCCTGCTGCTCTGGCACCTCTGAGTTGGCCCTTCTTGGGCCCAGGCTGCCTTCAAAGTCGGCTGTGTTGGTCCACACAGAGGGTCCTTTCCTTATTTGAACTTGGGCAGGCTGAAGGGCATCTGGCTTTGGCATTCCTAGCTGGCTGGCCATGGAATTAAAGCTCTGAGGTTGTGGACCTGACCTCATAGGAATTCTTTACCTTCCTGTCCTTGACATATTAGAAATTAAGTTGAGAAAGGAGAGCATCACATGGGAGATTACGAGGGGAGGGAAGGAAAAGTAGACCAAGATGGGAAGCATACATATATTGATTCCCCCAAATAAATGTGTTTATTATATATTTCAAACACATAATAAAACACATTTTAAAGGAAAACTAGGTTTCCAACTGCAAAAATGAAAGGAATGAAGGAAAGGGGAGAGAGAAAGTCAAAGAAAGAAGAAAGGAAAGAAAAAGAAAGCATCAGAGACCATATTTTTTGGTATCAGGAATTGAACTCAGGACCTTGAGCTTACCAGGCAGGTGCTGTGCTGCTGAGCTACATCCCTGACCCATAAAATAGACTCTTGATCTTTCCTTGGAAACTCTGCACCCAACCAGTACCCAAGTCCTTGGAAACCTGCATCTGCTGCCTCCCTCATCTGTTTTCTCCTCTCCTCCCCAGAGCAACGTGTTCTTTTATTTGTGTCTCCTTGATCCTGTCCTCGTCCAGCATTTGCTAAGTTTACATTTTTGATTTTTGCCCTCTCTCTCTCCATCTGTATCACCCAGTTCTGCAGAATCTGTTTGCTTACGCTACCTCTATTTATTACCGCACCTCTGTGTAAAGATCTGTAAAATATATACACGCATTTCTTAAAACCTTAGCTGCCCTATAAACCTGAGCAGGCCACGAAGTGCTGTCAGGAATCCCCACTGGTGCAGGTGTCACCCTGTGACACTGCCCTCACTCTTTGCCCTGCAGCAGGAGTGGTGTTTGGGCAATACACAGTTAGATGCTGTATTCCCTGCTCTGAACTCCTTGGGACGCGTTACGCCAGATCCAAGTTAGACGTCTTCCTGGGGCTGAGTGCTGGCCTCTTTCTGCCTGGGGTAGCCCTGGCGGCATCCTGTATTGTTGCCCCAGTTTTTTAACCTGGGTTCTTTCTGCCTCCTTTACTGCTGATGGGCACCCTCTAATGGTGCCACGCTTGCCTGGAGCCTGTGTCAGTCTCCTCTTGCCTGGTGGCTTCCCTGTTGGCCACAAGTTGCGGTGACTGCAGGACCTGCCTTGCACCTGTGCCTGCCAGCTGCCTAGAGTCAGGGAGCAGGAAATAACAATCTCACTCCACAGGATGAATGCTGGTCTGTAACTTAGAGCAGCCAGGTATGAAGTCCTGTCTTCCCTCTTGGATGAAAGCTTCAGCGATGCCTCCCTCCCCCTGCCTCTAAGGAGCTGCCTGCGGGTGCCAAGCAGTGCTCCTTGTCACAAGTCGTTGTGGCCAGCTGGGCAGTGGCTCCCTTGTCTCTTCTCTCCTCCCTCCCTTGCATATGACTGATCCTTTCTGGCCTCTTTCTCCTCAAAATTCTCTGGCAACACCCTCACTCAGACAATTCCTTCATGGCGATGGTTACTCTTTCCCTGGAATGCAAGTCCCACAAGGGACAGATTTTAGTTTGGTCCCTGCTCACACTCATTTGTCCATGATGCTTGAGGACAGGGCTATATCTTGTAGATCACTGGGTTCCCATGGCCATCCTGGGGCCACCCAGAATTCAACACATATTTGATAAATGCACAAATGCATGAATGAAATTTCAGCTAAGTCATTGACCTTTTATTTACTGAACAGTCACCATGAACAGAAAGGGACTCCCCACACTCACACTGTGCAGCCTTTCTCACAGAGGACAGAGGGAGGCTATGCCTGAGTCATTACAGGACCATCCCAGGACTAAAAGGACAACTGAAAGTTTGAGCTCCACTGGGCTGGTCCGTAGCTTGCTCTGAGTAGAGGCTCCAACTGCGTCCTACAAACCACTGAGTTTACCTGGAGTGAGACAAGGAGGGCAAGCGCAGAGGCAGATGCCTGGCCTCCTGAGGGTTACTCACCCAGTCTTTCCTAGGGGAAAGGAACATTCCTAGGGAAGTTGGACTCCAAGCGAGGATGCTTGGTCCCAGAACAGAGTCGGTGTCTGAGGAACACATTGCCTACTGACTCTCTGAGGGCCACGCAGCTACAATCAAATTCAAGCCAAAAAAAATCAAGTTGCTGTTTCCTATGGACTTGGTGTGGCATTAAGAGAGCAAGGATGAGGTGTTCTGTAACCAGGGAAACAGGATGCAGTGTGTGGGGACAGGTGCTTCCCTAGTGGCTGCACAGAGAATGGCTCTGCTCAACACCTGGAGAACACAGGGCTGGCTGTGGGGTGGCCACAACTGCCAACCTTCTCATGGAGAGAAAGTGCTAGACCTGGCAAGCAGGGACACATGGTAGGCCCCATGGAGTACCCAACAGATGGTTGGCCCTGAGTACCTGCAGGATGTCCCCCTGGGACTCAACAAAGCCCATTGGGACAGATATGAAGAGTAAGTCACGGAATGAGAGCACTTGTGTTGGTACTGCTGTTTCATAGTTTTGTGGTTGGGTCCAACAAACTTTAGTTCTGATACACAAAATAATTAATAGTTAAGTGACATAAAATAATCATGTAAAGTTTTACCTCAGTGTCTGTACATAGCAAGTGATTGATAGTATTTCACTAATATTATTGTGTTTACAATGATTAATTATTACAATTACTAATGAAGATGATGGTACTTGTAAGAGCGTGAAGGTTTTCTAAAGGGACGAGATGCTACTCAGCTGTATATGGTTGTCTATAACTGGGTAGCCTGGAAGCCAATGAAATCCTTCCCTTACAGCTCTGGCGGCTGGAGCGTTCGAAGTCACAGTGATGCAGGCAGATTTGGTATCTGACCAAGGCCCACTTGGCAGACACAATGTCTTTTCTCTGTGACATCACGCAATGGAAGAGTCAGTTTCTGGGCCCTGACTAAGAGCAGTAATCACACTCAGGAGAGATCGCCTTCATGACTTAATCACGCCCCCACACCCTGCATCCTAAGGCATCACCTTGCATTTGTGTTTCCACATAAGCGCTTTGGGGGAGCATGAATGTTGAGATCATAGCTAGAAGGTCAAGGATAGAGAAATGCCTTTGCATTACAATGGCTCCGACTTCTGCTTTTTCCCTGAATGTCTGAAAAAAGCCTGAAAACTCAAGGGTAATATTTGAATAAGCATGCTGAACATATTAAAAGAGAAATAGAATCAGTGGAGACTTTCCCATCCTAGGTCCCATTGTGCCTCGTCTTGCATGGGCTGGGGTTGGCAACCCCACTTTGCCATTGCACTTTATGCTCATGATACTTTTCTGAGGTGCAACTTTCTCCTGGAAGAGATGGGGGTGCTGAGGCTCAGGGACCTTGATCTTCCCTCGGACGAGATGCTGTCTGAGGTGCTGCTCACCTCACAGATGGAGTAGAGACACTTACTTGTCCAAGAGCTCAGGCTGTTCAGAGCCAGCAGCAGCACAACATGGTGCTTCCAGCCCTTCATGCCCCTTGGTGACGTCTCAGGTGTGAGAGAGGCCCTGAAGGTGTGATGGGGACAGACAGAGACAAAGCGGGGTTGGATCTGGGCTCCATCTGTGTCCCTGGCCCAGCCACCAGGAGAGACGCCTGCCAGGTGAGCTGGAGAACTGGTTTGGCTGAACGTGCTAAATTTAGAAGGACTTGGACGCACCCTCCCTGGCTTTTGACTGGGGCCCAAAGTCTGAGTGTGTTAGTGTTTTTCTCTTTGGTCTCCCTGTGGGCAGGGAAGCTGCTGTCCTCTCGGGTTCCCAAGGACTCAGGCACTGGCGCCAGGTCTATAAATACCCTCCCGGTGCCCTGGTGGCCCCCACCCCAGCTGATCAGCAGTGACTTCAGGGTTTCTTCTGCAATACCCATGCTGGGAGTCACAGTGGCAATAGTGAAGGGTGGCGAGTCCCCCTCAGTCTGGTGGGGAGGGGCCATGGTGTTCTGTATTTATGCTGAGCAAAGATTCCAATGTGGGTTAATCAACCCTGAGACCCCAGGTTTCCTGCTTTGTGATTCTCAGTCGAGGAGCTGAAAGAGATTAGGTTTCTCCAAATGCCCCATAAAATCCAAGTCACCACCACAAGTAGTCATCACAGCGGTTATTCCTCATATAGTTATTGACACTGGGCCGTCCACCAGTACCTTCTTTCATCAAGGTGACCTTATCTGGCCCCTCCATCAAAAGCCACGTGGGGGAATGGCAGTGCTCTTAGTCCATGTCAAGTAAAAGAGTTTGATGGTTAGCGCTACAGGCCACCAAAACAGGTGATGACAGGGGAGAGGTCAGGGAGGGAGCATTTCTTGAGTGTTGACTGTGCCAGGCTGCGTTGGCTAACGCTGTGGACATGTAGCGGGGGGTTCACTGGTGCCAGCCTTATATGGTGACATCACGTGGAGGCTTCACAAAGGTAACTTGTCTGTGCTAATGCACACCTAGTACCAACATGCTCTCTCTTCCCACCACGCCACTCAGAGAACACTTGGGGCTCTAACACAGAGCACACGGACTGGCTCATGTGGCAATTTCCAAAGTTTGAACTCAGAGTGATTGGGGTGCAAATCACAGCCCTAATACTTGTGCTGAGGAGGTGACCAAGTCCTCTCCCCAGAGCTGAGCTGCAGGATTCTGATCTGTCAAGCGCAAATGAGAATAGAGTCAGTATGGGACTAAGAAAGGCATTGCCATGGCAAGCGGCCTGCTCTGGTGAAATACTAGGGAAGAATAATGTGCCCACTGGCATTTGTTCAGTCCTTACTGCATGCCTGCGTTTGGGTACATGTCGCGGGGTCTATGGAACCCTCTCTGTTTTTAGCAACCTTATTTATCAGAAGACAAGTCAAAGGTGCTCAGTGACTCTTCCATGGTCTCCTAGTCAGTGAGTGGTAGAATGTGGATTTGAATCCAGAGAGCGACTCCAGGTCCTCATTCTTGCCTCTTGTCTCATTTATACTGCTTTTTATCATCCGTGTCACTGTCACCACCACCATGACCACCATGACCACCGTCATCATGTCACGCTGTTGAGATTCTTTAACTTCTGCTGTAAGCCTAGGACCTCATCTGGGGTAGAGCTGGTGTCCATGCCAAGCTTGGGCTTGGCACACTGTGGGGTCAGCTTGTGTCGTGTCAGGGGATTGGTTGGATGACCTGCGACTGCCTGGAAACATGACTGGAGGGCTTCTTAGCTCACCCCAGAGGCTATTTCCTCCTCCAACTCAGAGAAATTAAAGGCCGGTGGATCTTAAACCTGAAATTTCTGTGGAGGGAATCTCAGAGAAGGAGAAGGACGGGGTGGGCAAAAACCCCTTGGCTAAGAGTTTTATATTTTCTCTACCTTGTCCAATATGGAAGCTCCTGGCCACACGTGACTATTTAGTTTAACTTTTTGATTACTTGAAGTTAAATAAACTCAGAAAATATGCTCTGAACTTGTGTGCACTGTGACGCGTGGCTACTGACTACTGTATTGCACATCGGCCACACAGAACATTTACATCGTCAAAGGTCCTCTGTAACGGGGATGTCCCATCTAGGCTGTCCTGGTTCTCTGTCTTTCTGTGCACACCGAATACACTTGGTATTTTCAGCCCAGGTGGCTGGTCTGGAGCGCGGCTGGCTGTTGATCGTGGCCAGCAGTTAGTGAAGTGAGAGAGAGAAGAGGCAGAGGGAAGCTCCTGAGGGGAAGTGTTAAAGACACTTGAATTAGTGTTGGGGCTCATTGCCCAGAGGTGCATCTATGGGCACATTAATAAATCTCCTTGGGCCTCAGTTTCCCCATCTGTGGGAATGGTATAGTATGACTTCACAGGGAGTTTTTGGACAGTTCGATGAGCTGTATGAAAAGCACTTGGAAGGAGCAGGTGGTGAAGATATGTTGTCTTCCTTTCCTGGAAGGTTGTGTGTGTGTGTGTGTGTGTGTGTGTGTGTGTGTGTGTACGCATGCATATGAGATCCCTGCCTCTACATTCCCATCCACCTGTGATTATAGACTCGCCCTAGTTGTTTCAGTGAGATGGAGAATTCTCACTTTCCCCTGTAAATAAGCCGCAGTGCTTTGCAGTTGCCTGGAGAGGACCTGGATAGAGAGCTTCCTGTCCTCTCCCCTTGGCCCCCCGCCCCCCTCGGCTCCCCTCCTTTGCCCTGCTCTGCTCCCCTGCCTTAGTGAGCACCTGCACCTCTGTGCCTCTGAATCTCAAACTCGGCAGGAGCAGTCATAGCTACAGCTTCTGTGTGCTGAGATCTAGATATGTTACTCTGTCCTTGAAGGTTTTGACCTATGGTATCATATCTCTTCTCTGGTGGGACACATTATTGGGCCATTTTACAGGTGAAGATGTAGAGGCCCTTAGAGTTTCACTAATGTGGTCAAGGTTTCATGAGAGAGTGGAGAATCAGATCCAGATCTATAGGAGACCAAAGGCTATGCTTTTCCTGTCATTCCACATTTCCCACTGTGGCCAGAAGATGACAGATGGGGCTTGACAAGTGTGGGTGATAGCTCAGCTGGGGTGAAAGCTCTGGCATAGTCCAGCTTGGAAGGCGGCTCTGCTGATTCACAGTGCAGTGCTGGGTATGGTACTGAAAGCCTGATGGGCCTGGCTTTCCTGGGTTTCTCCTTGGTCTGGCCTTACTGCAGCCATACTGATGCCTGGGATGGACGGCTCGGTGAGAGGGGTTTCCCGGGCACTGCAAGATGGTTAGCAGCATCCTTGATCGCTAGCCTCCAAATGCCAGTTTTGTCCCCGTGCATTGCCTGGTGGGTAAAACCTTCCCTGGGAGAACTTCCCCATACGCACGCACACACACACACACTGAGACCAACGCACGTACTCTGCTTTCCGCGCTCCGGGGGCCCCTTCCTGACGCAGCAGACAAAGGCTCTGAGCTGCCTGTGCGGGTGGGGGCTGCCACCTGCTCCGGGCAGCCGTGCTGGCGTCTTCCGAGGATTGGCACCCAGCTTGTCATTTCAGCCAGCAATTATGCGAACAGAAGTGCTGTAATTGGCTGAGGATCGGGTTTCCTCTGGGGGTCACTTCTTTCAAGGCTCCTGTTGCTGTTTATTTATATTCATCCCAATAAAAAGTGTGCGCAGCTGCGGGGAGTATTAATGGTGGAGGGTTGCTCCAGACGGCGCCTGGGGAGGCGCCTGAAATCCACCCTCCAGAGGCTTCCTGGCTGCTGATCTGCCTGGCAGGTTCCTGAGGGGCTGAGGTGACACACGGGTGTGTGCGCACGTGTGTATGTGTTCACACGCATGCTCCAGAGGTGGGCATTTGTTGTCATTCTGAATTTGCTTTTGGAATAAGAAGAGTTCCAGGGAGGAGTTCCTGTTCGAGCACACAAGCAGCAGATCACTCTGTCCATTTGCCCTTTCCCACACCCCATGCCAGGCCCTTGTGGCTTCCTGCTTCACGCCTGGGGCATCGATACCCACAGGATCCCAGGAGATCTCCCCAGAGGAGAGCTAATGAAGTTAATGTGGATGCTGCACATGTGTTACAACTCTGCTGTTGACATCTGGCTAATATTATGTAATATTATGTGAAGGGCCATTATTGAGCACTGACTGTGTGCCAAGCACTACACCATCCATCCATCCATCCATCCATCCATCCATCCATCCATCCATCCATTCATCTTTTCAGGTGCATAAGTACAGAGGCTGCTACACCCAGCCCTCAGCCCTGTGCTGCCGTAGTGAGGAGCAATTAGGCAGCTCCCAAGGAGCAGACAATTTGGGGGACACAACAGGAGAGGAAAACAACCTCCCCTCCACCTGCCATCTACACAACTGTAAGGGGGAAAATGCACAAGATAACTGCAGTTGCTGACAAATGTTAAGAACAGAATAAAAGAGACTGTGTGACAAGATCTGCTGAGGGGATAGCAGCTTTCTTCAGGGACATCAGAGTTGTACCCCGGGCCAAGCCCTTTGGGGTAAATGGCAAGTGTCCCCAGAAGAGGAATTGCACTGTAAACAGCAGGAGGTGGGCACATGCTGAGTTGTGTGAGGAACAGAACGTCACCTGGTGGTCAAAGCCAGGAGAAGGAAGGGGGTGTCTCGGGAGGGTGGTTGTGCTCAGAGAGACTGGAAGGGGCCAGGAAGAGTTGAAGGGCCTTCAGGTTGAAAGGGGAGCGTTAACATTTTGTTCTAAGGACAGTGGAAGCCACTAGAAGGTTCTATGCACCAAAGTAATGTGATCAGACAGGAGCCTTTATGTGGCCCCTGTGTTGGCAGCACAAAGAATGGACAAGGGCCCGAGAGAAACGGGTGCACTCGGTTCAGTGGAGGTAGGGAGTGGGTGATGCCTTTCCTATGGCTGCTGTAGAAGCCTACCACAAGCTCTGTAATACTTCAAAACACGCAAATTTATCATCCTATAGTGTTGTAGGTCAGAAGTCTGAAATGGGTCTCACTGGGTTAAAATGAAGACAGCACCGTGTTCCTTCCAGAGGCTCTGGAAGGGGTCGGTTTCCTGCCTTTTCTAACTTCTGGGAGGCCCGTATTTGCTGGCTGTGGCCCTGCTCATCTTGAGAAATAGAATGGGGCACAGGGTGTTCCAGGAGGCCGGGCCCGCCTCCCTCCTCCCATCAAACACAGTCCCAACAGAGGGCTCTTACTCGCAATTCTGCCTTGAAATAGCCGGAGGCACTTCCCAAAGTACCGAAGGCGAAGCCATAGCTGTGTGTGAATCCAGGCAGCATCAGGCCTCTTTGCCTTTTGAAATATCTGGCTGATCTGATGCCAGATAGTCTCAGTGAGCCTGAGAAGCGCTGGTCTCAGGATCCAGGTCACCCCGGTAGATGCATTGATGGAGAAGTGCAGCCCTAACAAGTGCAGGGGTGGGAGGAGGAAGCAGAACCTAGAGGGGACAAGAGGGTGACTTGACCGGCGATACGTAGGAAGGCTTTCCCCGGGAAGCAGCCTAGGAGTTGAGAGCTAACAGACAAAAATGTAAACCAGGAACAAAGCATGTACAAAGGCCATGTGGCTGGAGGGCGGCTGGGGAACACAAGGACAAGGCCCTCAGAGGGGACTGGGGTGGGTGGAGCCAGGAGAGCTGGTGGGGGCAGGGTGATGGAAGAGGTGGGGTGGGATTCAGCTGAAAGTAACAGGACAAGTAGCTCAGGGCAGAAGCCAGACCCTCAGGCTTCGTTGGCTTTGCCTGGCTTTGTCTTCATCCTGAGATAAAAACTGGCGCGTACACACTCGCACCCATGCCGCAGGCTGCAGGAGGGATGTGCATGCAGGGCCACAGGGTGCTGCAGAGGCCTGCAAGAAAGGCACCAGTTGTCCAGAAGTGAGCTCAGGAGCTGGACTCAGTGTTGGGGATTCAGAAAACTGGCTTGATGCCAGCGGCTGAAGTCACTTGGCTGGGCTCAAACCCCAGCAAGTTCAAGCCCAGTGCAATTGTCTTGTAAAGCCCTTTGATTAAGTCACCCAACTGGGAGAGCAGACCCTCCCACCTGCAGTGGACTGTTATTTTGTGAATTACAACCAAGTGGAATTCCCCAAAAGAGGAAAAAATGGATAAAGACGGCAGGAGGGAAAAGGGAGAAGAGGAAGGGGAAAGGAAGAAAGGAGGGAAAGAAAGAATGCAGGAAGGGAAGAAAGGAAAGAGGAAAATCACAGCTTACTATACAGAGCAAAGGTGCCGGCGCTTGGGAAATGTGAGTGTGTTCTGTGTGTGTATCAGTAGGTGCACTGAGCTGGGGTCCAAACCTCATTCTATGCCTGGTTGTGGCAGCTCTTGTGTTCGACCTTGGTCCCCTCCCACCTAATGACTGAGTCCTTTATCGTGAGTCACACAGTGTCATTTCTCCTGTTCTGCTGTGTCCTCGAAGTTTCTGATAGTGCAGCACTGTGCAGTTGGGGGAGGGCTGGCAAAGAGGTCTAGGCTGTGACTGCAGCTGCCATGGCTGGGCAAGGGGGAGGCCCTGTGAGTCGGCAAATAAGGCAGAGTCCTTCCTGGTGTGGCCCTGCACCCCTGACAGCCAGGGCTGCCCCAGGTCGTATGGTAGCCCCTGCTGATGAATCAGACAGTGCACAACCCCACATCATCCCCTATTCCTTCAATATGCAGGGCAAAGCTGCAGTGCTGAAAGGCCTTTAATTGGTGCATCCTCACTAGTAAGGTATCTGTGAAAGAGCATGGACAGGGCTGGCCAGACAGCTCAGCAGATTAAAGCACCTGATTAGGCAGAGGCGGAGATTGGGGTTCAATCCTCAGCATGCCCTGCCAGCCCTGCCCTAGGGGTGCGCTGAGACAGCGATTGAGACTGGGCATGGTGGCACATGCCTATAATCCTGAAAAACAAGAGAGTCACTACAACTCTGATCTGTGTAGTGAGACCCTGTAGACCCTGTACTAAATACATAAAATTAAAAAAAAAAAAAAAAGAAAAAAAAAAGAGCACACACAGGTGTCTTGGGGAGGAGCAGAAAGACCAAGAGAATAAGACAACAAGCAAAATTTGGGTCTCTCCCTCGCTACCCTACTCTGTGCCTGGGTACTGAGAACCCAGACTTGGTTGGGCAGTGGCGAGGTATATACAACAGCTTTCTTTTGTGCTGCCAAAATGCCAGAGAAAATCAACTGATATGTGGGAAGGGTTATTTTGGTTCATGGTTTTAAAGGTTTCAGTCTATAGTTATCTGACCCTGTTGCTTTTGGGCCAGTAGCAGCACAATACATTATGGCCAGGTCACATGGCAGAGAAAAGCTGCTCACCTAATGGCGAGAAGGAAGCAGGAAGAGGATGAGCCAGAGTCCCGCTTTCCCCTTGGAATCTGTGCCCCTTGTAACCTCACTTCTTCCCAGGAGTCTTTGCCTGTTAAAGTGTCCACCACCTCCCAATAGTGCCACAGGCTGGTGACCAAGTCTCTAACACACGGATCTAGGTGACATTTACCATCCAAACCATAACACGGGAGAAATATAAAGACATGGGCAGAGCTGTGGAGCGCCCTAGAGTCAGTGTTGAATCCCAGGTGTGTAGCTGAAGGCCTGGCCCATCTCTCTGAATCTCCACACGGGTACACCCCTAACATTCAGGCAATTATCAAATGATCCGAGCAATGTCTGCCTTCCAGGTAGAAGCCAACCTGGGCTGAAGAGAATGTCAAGGAGACCTCCCACTCTCTGGCACAGTGCACTGACTCCCATCACTTATTTATCAGTTCCTTTCTCCTTTCCCACTCTCTAATTATATTCCCAGAATCCTTTGTGGCCAGTTCTGGCAAGTAGTAAATTTGTGACATTGTGGCATTACAGACTTTGACTTGCCTACCTTCAGATTTCTTAGCCATAATGACGGTGAAGTCATTTCTTGTACGTGTAGGCAAATATCATTTCTGACTAATATAATAATGATCAGTTCATATGAGGTCTTATCCCTGAATTTATTCATCCAATAAACATTTATGCTGCTTATCTATTGTGTGCTAGACAGTGGAAGTGAATCACATTTGGATCTTGACCTGAAAGGGCTCAAAGTCTAATGTGGGAGGTAAGAAACATGAAATGCTCATGATGACAGGGCTTTTCCTGCCATTTAGGACCTGTGAATTTCAACATGGATTTACAATGTCAAGTTCATCGTTAGCTCTGACTTCTGGCTTCTGATAGGAAGTTCTCATCTCTAAATCTGATATTTGTTCATTTATTTCTGTCAGAACAGACACAAAATGGGAAGTACATTTTCTTTCATCAACAATCAACCCTCCTGCCAAAATATTCCCACTTACCCAAGACCTCTTATTGTGTAGTGGGCTTGGCTAAAGGCTGGGTGAAGCACAGCCCCCACCACTAAAACTAGAACTTAAACTCTTTTGTCCTTAAATGCCCATTGGTCTCTCCTTCCCTTCTCTTCCTGTGTCCGCCCCTCCCTACTCATCTCCATCTCTGTTAGTCTCTTGGATGTTACACCCTGCACTGAAGTTGTAGGCTCTTAAGTTAGTATGCCCAGATGCCAAACACATGCTTCCTCCATGGCTTTCCTTTCTTATCTGTCGAAAGGGATAATGAACCACCCTACTCACTTGACCAACATTCCATGGGCAACCCCTGGCTTGACCCAGGGCCTGGGCCCCTGGGGTGTAATCTATATCCTAGTTCTCAAGTTCTGTAGTTCTTGTCTCCTACTGCCTCCAAATGAGGTATGTGTATTTTTTTTTTAAATTTCCACTTCCTAAAGAAAACCAGTCAGCACAAGTCCATTCTGTGATTCTGAGCAGAAGTAGTAGGGAATGTGCATCTCTGAAGAGTAGAGATGGAGGCATTCTGAACAAAGATGAGAGGCTGGAGATATAGCTCAGTGGCACAAGTCCCTGCCTAGCAAGCACAAGGTCTTGAGTATAATCCCTGGTACCAAAAAAATAAAAGGATGTTTAGAAATACTGGCATGTTTGGCCCCCTGGCTGCCAAATATTCCAAGAGACCCACATGTCTGTCCATCATCTTGCATTACTGTTATGGGGCACATACCCTAATCTTCTATGGCTATGTTCAATACCCTGTCCACCATGCAGTGGTGAAAGCCTTCTCTTCTTTCTGTAAACTGGAAGGGTGTCTTGGTTACTTTTCTCTTATTTTGGGGACAAAATACCCAATACCCCAAATTAAGGAAGGAAAGGTTTATTTAGCTCACAGTTAGTGGAGGTTTCAGTCCATACTTGGCCAGCTGCAAGGCAGAGTGGCACATGGCGAGGGTAGCAGTTCTTGGTGGCAGAAAACAGCAGAGAGCAAAGGGAGAGGTAGCAGCGGCAGAGCAAGCCTTTTTCCCTTATATTATATCTAGGCCATCTGCCCCCAGGGTGGGCGTAGCACTCACACCCACAATCCCAGCATTGGATCGTGAATCAGTCACATACTATAGAAGCCTGCCCCAGTGACTGCATGAGGCTTTGGGGGGACACCTAGACACAAACCATAACAAGGGGTGTGGTTCCTCCGGGGTCTTAATCATTATTCTTGCCAATGAAGCACATGCCTGACACCCACACTTTAAAGGAGGAGAGATTTGGTTTGGCTCATAGTTTTTAGAGGATTCAGTCCATAGTCAGCTGGCCCCAAGGCAGGAATAGCATGGTGGAAGGGCCCCGGCGGAGGAGAGCTGCTCAGGTCATGGTGGCTAGGAAGCAGAGAAGGGAGGAGCCGGGGATTGGGGAAGACAAATCCTTCCAGGTCATGTCCCCAGTGACCTGCCTTTCACCAGGCCCCACGAGCTAGCAGAAAGTCAACTGCTGCAATCATTGGTGAATGAGTCCACTGATAAGAATAGCATCACTATGGTCCAATCACCCTCCATAAGTTCCACCTTTGAGTGCACGACAATTTTTTTTGTCATGTCATTTTTTATCTTCAGCTACTTAAACATCTTTCTCAGGCAATAAAACAACTTGTATATGGGGTCTTATGATTTCTGAAAACATTTTAAAAACAAACTTATATCCATTATACAGAGCTGTGATACAAAAAAAAGATTTATAGGCTGTATTGTTTTTCAGAAAGCAGATAGTTACATTGCAAACCTGCTCAACCAACCTTCCTAGTTAAGTCAATGTTGCAGAATGAAAAACTGTGGTTCAGAAGCCTCCTGTTAAGAATAGTTGAGAGCTTCAAAGGAATGTTCATTTTCCTCCACAAAGAGCCACCAGAATTTTTTTCATAATCTCCCTTGGTTTCGTCCAGCATGGCTTGGCACAGAGAGCTCCTGTACATCTTCCGATAGTGCACTTTGATATCATTCATGTTGATTTCCGAGCGAGAGACCATGATCCTGATCAGCGCCTTATGACGAGTTCCAGTGCCCTCCATTGCCTCATGAAGCTTCTCAGCAAAGAAGGCAGGTGTGCTTGTGGCACATTTCACAGTGGCTGTGAGGCTCCTCTCAGTGTCACCCTTCAACCCCAGGTCCAGAGCCTTGTTCACATCATGCTCATTGCATTTGGTGTATCTCTGAAACACTCTGTGAAGATGGAGTAGCTGCGGGTGGTCAGAATGGTGTTGAACACATTCATATCTGTCCCCTTTCTCCTTTTTCTGGCTTCATATAGGGCCCTGGCATCTGTGTCCACCAAGATCCTCACATTGGTCACTCTTAGAGAGAGAAGGCAGAGCCTTCTGGAAATCTCCAGATGTGTCTGTGGTAATGCCTTTGGCCAAATCTCTCTTCAGCTCATCTCTGTAGACTCTATTAATTTCTCTGATTTTTCTATTCTTTCTTGATGCCAAAATTTCAATGAGGGTGTCTTCATCAGTTTCACATGGAGCTCATCTGCATCAAACTGGGCAGGAGTTTTCAGCAGAGCTGAAAACACTTCTAGATGACCTGTGAGGGCTTTCTTCAGAGCTTCATCCAGTGACTTCCCTTTTTTCTGGAGGTAGGCTGCTGTGATCTGCTGATGCTGGGCATTGTTGCTCTTTATTAGAATGTCAACGATGGTTGCTTCATCCACACCTTTTACTGTTGTGGCTTTGTGCAAAGCCTCAACATCAGAGGAGGGATTAAAGCCGGAGTAGGCGCTCACAGTTGACCCAGGACCACCTTTGGATGCTTTCACAGTTTGAACATATTCCTGTTCTTGATTGTCAGTAAAGTAGGCCTGCTTGAGGAATTCTGATACCATTGCCATTTTAAAGTGTCCTTTTTTCCTACCTTCTTCCAAATAATTCAAGAAAGGCTCTTCCTGGTAGTTTCAGTCTGCATGACAGGCCGGTGACCTGCACAATCAGAGAATTCTTGCTAGCAGCATAGAGAACAGGAGCAGTGATGTCCAAGGCCTGTGGGTGGCCAGAGGGGAGGACATTCGGTGGCACTAGTGTCAACACAGGACTCATTCTAACTAGTCCTGGATGTCTCTTAGACATCTTGTCCCTGACCTTGATAGATACCCACCCTACAACCTTCCCAGATATTGTGTGAGCTACACGCAGACTCTCTTTTGGCTAAAGTCACCTAGTGTTGATTCTGATGCTTGCAAATGAGAGTCCTATTCTTATAAAGGTGCTTTATGAAAGTAGGATCTTAACAAGAGTAGATTTATGGGGTGTTTTCTCCCTAAATGCTTCAGTGTAGAGGGTGCCACACTAGAAAATTATCTCTTTCTTCTATGTCATCTTGATTCCTGTCTCAGTGCAGGGCTGACTGGTCTCTTCTTTTGGGATCACCCCCTTGGTAGCAGGTGAATAAAAAGGGAGATGAAAATTCAGGCTTAAAGTTTGGAGAACTACTCTATTGTTCTCTGCAGGGGAAGAGACAAAGTCCCTCATTGTCTTTCTGAATCTCCTTGTCTAGAAATTGAGTTTCTGGCTGCTTTGTCTCTGTTAAAAGTTGCATTGTGTTGCGACATTGTGTATGTGTCTATTATGTTGTGTTGGATTGTGTCCTCCTGAAGGCAGTGCTGAAGTTGGAACCCTCAGTGTCTAGGAATGTAACTTTATTTGTGGATATAATTAGTTTGGATGACATCAAGCTTGCATAGGCTGAGCCCTTTGTACTGGGTGATGGGAAGGATGAAGAGGGAGGGTGACAGAAAGACACATACAGGGAAGTCATATGAGGACAGAAGCAGACACTGGGATGACACAGCTGCCGACCAACACCACCAAGGGTCCCTTGCTACCCCTAGAAGCTAAGAGGACAAACGAAGGATTCTGACTTGCAGAACTGTGAGAGAATGATTTATATTGTTTTAAGCCACCCACTTTGTGGTAAAACCAGAGGAAATGAGCACATCCGTTGTACCCGAATTCCTGGCAATGGCTCTGCTTAAGAAAACAGGGTCAGAAGCAGACACCTGAGGAAGGCCCAATAAGCCAAAAGCTTTTCCTGGGTTTAATCTCAGCACCATGCCTCCCAGCAGCAAGACTGAGGTGAGCCTGTTCCTTCCTGGGGCCACCTGTCAGTCAAGGTGGGGACAACTCCTCCAAAGACTTTAATATTGAGAACTGTGCCCGGCCTCCACGATGCCTATTAAACAACTGCTGTTGTCTGTATGTGTCCCTGTGATTCTTTCCTGTCAAGGGGAATAAGCCGAAAGTCTTGTTGTAGGATCTGCATCAATCCCATGGATTACTCAGATACAATAAATTGTCTTTTCAAAAGAAAGGATAATCCCACGGCAGCTATGCTTGCCCCATTTGTGATGTACGTCTGTGCCTCTTGGTTTGGGGGTGAACGAAGATGTGTAGGAGCTGACAATGCACTCAGGTTTGCCCACTCTTGCCCCAGGATGAGCCCTAACTGCTTGCCAGCCTGAGCGGGGACACAGAGGATACAAACGCTGCTTAGAGCAATCGAGGAATCTGGCTCCCATCTGGGGACAATCACAGCAGCCAGAGCCTTTAATATCCGCTCCCCACAGCTTTGTCTCCATTCGAGATGGAGATGGCTGTGCTGATTGTGGTGCAATAAAGGCTGCGGTGGGTGGAGGTGGCTGCCTATGTCTCCGGTTATTGAATTTAGAAGCTGCTGTAACGCTCTTTAGAGAGAGATAGGAGCAGGCAGGTAATTCAGGACTCCAGGAGTTCCATAGCTTTATGGCTTCTTCCAGCCTTGGGGAGTTTATGATACAAGGCATATGGCCACACAGGGCAGCCTGCCACCCACACAGGATGAGATTCAGCAGGTGTGATCTTCTACGATGAGGGGCTTATTATGCACAGCTGTCCAAGCGCACCTTACAGCCACCTTCAGGGTCTATGAAGCCAGGTTCCCTCGAAGTAGACCTTGCATGAGAGGGAATTCTTATACGACTCCATAGCCCCTTCATCTGCTTGCAGGCGCTTTAATCTGCTGAGCTATTTGGCCGGCCCTGTGACTTTAACAATACTTTATGGTACTCTTTTTATTAGTGCATGTTTGTAATACCTACGGATCACATTCTTCGTGGGGAGTTGGCCCACGCACATTCTTTTTATTTCCTCTTCCTCTTCCCCTTTCCCTCTCCCTCCATCTCTTCTTCTCCTTCCCATATGCTGAAGAGCTACCTTTTATCTTAATGAAAAATGAATTCCACAGATACCATTTCTAGGTTGCAGATGTAAAGTGTCTATATTGGGGATCTGGCTGAATAAAGCCATCTTCCTTAGATTTGCCTTTCCCCTAATCTTTGGGGTTTTTAAACATACAGAAAGTTGAAAGAATACCACAATGAAAACTTACGACCTTTGCCAGGAGGTCATAAGTTTATGTCATCTCATATTTGCTTGATTCATATACATATTTCAGATATATGCATATATATAGTATATGAATGACTCTTCAAATCTTCCACATATATCTCTCAAGAATAAGGATATTCTTATGTAAGTATAATATCATTATCAATATACATGTGACTTATTAAAGTAAAGTTTCTGGAGAAATGAGAAAAGAATAGCGGGAGAGACAGCAAGGTGGGCATTGTGGGGTGCACTTCATTCCCCCCCACTGCAGAGCAGCTGGACTTCTGTGCTGCTGGCCCTGCTGGAGACTGCCCAGATGAGCTCTCAGAGGCCATGGCTGTCTGTGCCTGAAACATGGCTCTAGTAACACAAGCACACATGAAGCCAGTCCTCAAGGCCAGTGGGAGAGCAGAGAAATGAGCAGGGGATCTCTGAGGATCAGGAAGAAGCCACCAACATCAAATTATGGGAACTGTGACAATCTCCACTTTACAGATGAAGAAACTAAGGCTCAAACGTTCCATGGAGAGAGGAGCGGCAGAGCTGGGATTTGAACTTACGCTTTGGCAGAGTGTGTCCTACCCCCTGCCCCGTGATGGCAGACCTGCTGGTGTCTCGGGACTGGTGGGTGAAAACACAGACTTCTCTTGCTTCTATTTCTATTAAGAATCTTTGTGTTCCCTTCTCTATGTTTTCCAAAGCAGTGAAAGGTGATGAGAGTGGTCTCCCCTCATACACAGTATGAAGAATCTCCCTTGAGTAATGAAGGTGGAAAGAAGCTGGACACAAAGCCATCAGCTTACAGGTACACTGGCAGAAAAAAAGCTCATGTCTGGTGATATAAGCAGGTCAGTCTCTTGGAGACCTTGGGGACCAAAGGGGAACTCAAAAGGCACTTCTTGGAGCTGGCCGTGTGCAGGGTCTTGATAAGGTTTGTGCGTAGTTTGTGGACACACCCTGAGCTCTGTTCTTAAGAGATGTGTGCTTTCCATATGCATTTTGCCCTTCAGTAAAGGTTTCAATTGAAGAAAAGAGTGACATTTTGAAACAGACAATGTAGAAACTGGTTGAAAAAACAAAGTCAAGCAAAACCTCAATCATTCAGAAATTACTGTGGGTGATGTCTTGGTGTGTCTTTCAAAATATTTGTGTGTGTGTGTGTGTGTGTGTGTGTGTGTGTGTGTGTGTCTCACATACACATGTGACAGTTTCTGGTCATGGTGGAGCTACTGTCAAAACCCAGAGAGAACAGCTTGTATTTAGCTGTGGCAGAAACAGAAATGGCCAGGGTGGGAAGTTTAGGCAAAGCTCTGATGCAGGGGGTCAGAAGGAACCCAGATGTCTTGAAAATCTAGGGCTATAGGATCTGGTGGTAAGTTTATTGAAAATGTGTGTCCCTGTTTGTCCCAGACTGGTGACATGGCTTGTGCCCATATTCACAATTTATGTACTTTCTCTTGAGCAGACATTGGCTGGCATAGATGCTGAACAGTGCCCAGGAAGGACCTTGTGTTGAACATTGTGTCCCTGGGCAAGATGCTTCCCTGCTATGAAATTCATTTTCTGAATAATAAGGCCTACCAGGAAAGGTTCATTTCAAATGCATGGAGAGCCTAGAACATAATGTGGGTTCCGTGGCTTTATATGGCACCAAACACATTCTTATAGAAGCCATGTTTGAGCTTAACTTGTGTCCCACACGGACTCAGCCATGTCCAGGTGACTGCTGGAAATCTGTTCACCCAGGGGTCTAGAAGCCTCCTGAGGGAGAATTTACCATAAGGGAAGAGGACCCCATGTAAGCAGACTCAACCCTGTGAAGCCAGAGGGCCTTTCTGGGAGTAGCCTGTGGTCAGGAAAGCTACAGAACGTGACAACCCAAAGAGTGGCTTTGCAGAGCGCGTGAGCGGGACCACCCCCTCCTTCTGATCAGACCTTCCAGGTAGCAGGTACAAGGAGGAGGGCTGTGTGAAAAACGGGCGCTCACAAGTGAGGAGGGTGGCACCTGCTGGCTGGCTGGCTCCCCAGGAAAGTGTCTGTGATATAAAGAGCCTGGTGGCTCCAAAGTGGGCCTGCTGGTACACGCCGATAGTCGTGGACATGCAGGAGGATGATGCAGGAGGATTTCTTGAACCCAGGAATTCAAGGCCAGCCTGGGTAATATAGTGAGACTCTGACTAAAAAAATAAACCAACACAGAGCCCAGTAGTTATGGTAAGAGCAGCGTCACCTGAAAGACACAATAGTGCCACCAAAACAGGTTAGATCAGGACAAGGTGAAGGTCAGTGAGACCCCATATGCAAATGGCTCATGGCAGCCCAGGACACTGAGGAGACCCCTGAATATTTTAAACGTGGCCAAGGAGCCAGGAATCCCTCCTTCAGGTGGACTTTGCAAGGAGTCTGCTTTCTCATTCTTTAGTTGGGATTGGCTGTGACTTGACGCATTAAACAAGACTTCTGTTTTCCTCTTCTCATCAGGTACTGGCTTGATACTGGGCAGCCTGGGCTTGGCTGTGGAGGGAGACTCCTGAAGAGAAGGGTAGATCTACAGCGTTGACAAGTGTCTTATGCTAAGCATCCCTAGCAGCGCCCTTCAGGGAAAATGGAATGGAGCTTCCCAAATCTTCTCAGGAGCAAGAACCCTGGAATCTTATCAAAGGAAGATTCTGGTGAGGCTCAGGATTCTGCATGTCTGACAAGTTCCCAGGTGACACCTACAAGTCTGGTCCAGAGACCCCGCTTGAAATGGAAAGATACAGATTTGGGAGGAGAGGCCTGGCCCTGTAATCCCATCTCTGAGGAGGTTGAGAGGCAGGAGGATCATGGATCGAAGGTCAGCCTGGTCAGTTAAGGCTCTATCCCAAAATCAAAAGGCCTGAGGCTGGAGCTCAGTGGTGGGGCACTTGCCTAGTACATTCAAGGCCTGGAGTTCCATCCCCAGTACTGAAAAAAAATAACACATGAAGTAATAATCAGGGCCGTGGGAACCAGAATTTTCAAGAAGTACCATGGGTTATGCTAATCAGGCAAATCTGGAAAACCCTGAAACACAGTAGATTGTTTTGAACACTAATAAGCTATGAGTTGGAAGAGTACATTAATTTACCAAGTGTGGGCACAGTAGCCACCATGTGCTATCAGGTCTGTGTCAGCATGGGACATTGTCCAGTACAGATGGGTGTTACAGAATATCTTGGCTTTGCACTCAGGAAGGGTGCTGGGAGAAAAGAAAACCTTGCTTTTCAGGTGCTTGAGATGTGTGTGTGTGTGTGTGTGTGTGTGTGTGTGTGTGTGTAGAGAGAGAGAGAGAGACAGAGAGAGAGACAGAGAGAGACAGAGAGAGACAGAGAGACAGAGAGACAGAGAAAGACAGAGACAGAGAGAGACAGAGACAGAGACATAGACAGAGAGACAGAGACAGATGATTTTGCAGGGTATGCTCACGGGGGTGACTTCAGACCCTCCCAAACAAAAAATAAAGCCATTAAACCCAACTACGAGAGCTAAAGCTTGCTGCTCCAGTTGGCCTGAAGCTGTGAAGCTTTCTCTGGCCCTTTCAGTTCTGGCTTGTGACACTGCAGTTCCAGAATTTGTACTGACTAGCACCGTGGTTTCCTGTCTCCTTGTACAGTGCTGGAGTTCCTTGGGACACTCCTTTGAGGACCACTGTGTATAAGTCTGTGATGGCCGAAGTCAGGCAGAGAGAAGGGAAGTGGGGCCCCATTCTGCTTCATGGGGCAGCTTTGCTTATCTTTGATCAAGGCTCTGTGCGAGCCAACGCTGCTATTTCTAAAGCAAGATTTGCAAACCACTGATCTAGAACATACCTCACTTTGTGTTTCCTCCTGGCCTGGTTGCTCTTGCAAATCCACATCAGTTGTGTCTGCCTTAAAGCCACCTTCCTCAAATCCACAGGCGTGACCCACCCTTCTCTCCCTTTGCTGCTCCCTTCTCATCTGTCTGTACTGCGAATATGTCTTCGCACCCTGTCTGCCTCGGCACGCACGTGTTCTTTCGGGCAGGGATGGTGTTCCCCACCTCGGCTCTGTGCACAGAGTGTACCTGGCATAATTTCTGGTTAATGCTTCCAGAATGTGACACGTTGGGTCGCAGTTTCCTGGTTAAGAAGAATACTTCCTTTCTTTCACAGGCTCAGATGGAGCCAGTAATCTTTATTCACTTGAGGGCCCATAAAGGTAGTAACCTCTGTTTGCTCCTCCTGGAAATTGCCAGGCTTGGCAGGAGAAGGCAAACATGTTCAGATAAACTCTGCTCTCTGGCCTTCCCGCTCTCCCTCTGATATCGTGCCTGTGTTATCAATATTATTGTTTTCATCCTAGAGACATTAAATGACTACTTCCCCACACTTCTCCTGAGATGCTATTGAGCACCCAACCTTAAGGTCGCAGCAGGCCACCAACATAAAGTTCTTGATGGGTTAAGGAGATGGCTGACGGCACCTCTTGGAGCATCGCAGTCTGGCAGCGACGGAGCCACCCCCCCCACCCCCAGGACGTCCTCTGGACTTGCCCAGGCAGCCTCCCATCCAGTTTGCAAAGGGTGCAGCTGGGACTGTGGGGGCCTCTTTTGAGAAGCTGGGTCTCCACTGTCCTGGCCCAGGGAGCTCCTTGAGGCTGTCCAGGAAGCAGAGAGTCCTGGGGGCCCAGGTGCAGAAGCAGCTTGTGGAGTCACTCTGCAGTCTGAGTGAAGAACTTTCACGCTTGAAAGCTAACTGCTCAGAATCCCTTCTTAAGTATTTGTAAGAGATTTAGCTAAGGATGCCTGTGTCCAAGGTGCCCCTTGGCTTGCTGGGTCCTGTTGCCACCAACCGCATGATTCAGGGGACAGTGTTTCCAATATAGGGGTGGAGATGTTGCCTGATTGACCCTCAGGCATTGCCTTCGCTCCACACCGGAGCTGCCTCACGGTGCAGGGGATAGCGGCATGGTTTTGTCCTCAAGCCAAACGCACTGCTGAGCACACTGTGCACTATAGGCTTGTCCGGATTGGACTGTGGATTCGAAGCATTCAGTCAATATAGGCCAAGAAGTCAGTCTGATGAATTGGATTGACCCAGCAAGGCGGACTAAACAGCCAAGCTGTTCATATGTTAGACTGAGTGAAGACAGGAGTCAGAGGAATGGCTCCAGCTGGCTACACGGGGACCAGAGCGGGAAGGGGATAAGGCACACAGACACGGTGAGCGGGATACAGCAGAAGCTTGGTGAACACACAGAGCTGCAGCTGGATGATGCTCCTGGGATGTGTTTGCAGCACATAATAATTACATTCATTTTAAAGGATTGGTACACATACATACTGTATATTAATCATTTTTATTTTGCCCTCTCTCTCTCTCTCTCTCTCTCTCTCTCTCTCTCTCTCTCTCTCTCTCTCTCTCTTTTTTTTTTGGCAGAACTGGGGATTGAATTCAGGACCCTGTACTTGCCAGGCAAGTGCTTATTCTACTGAGCCATCTCTCTGGCTCCTTCCCTTCCCTTCCCTGTCCTCCCCTCTCCCTCTCTACAAATCCCCCTTCACCTCCACAGTCTGCCTCCTTCTTTCCTATCATCTGTCTTGTACTTTGCTCTCTAAATTATTTATATTTTGGGTTTCTTTCATAAGAGGAGCCATGTGATTTTTAACCTTCTGTGTCTAACATACTTCACCTAGCATTCTGGGCCTTGAGGTGCATCTGCTTTGCTCCAAATGGTTCAGGTTTATCCTTCTTTCAGACTGAGTAGTCCTTTCTTGTGGATAGATGCCGTATTTTTTTTAACCCACTTATGTATCAGTGGGTGTATGGGCTGCTTCCAAGATTTAGCTACTATGAGTTCTCCTTGATGTTTTTCTTGATTGAGAGATGAGCCCCGTGAGCATCCAATGGGACAGGCTGACATTGCATGGTTGGAATCAGGTGCTGGCATCCTGTTGACCAGATGGGCAGCTGATTTCTGGGGATTCAAAAGGCTCTGGGGAAGGGATTAGAAAGCCTCCATGGGATAATAGCAAGTAGCAAAACTGTGACCTTGATCTTACTTACGGTGATAAAATACCTACTACTAAGGTTATGTCCCACATTTATTGGTTCTCTAGGGAGCAGTGAGGATGATGATGACAGCCACGATTGGTGGTTGCACATCTACAAGGGGCCAGGTGCTTTGTGTCATGACCTTTGGTCTCCTCACCATGTGACGTGTGCTTGACATGCAAGGATTCTGCGGCTCAGAGATATTTGGTTCCTTGCCATGTGTCTGGTGGCCACGCAATGTAGGAGTAACGAATTCAGTGGCATGCAAGAACTTGGGTGACTGTGGAGTTCTGTGAAGCTGGTCCGAGTCTTGGTGTGCTCATCCATAGAATGACACTCTTGTGAGACTCCGATGTGTCTGTGACAAAGTAAGTGACCAACTACTGCGAGAGCAGCTGCTGCAGTTCTTGTTTTGATTCTCATTTTTATTATTGACAGCAGGGCTGGGAGACAAGAGAGACTCATCTAACCACAAAATGGTGTTCCTTTCTTCTGTATCATGTGGCCTCGCTGGGGCAGGGGTTTGTAACCCCCTAGGACAGTCTGTCTCGTGCTTGTTTGTCCTTTTGTCTCTCCTGCAGCTCTCCAGCCTGCCAGACACCCTTGGCCACCGGGTGTGGGCCTTGGGGATGCAGGGTCCAGGTGGCCAGTTCTCTTTCTGGCCAATGACAGAGGCAGAGGCTACTCACCAGGTGGCACGAGAGGAGACCTGGCCCCTTAGTGACAGCAGCACTGCAGGACCTCCTTGGCCCTCAGCACTCCACCCTGAAGAGTTCATCACACCCTATTTCCTGTTGGGTCGAAGTCACAGGCATATTTGAGAGCAAGAGAGTGGGTGACCATGCTCCATCTGTTAGGGCCTCTGATTAATACACACTTCCTAGGGTGCCACCGGGCTGGCTCTGCTTCCTTGGCTGTGTCTGACTAAAGCAGCCGGAGGTGACCCAAATATAACCCAAATGTGTTAGTTAAAGTCCTTTCAATTTCAGGCAACAGGGGAGGATCACTGTCTCAAACCCACTCTGGCAGTGTACGGAAAGGGAAAAGCACATTTTAAGCTTTTAGGGCCACCTCGGAGAACTCCAAGGGTCCAATTACAGCTGAGGGCCTAGAAAGCTTCAGGAAGAGCACAGAACGAGCGCTTATCTCTCGCTCTGTGTTACAATGGGAGGCATCCTTCCCTCTGAGCTCTGCCTGCTCCGTTCCACTGTGGAAACTACATGACCACCCCCAACACCTGGTTTTGTGTGCAGGCTGAGTGATGTCACCCTTCTGAGTGGATGGCTGCTCTCCCATTGGCCTCTGTTGTAGTCAGGTTATAAGGGAAACAATTTAATGTAGGACACATAATTTATAGATTATTTTATTTTACTTTATATTTTTTAATCTTTTATTTATCTGGTACAGGGTCTTGCTACACAGCTCAGACTCATAGTAAACCTCCTGTCTCAGCCTCCCCAGAGCTGGGATTACAGGTGTGTGTCACTAAGCCCGTTTTTCAGTGGTTGGCACTGCATGCCCAGGGATCTGGGGCCTGTAAGGCATGCTATACCAAGGATCAAATCTGGGTCCCTGTGCTTGCCAGGCAAGCACTTAGACCACCAAGCTATCTCTCCACCCTTAAAGGATTATTTTATAGTAGTCACCCAAAGAATCAAGTACAAAGAATGCAGGACATCTGTCCACACACTAGAGATCCAAGGAATCCAGTTGACGGCCAGGATCCCAAGGCAATGTCCTGCATGAGTCCAGCTGAAGACCTTGAGCCCATTGCTGTGCTACAAGTCCAACTGGATATAGAACCCACGGCAACGTCTCATGCAGGCCTGCTTCACGGATCTGTGCTGGAAAGGCCCAAAGGTCAGTGGTGGAAGCTAGAAAGTCTGTGCCAGTGGGATGAAGGATCTGTGCCTGCAGGCTGAGAGATCTGAATGGGAGCCAGGAAGTGATGCTCAAGGTAAGCACCAGAGCTCCTCACAAAAGTACCATAGCCGTGCCGGCGAGATAGCTCAGCGGACTAAACACCTGGTTAGGCAAGTGCAGGGACCAGTGTTCGATTCTAGGTACTGCATGCCATGCCGGCCCTGCCCCTGGGCCCACTGAGTGGGCCACCAAGTCTGGGTGTAGTGGCATACACCTGTAATCCCAGCACTGAGGAGGTTGAAAACAGGAGGATCACTAGGAGTCTGAGCTGTGTAGTGAGATCCTGTACCAAATATATTTTTTTAAAAAAGTACCACAGCCATCCTCAGCAATAGTGAGGTCCTAAGCTCCTCCGATGATAAGAACAGCTGAGATCTCATCAGGAAAGCCAGCACAGTGAGCTTCCAGGAGCGCCAACAGCCTCTCTTCTTCCTCTCTAGTTCTCCTTTTTCTTTTGTTGACGACAATCTCCCAGCACTACACTGATTCGGTTCAGCTGGGTATTACAAGTTAAGCACCAGTGGTCAGCCCCCTACAGCCTCACTGAGGTAAGATCCTCCCTCCTCCCTCCCATGGTGCAATTGCATTCAGATATTAAGAAAAATCAATAGAAGTTCTAGGTAGGAATGTGGAAATGCTTATCACTATCATTATCATCATGATTATAAGTAAAGGAATTATATACAATTGTGTATCTAACAGAGTTACAACTGTACTTATGCTTGTGGCTGAAGAGGCCACAGGGAGATGTAACAAATGGATTGCATTATGGCAAACTTGGTTTATTCTGCTGATTTTGCTACTCATGTGTTCTAGTAATTGCCCTCTATGCTGTGGCGCATGACTCAGGATGCAAGCTCCTTGTGGGTGGACATTCTTTACATGTGTAGGCAAGAAAACTAAGGTTCAGAGAAGTTGTCGACAGATAGAGTCCAGCTCTGGACTTCAGGCTCTTCCAGCTGACTGTCTTATGTTTCATGCTACAAAGTTGAAGAAGAAACAGTTTTTCCTGCATGCAGCCAGGGAGTCCTGAAGTCATATATGGCGAAAGGGCATAAGAAAGGGACAGTTGGTTGGTTTTTTTTTTGGGGGGGGGAGGGGGTAGGGGGAGAAATAAGGAGTTTTATTTTTTTTTCTTTTCAACGTTTTATTGATAAACATATAGCAATGAGAGAGTTTCAAATCAAATCGAAAGTACAGTTTCAACAAATAACACACTGCATATATTCTTCTTAGTGGTTAATTGCTGTACAAGATGCAGACTTGTGATCCTACTTACAAACACCATTAGAAAAAATCATTCCATTCATTAAGAGAATGCAACTATATATCTATCCCGACCACTTTGAATGCACAGATACAAAATGGACATTCATAGTTATACCCCAATTTTTTTTTTAAGTTCCGTTGTTGAATGTTATAGGTGTGTAAACTCAGCAAAATATTCTAAAAGAGTCCAGTAGCCCATAATAGCATTGGGTCTTCTGTTTAACTGGCAATGTCAGAAATTATTGACCTGAGTCCCCCACAGCTCAACATAACAACATGGCTTTACTTCCTATATTTCATCTTCATACTTTTCTACTGGATGGTTAAGACCAAGGTAAAGCAGGACCTGTGCAACAAGAGTTGTAATTAAGGAGTTTTAGTCTTCTTTTCTCTCAGTTCAAGAAGTGGCCAGGGACATAGCCAACTCTCTGTGTCCAGTCTAGTATAGGAGTTATACCAGCAAGGTGTCACTAACCTTAAATATTACCAACTTCCCCGGGGAGGCCCGAGTTTCCATTAGTAGACATGACTTTGCATTAAGGATACGTGGAGCCTCATTGTTCTCCAGATTTGAGAGACAGATTTATCTTTTGTGAAAACCTTGGTTGGATATCCTAAAAGTTCCGTTATGGTTCCACACATGACCCACTTTTTCTAAAATATATAAGAGCAAATATTTGTTGAATGGACAGGGCCAATTCACCTACATATGCTATAATTTTCACTTCAGGGACATGATGTAATTTTCTAATGTTAGAACAGTGAGGTTATTTTGTCCCATGTCAAATACATTACTGAAGATAACTGTAATTTTTCAAAATCAAGAGAGGAAAAAACCCTGCAAACATTGGTCTCTGGTACTTGGGCTTTGGAAGAGGATCCGTGATCTTGTTCTAATGCTCTGGGTGGCTTCCCCCAGCCCCTGCTGGGAGGGTCCCGTTGCCCACAGATGAAGACTGGGGAGCTCATAATGCTAATGACGCATAAATGCATTTTCAGCTATTTTATTAAGCTGGCCTTTCCAAGTTCATTATCACTATTTATGGTTGGGATATGTTCCTCCAGAGACTCTGCAAATAGCTCTCCTATTGTTCAGGTAAAATTGATAGCCAGCTGAAGAAGCTGCACCACATGAGCCCAGGCTTTCTCTTCTTACAGGAAATGAAAGCTCTACTGATGGTTTTGGGTGAGTGCACGCCTCCCATCCACAGGCTCAGGCGTCTTTTAAATAAATGCATTAACCATGCTGTTATGAGCCCAAGAAGGACTGCGAAGGTCTGCATGCCGGAAGGTGGAGAGGGGTGGTGCCCAGGCCCCGACTCCACACCTCCCTGGGTTGTAATCGGCTCTGGCAACTTCTACCTTCTGTTGCTGGGCTCTGCCCTGACAAAGGACCAGTTTCCTCTGGATGCAAAGGTGCTGACAAGATAGTGAGTTCTCTGCCTGGTGGGACTGAAAGGTCTTCTTCCTAGAAGAAGCCACATGGAGCCCTGGTACTGGTGGTGGTGCTATCTGCAGCTGCCAAGGATTTCACACTGTTGCATCTCAAATGAGGCTTGAAATTTCTGGCCAGGCCAGGAGGAAGGAAGTGGCTTTAGGGATCAGCCACACATCTGCTGATGAGCTCTGGGTGGGTTGCACAAGGAGGGTGAGGGGCGCCTGATTCAGGTGTTGGAATCAAACATTGTTTCTGGGACACTTGAAAACAATGATCAATTCTGTACTTCATAAACTAATTGTGGTGAGGGCATGGAGGGATTTCACTAGAGATTCTATTCAGTTGTAAGTACCAGTGCTACCAGCATATTGAGACCAACACAAGGTCACATACCTGATACCTTGAAGATGCCTGACCCGAGCCTCAGGTGAAATCCTCATCTGCAAAACCAGCGGGTCAGACAGGGGATCTCTGTGGTTTTCTTCTGCTTTGAAAATTTGTAATGCCAAAATAGAAGGGACTTCCCTGCATGAGTGCATTTCCTTGCTCTTTGGATTCTAGTAAGATCTTGTTTCTGTTGGAATTCTGAGCAGATATGGATACTGGGATGAATGAGTCCCCTATTATGGTACCCAGACTTTGCCTGGCTGAAGGAAGAGGTGCTGTGATGGGGAATCCCTCATCTGAGATGAAGACCTGCTCTTCTGGTGAATTACTGGTAGTTACAGGTTGTGTCTGGGTCCAACCAGGAGGAGCTAAAGAAAACTAGGGCCTGGCGGCACTGGAGACTCTTATGTAAGAGGATATCCTTATTTTGGAGAAACACCTGCTACATAGTGTTTAAAGGTAGGGAAGTGGCGGGTAGAGGTTTCCAAACACAGCTTTGAAAAAAGATGCATGATGAACCAATCCCAACATGTAATTCTGGATGGGAACCAGGGTATTTCTTTATTTATTTTTGTATTTAGGGCAGGGTCTACAAAGTCTCACAGCATAGATCGGACTCATAGTGATCCTCCTGTTAACAGCCTCCCAAGTGCTGGGATTACAGGAGTGTGCCACCATGCCCAATCTCAATTGCCATCTCAGAGCGCCCCAGGGGCAGGGCTGGCACAGTAGGCCAGAGTATTGAACTCCTGGCCCCTGCATTTGCCTAAGCAAGTGCTTTAATCCACAGAGCTATTTGGCCAGCCTGATCCAGGGTTTTTAAAAAGCAGTTATTAAGGGTATTAATTGGAGCCCTCTGGAAATTTGAATATGGTTATATATTAGATGGTATTATTATGTTGAATTAAATTTCATACATATAAAATTGATGTGTGGTTATGTAAGAGGATATCCTTATTTTGGAGAAACACCTGCTAAAGTGCTTAAAGTATTATGGCATCCGCAGCTTCTATATAGGGTCTGTATGTAAAAAATACATTTACATATATGAAATATGTACGCACAGAGAGATGAGGCAAATGTCATAAAACATTAACAGTTGGTGGATGTGTGTGAAGCCTACATGAGTATTCATTGTGCTGTGCTTGCTGAGCTTCTGTAAGTTTGCAGGGCTTTAAAATAGAAAGTGTGAGGCCCTGTGTCAAAGGTTGGACATACGCTGTAGTGCATTTCTCTCCCTGGAAATCCCTTCTTTGGGGTTCACCCCTGAGTTGGGCTGAGGGGCTCGCTGTTGTTACAACTGAGGCTCATTTCCCTGTTCTCCTCTGAGACAGAGTCAGGATCCTGCTTGTACCCACGCTGACCTGGATGATATGAGACCCACCCTGGGGCTGTCCGTGGAACTCACATGAGTCATTACTTGTCATCACTCAAGCCTTAGGGGCCTGCTTCAGGTCCTACTTCTGCTTAGACCAGCCCCCCTCCCTCCATTTGGGTTGGCCATGGCAGCCTCAAGGGATGCAATGTGGGGTCCAAGGGGTCTGTGAGTAAGACATGTATGGACACCATTCTGCACCTTGGCTTGCCGTGCAGCAGTAGCAGGATTGCAGGCCAAGGTGCCCAGGGGCCCCAGCACAGGGCGAGCTGGACTCCAGACAGAAGTCCTGTGTGAGGGAAGAAGGACAGAGCTCAGGGAGGAGAAGCAGCCTGCAGCCCTATCTACAATGCTTCCATTCTTGCTTTTTGAACAAATCTCAGAAGAATTAGGTCAAGTGAAAAAAAAGTTCAACCTCAGATGATTACTTAGCACATTGTATTATTTTATTTAGATTACCACGTTCTGGATGTGACAAAACTATGCAAATGGAAGACAGATGAGTGAGTGTGAGGGTCATGGGTGGGAGTGGGGTGCTACACAAGGGTACTGAGAGACCCTAGATGGGATGGACGTGGTTTGTGTGTTGACTGGACCAGTGTCCTGGTTGTGACACTGAATTAGGGTCCTAGAAGTTGTTGCCATGGCAGAAATGGGTAAGGGGCACGCAGGATCTCTGTTTCTGTATTTTTATATAATTAAACTTATTGGTACATTTTAGATATACATAATGATGATATTTATCATGGGGAATTTGCACCTGTACAGGATGTATTTTACATGATATATTTTGATTTCTCTATTTTTTCCAATACCCTCCCTTCTTTAAACCCAGCTTCCCTCCCTTTTTACAAAGCTTTGTTTCAATTTGATCCTTTTTTTTTTTTGCAATTCAACAGTGGTAGTTACACTGCACACTGTGGTCCTCGATGTAGCTGCTCAAATTACAGCTATAAGGACATAAAATTGGTCAAAGTAAAAACTGTAAGCATTAACTGCTAGCTTAAAAAAACTGATAAAAATTGGTAGTACAGTCATCTTGGCTATCCTGTGTATATGCTTACAGGATTTTTCCCTTTCCTTTTTTCCCCTATCTTTTCTCCTTTCCCTTATCTCAATTGTTTGTTTCTTGTGCTCACTTTCTTTCCATTTTACTATACCTATTTTACCTTTCAGATTTTATTTACTCATTTAAGTTCTTACACTGGGGAGACAATATGATGCTTCCACATGTGGGTCTGATTTATTTCAGTTATGAGGATAGCCTCTAGTTGCATCCATTTACCTATAAAAGCCTCAGGTTTATCTTCATAGATGAATAGCACTCCATTGTATAAAGACACCACATCTCTTCTATCCATTCCTCAGGTGATGGGCATTTGGGTTGTTTCCAAGATTTAGCTATGACAAATGGTGCTGCTATAAACATGGGTGCACATAGATCACTATGGTATGCTGTTTTTCGTTTTGGAAAAATACCCAGCAGGGGAATAGCTGGCTTGAATGGGACCTCCAATCCTAGCTTCTTGAGGAGTCTCCACACTGATTTCCATAGAGGTTGTAGCAGTCTGCACTCCCACTAACAGTGGAGAAGGGTTCATTTTCCCTACAGCGCCTCCAGCATTTGTTATTGGTTGGTTTCTTGCTGAGAGCCATTCTTTCTGGGGTGAGATGGAATCTAAGGATTGTTTTAATTTGCATTTCTTGAATGACAAGTGCTGTTGAACATTTTTTCATATATTTATTTGCTATTTGTATTTGTTCTCAGAAGTTGTATTTACCTCAGATGCCAAAGAACTGAAAAAATTCACTGCGTCCTTTTCTAAAGCTTTTTTTTCCCATTTCCCTTCCTTCCCCTTTTTCCCCACCTGAGTTCTTCTTTCCTTTTAAACAACTTCTTCCCATTTCACATTTCACACAGATCTCCAATTATTTAAAAAACAATACTTGCTTTTAAAAAAGAAGATATAAGTAAAGCAAATATGGCAAACTGTTGACCTCCACATGGCTCTGTGTACATGGAAGTCTACTGTATTTGTTAAATTATTTTCTCAATGTATGTCATGCCTAGTAAAAATAAGACCTGCTGACAAGATCTTGTATGTGTATAGCGTGCCCCAGGACCTGTGTCTGGTCTCCTTGGGCTGGTGTGACAGAAGCAGCAGTAGGAGCCTCTTGGCATTGGCCGGAGAAGGTCCTGAAGTCTGGCGCTAAGCTCAACCGCAAATCATGCTCCACCATGTCACCATGAAGGAAGTGCGCAAAGTGACACTTGTAAACTCAGTGACAACTACTCCTACACTAAGAGAACCATCCCACAGAGAGCTAGAAGCCTTCAGTTTCTAGAATCCTTAAGCTCTTAAAAAGAGAAACATACATACCAAAATTTATTTATTATTTAGCAAAAAGTACAAGTTTGCAGGGCAATCAAAAAGGACTACAAGAGACATGGAAGTTTAGATGCAAAAATAGAAAAGAACATCCAAGACTCAGCTAGACAGAGATATCATGCTAGGGATCACTAAAGAGGACAGTGTTTCTCGTTCAGCATCTTGAGGGCAGATGTGATTAGAGCAGGTCTACTCACATGGATTCTGAATGACGATCAGAAGATATTCCTTATCTATGGAGAGAGGCAGACAAAATTAATTCACCCTAGAAATGCCATTTAGTGGGCATGAGATAGCTCAGCAGGCAAGCCCAAGCACCTAAGTTCGATCCCCAGTACCACATGCAGGGCTGGCCCTGGAACCCCAGGAGCACCATGCCACCGCCAAAGTGGGCATGGTGGTGCACGCCTGTAATTCCAGTGCTGCGGAGCCTGAGACAGGAGGATCACTACCAGTCTAAGCTGCATAGTGAGACCATGTACCAAATAAATAAATAAATAAATAAATAAACAAAAGAAATTCCATTTAGTAGTTGAGTACACCGGCTGATCTACTTTTCTATTTTAAGTATGAGATGGTCCCTGAGACAGATGGCTGCCCATCAGAATCACCTGGGTGTTTAAAAACTATCCCTCCAAGCTTGAGCTCTGAGATTCTGATTTTATTGATCTGGGGATGGTAGCCCAGGCATAGATCATTTTATTAAATAGTAGGAGAATAACAACAATTAACATATTATGTATTGTTATATTCAAAGTAGTTACTCAAATTATAGTATATGGTCACAAAAATTCTCCAGACAACATTGACACAAACTTTTCAATGAATTAAGTGAAACTAGCAGTGTAACTATTTTTTTCCTTCCTTTCTTTCCCCATTCTAGTTCCTCTTTCCTTTTGTATAATTTCTTCCCACTGCACAACATCTACTGTGCATTTGGGGCTTTACTTCTCCAGTTTCTCACACTAGGGAGACAATATGATGTTTCCACATTGAAGTCTGATTTAGTTCACTTAGGAGTGTGGTCTCAAGTTGCATCCATTTGCCTACGAAAGTCTCAAGTTCATCCTTCTTTATGGCTGAGTAGTAGTTTTCATTTTCAGTGAATCAGGCCCACGGACTGTACAATGTGGCACACAGGTGCCCCAGCCAGAGAATAGAGTGGGGAGAGCCTGCAGGCCCCCTCTGTGCGTAAAGGACAGCCAGCCTGGCCTGCGGGAAGGCAGCAGCCACAGAGCATGTCCTTCCAAGAAGTGTCACCAAGTGACTATGTCACACTCCTAAGTCTAGCCCAGTTCTTTCCTTAGAACAAGTTCTTCCCATTTCACAACATCTACAGTACATTTTGGGCCTTATTTATTCTTTCAGTTTCTCACACCAGAGAGACAACATAATGTTTACACATGTGAGTCTGATTTAGTTCACTTAGGAGTGTGGTCTCAAATTGCATCCATTTATCTATAAAAGTCTCAAGTTTATCTTTCTTTATAGTTAAATAATACTCCATTATATAAAAAGACCACATCTGATAGGCATTTGTTTCCAGGATTTAGCTGCTACAGATTGTGCTGCTCTGAACACAGGTGCACGTACATCGCTGTGATATGATATTTCTAATTCTTCTGAGAAGACACCTAGAAGGGAAATAACTGGGCCAAATGGGACCTCTAATCCTAGTTTTGTGAGGAATCTCCACACTGATTCCCACAGTGGCTGCACCAGTCTGCACTCCACCCATAGTGGAGAAGGATTCCTTTTTCCCCACAGCCTTTCCAGCATTTGTTATTTGTGAATTTTTTTTGATGATGGCAATTCTTTCTGGGGTGAGATGGTATCTCAGTGTTGCTTCAATCTGTGTCTCTTGTGTGACCAATTTTTTCATGTATATATTTTCTATCTATATTTCTTCATCCGAGAAGTGTGCATTCATTTCACATGCCCATTTTTGATTGTGTCTTTCAATTTGGGGAGCATGATTTTGTTTTTTCATTCTTCATGTTCTAGATATACGTCTTTCATGTGAAGGACAACTGGTTAAAATTTCTTCCCCCTAAGGATGCAGGGATGGTTCAACATACCCAAGTCAATAAATGTAACAATATATTAACAGAGCCAGAGGAAAAAAATCACATGATCATCTCAATAGATGCAGAAAAAGCATTTGACCAAGTTCAACACCCATTCATGATAAAACACCCTACAGAAGATTGGCATAGATAGTCTTTATTTTAATCTGATAAGAGCTGTCTATGCCAAACCAACAACCAACATCATACTAAATAATCAGAATCTGAAAATTTTAACTCTAAAATCAGGAAGAAGATAAAGATGTCCAGTGTACCTGGATACATAGTTAACACTAAAAAATCAGTAGCATTCCTGAACACCAGCAATGAACTCACTGACAAAGAAATTAGGGAAACTACACCCTTCACAACAGCACACAAAAAATGACATACTTGAGAGTCACTTAACAAAAGAAGTAAAAGATCTATACATAGAAAACTGCAGTACTCTAAACTAGATCAAAGAGGATATCAAAAAATGGAAAGGTATCCCTTGCTCATGGATAGGAAGAATCAACATAGTAAAAATGGCCATACTACCAAAACTATTATACAGATTTAATACACTCCCAATAAAAATATCATTATCATACCTCATAGAACTAGAGAAATATTCCTAAACTTCTTGTGGAACCAGAAGAGACCTAGAATAGCAAAAGCTCAAGTTCTAGGCAACACAGGCAAGTCAGGGGGCATTGCAATCCCTGCCTTGCAATTATATTACAGAGCTACTGTGATAAAACAGCATGGTACTGGCAAAGAAAATAGACCTCAGGAGCAGGGGAATAGCATAGAAAATGTAGACACAACTCCAGATGCACTCAGCCACCTTATCTTTGACAAGGGGACCACTGGGAAAAAGACAATCTGTTTAACAAATAGTGCTGACAAACGGGATTTCCATAAGCTAAGAACTAAAACTAGACCCATATCTATCACTATTCACCAAACTAAAGTCAAGACACATTAGAGTTCTAAATATTAAAACAGACACACTAAATTGATTGGGAGAGAAAATAGGTAGAAATCTTCAAGACATATGTGAAGACAGAAATTCATGATTTGACTGACCTAGTCAGATACAAAAGTTACATTTTTTGTTATATAGGTCTTGCTTTATCTCGGTCTTAACCATCCAGCAGAAAAGTATAAAAATGAGGTAAAAAAGTAAAGCCATATTAATATGCTGAGCTTTAAAAGACTCAAGTCAACAACTTCTGACATTGCCAGTCACGCAGATAACCCACTACTATTATGGACTACTGGACTATATTGGATTACTTTGCTGAATTCATGCAGCTACAATATATGAATTGCAATGGAATACCCATCTCTGACAAAAGTAAACAAAAAAGGGGATAGAAATGAAGGACCATTTTGTAGTGAAAAAAATACATATCTGTATATACAAAATAGTTAGCACAGATATACAGCTACTTTCTCTTAATTCAATGAGAAGAAAGTTTTGAACTAGTAGTTTTAGACAAGATATCATGTCTGCATCTTGTACTATGAATAACTACTACAAAGACAACAATATGCAATGTATTAAACATTAAAACTGTTCCACTAACCTGTTTTGAAACTGTCTCATTGCTACTTCTTTCTCAATAAAATTAATTAAAAAAAATGAATGAAACCCAGATGGCATAGAAAATACTATAAGGAATTAACAACGGGAATCTCATTTATTAAAATGTATTCGCATGTCAAAAGCAATCGCCAACAGAGTGAAAAGATAACCCACAGAGTGGCAATCCTAATGGGACAGATGTGCTACCGAGAAGTTTGTTTTAGGCTAGAGCGAGGAGCATGACGTAGTCATTTAGCGACTCATCATGAAAAGGCGTACTCTGGGGCTGCTGCCCTCCTTTAGGCCAGGCTGGCTGTGCTTTGCTCACAGAAGGAGCCTGGCCTGCAGGCTCTCCCCACTTTATTCTCTGGACAGGGCATGCGTCTGCCACACCCTACAATTTGTGTGCCTCATTCACTGAAAATGAGAACTACATCTACATTTCTGTTAATAGTAAATGCACAATGGGCAAATTCAGTTCATTCAAAGGTCACACCGATCATTAATTTCATAGAATTTTCAAGTTGGAATCCTCAGATTCAAACATCTGCATCACCTTTTTTTATGTATTTGGTACAGGGCTTCACTATGCATCTTGGACTGGCAGTGATCGTCCTGTTTTCAGCCCCCCCAGTGCTGGGATTACAGGCGTGCACCACCATGCTGGTTTTTGGTGGCTGGCTCAGAACTCCTGGAGGCAAGGCTGGCATGGCATGTGATGCCAGGGTTCAAACCCGGGTCCCTGCACTGCCTGAGCAGACGTAGTCCACTGAGCTATCTTGGTGGGCCCCAAACAGCTGCATTTTATAAGCCAAGAAAATTATGCTTTATATAGTGTATTCAAATTGGTTAGGATAGATATATAGTTACATTCTCTAAATGAATAGAGGGATTTGTTCTAATGGTGTTTGTAAATAGGATATCAAGTCTGCATCTTGTACAGCAATTAACCACTAGGAAGAATGTATGCAATGTGTTAATTATTGAAACTGTCCTACCAATTTGGTTTGAAAATGTCTCATTGCTATTTGTTTCTCAGTAAAATTATGGAAAAAAATAAATAAAGATGAAACAAAATCCATACTCCCTGCTTTTTGAAATAAGGCTTTTAACCAGTGAAGTGGAAAGATGCTTTAAATATACAATGAAATGCCAGGTTACCTGGAGCCACCATGATTTCGTGTTTCTTTGATCGGATCCTAAGGAAAGTTAAGTCGTTCTGAGGATCAATGTCACGGATCGTGCTCCTAGCCTTCATGGTGAGCTGGTGAAGAAGGCCTGCATACTGCACCGTGGTCGAGTTGTCCAGAGTAGTCCGGATGGGGATGCCTGTTATGAAATTTGATTTGGTGTTAACATTTTCTGATTATAAAAATAGGCTGAATGTTATAAAGTCACAGCAAAACAAGGCTAACTGCAAAGATGACAAAAAAGTATCAGCAGATGTTACTGGTATCAATTTTAGTTTATAGCCTTACAACTTTTTCATCTCTATATCGACTTTTAAGTTTAGACTATATAGACTAGCCTTTCTGAATAGTAAGTTGTATTATGGAAACCCGTGGGCATTTTTCATACATACTGGAGCACTATCAATGAAAATGACTGCTGCTTTTTTCTTCCTTTAGGTTGAAGCATACAGCTGTCCTCCCTGATAACGACATAAACATTAGTTTTCATCTTTGCATATTTACACATTTTGTGGGCGAATCACAATACAGTTAATCTCTTAGTGTTTGGACAATTGGTCTGCACATTTTTATAGGTAATGGTGTGATCAATGTTTTGTGCATACATCATTTGGAAGCTGTTCATCGATTATTTTAGCCCTAAGTGGAAACATTTTTATGCAAAGTGCCCTCCTCCAGCGTCCTGTCTATAGCAGGTCTGCTTTGAAATGCGTTGTGTGAGGCATGGTGTGTCTTTCTTCCTAAACATAAAGGGCTATTGCGGCCCATGTTGGAGTCAAGAGACTTTTCAGAGTTTCTCTGTAATGCCTTCCACAGCACTTTGCAAGCCTTACATTTTATGTTAGACAAACAAGGTAACAGATTATGTAGTTTTGCTCTTAATTTCCTTGTTTGCACTCAGTTTTGATTTTAAACATGATTAAGCTTGGCTACTTGATTGCTCTATTGTTCTACTCTATAGTATAAAGCACATCTATTAACGTAGCTGGAAGATTCTAGCTAGACAAGTATGCATGTATAGTTCAGTGCTGCTCAAATCAATCCAGCTAACTCAGGTCAGCCAGTGCTTCGTACCTATTATGGAACCGGTGCTGTGATAGGCAGTTTTTATAAACCGTATTACATCTAAACAAGGCGAGTCTTTACAGTGGGTTTTTTAAAAAAAATGTATTTAGTACAGGGGCTACAGGGTCTCACTACACAGCTCGGACTCATAGTGATCCTCTTGTTTTCAGCTTCCCAAGCGCTGGGAGTACAGGTGCATGCCACCACGCCCAGTCATAGTTGCTGTCTTTGTGCACCCCGGGGGCCTGGCTGACAGCATGTGGGGGATCGAACCTCAGTCGCTGCACCCTCCCAAGTTCATAGTGTTTTGAGGGCTGCCAAATAAGAATCCCAGGGTTTTATTTGCAAAAGTGCCTTTACTTGAGAGGGACGCACAGAGTGAAATTGGGATTACTGTCACATTCCTTAGGTATCTGGATTAAGGCCAATCTATAAAAGAATCTCACCTATTCTCCATTTTCCTTCAGGAAGGACAGCTCTGGAAATAATTACAAAAAGAGCACTTGCCAGTGTAGAAGACTACAATGAACTATAAGTATTATCAAATTTTCATGAGACTGTTGGAGAGAATCCATTTTTACCCTCCAAACGACTATTGTCTTTTTAAGATAATTACTATCTCCAGAATAGGTCTTGCTAAAGAATGTAAGTACAGTACTTACAGGGAAGCATAGTCAGTAGATAAGGGATTCTATGCAACAGTTAATTCCCACATTATTATTGGTTGCCTATGCCTCCCCTGAAAGGGACCCACTTGTCTTTCACACCTGGTGGAAGGTCACAGAGCACATTGTCAACAAACAGGAAACAGAAATATGGCTGGCACTCAACCTCTGAGGAGAACTTTTATGAATACTCTTATTTTGCATCCTAAACCATGACAGCTCATGAAGACAGCATTGCTCAGCATTGACAAAAGAAATACAATCCGAATAAATTATTTAAAGTATAGATGACAAGATTATGAGTCAGATGTTCAGGCCTATTTAGTTGGCCTATTATTATGTTCAGGCCTATTTAGACTCACTTCAATGAATAAAACAGCCTTTCTGAATAGTAAGGTGCATTATGGAAATGTGGGCATTTTTCTTATATATTGTAGATGCTTAAAAGCAAACAACCACTATTTAGTGAGCTTTTGCTTAGTACCTTGTGAGATAATTAAAAAACAAGTTAATAAAGACTAATTTTAGCACAGAGTATCCTTGGTATTCCTCCAGAAATACTGTAGGTTAATTCCAGAGTTTATGCATTTGTGTTTATAATGTTTGCTCTTGTGGTATCATTATGCTGTACCTTCACTTTCTTCAGTTCAAGAAATGGCTTGATTCCGTTTGTGTAGAGGTGATTCATTCCTGTTAATAGTCTGCCAGGTGGCTGCTTTGGAATGTACTGACTAATACGTCCTCTTCATGGACATTTAAGTTGCTCCCATCCTTTGGCTTTTATAAATGGGGCTAAAAAGCTGACCTGAGGCACAGCACTTCACATTTGTATATAGGTATAGAATAATTCTGAAGATGGAGCTTCTATAATGAAGAATAGGCACATTTTAAGGTTTGATAGTGCCAAATTTATGGTACTGTTTTAAAATAGTATATGATCCCAGTAAGCTGGTACTTATTACATCAGTTTATCATCTTCAACTGTACATTTGCACTTTGGTTGTTAGACTATATTTCAAAATGAAAAGAACTGGCTGATATAATGTATTGAAATTCAAATGGTGGATTGTTAGAAGTGACAAGAATACTTAAAATTAAGAGCCTCTAGGAATCTGACTTATATACTAGGAATATATGACGGATATGACCATGTAGGAGACAGATGTTTACATTCACTAGTATATAATGGAATGATTGTGTCATAGCATTATAAACGATGGTGATTTTACAAATAGGAAACCGATGGTAATAAGTAAGGTATGCTAATCAAAACCTATGCCACTCAACACTGCTAGATTGATGTCTATTTTACTATCATAAGCAGGTAATCTGTGTTTGTACAACAGTGACACCAAAGGCCTAATATTGAAGATGGCATGTGGATGGCTTGAGCTGAATAGACACACTAGACTCCCTTAAACACAAATACAATGTGAGATATATTAAAGTAATTTGTTGGCAGAAAAAATGGCTGCCACCAGTTTGGCTCTGTTCTGTAGAAGAATCTCAGCAGTCCCAAAGGCTTCTGGGTCATTAAAAACTCCTAAGGCTCCCCCGTTGGCACAGGGTTTTCTTTCAATTTGTTATCTAAGAATGCATCAGATGGCACATCCTTTCGGCAGTGTAGATTACTTCATACCACATTGTCAAGAAGAGGACTGGAAGAATTTTTGATGACCCAAAGAATTTGGGGCAATAAAAAGTGAAATCCGGAGCTGCATGGGCCTGTCAGCAATTACGGAACAAAAGTAATGAAGATTTACATAAACTTTGGTATGTTTTACTAAAAGAAAGACACATGCTTCTAACTCTAGAACAGGAGGCCAAGCAGCAGGTATTACCAATGCCAAATCCAGAAGGGTTAGAAAAGGTAGTTGAGTCCATGAATGCATTAGATAAAGTTGTCCAGGAAAGAGAAGACGCTTGAAGGCTTCTCCAGACTGGTCAAGAACAAGCGAGACCTGCTGCTTGGAGAAGAGACATCTTTGGAAGAATCATTTGGCACAAGTTCGAGTAGTGGCCTATACCTTGGTACCTAAATAAAAGTTTTAACAGGAAACGATTCTTTGCAATGCCTTATGTGGACCATTTTGTCAGACTGAAAACAGAAATGGGCCTGCATTAGAGCAAGAAAGAGGTGTCTGGAAAAAAAAGCAACAGAAAATTCTGCAAGAAAAGTTTCCAGGGGCTGGGGAGATGGCTCTGTGGAATAAGTGCTTCCTTGGCAAGCGCAAGGGTCAATCCCCGGTTCCACAAAAAAAGAAAAAAGAAAAAAAAGAAAAGTTTCCACACCTTGCTGACACCCAGAAGTCAACGCTTGGATTAAAAAAAAAGTCTAAAATAATATTTTTGGTTGCATAGCAGTCTCTGTACAAAAATAATAAGTGGTTTATAAAAAATAAAGTAATTTGTCTATAATTAGTAGACCAAAATCAGTAGGAGAGAACAAGGAGACACAAATACCATGTTGGTTAATTATTTTCTGTATCAAATTTCACGGGATTTTTTTTTTTTTTGAAAGCCGGAGAGCTATACACTGATGAATGACACTTTCATCTACAATTGAGTGGGTGCTGAAACAGATTGAGACTGCGACATGCTGGTCACGTAACTTACGCTACATACTATTCAGAAACACCCTTCTCCTACCTTCTGCTATTCATGATCTCACCATAAAAACAGCCTCTCCTTTATATTCTTAGGAAAAAGGTTAATGTAACTTTCCAGGAGAAAATGAGTACCCGTAAGCCTTGAAAAATGCCCTGAATCTGGACACAACCTCATCCTGGGAGAGATTCATTAAAATTAATGGACATTGCAAATATTTTGTTGGCTTCCGACGAGAGAAGTTTTTGAGAAACCTCAAGAAAACAGAGTAAGAATCATTTTAAGTCTACTACTCAACAGATTCCCTACTATAATGTATCCTTACTTTTACCCTTGCTTGGATGTACGCGTGCACCTGGCTGTGCAACTGGTGAGAACCTGCTGGTGTGAGTAGTGGCCCAGCATTCTGCAAATATCCTTCAGCATTTGAAGCAGGGTCAAGCTCATCAGGTAAATATGACAGGATGGATTTTAAACTTCCCTCGCTGTTGGCATCGATTTATTTCATTTGCTTATTTATGCATTATTAGTGCTATGGTGCCTCAGTGAGTATGTTTTTATGTTCTCCTCGTTTTTCCTTCGTATAAACTCCTAGGTGTAGATTTATGGAGCAAGGATGTGGCTTCTCATGAGCCTTCTAAAGCAGATTGCCAGGGTTATGTGCTCCGGGACAACACCGTCCCAGCATGTGTATGAGATGAGCAGGGCTGGCTGCTGCAGGCGAATGCAGCACTACTGGGGTGCCTCCAAATTCAAGGCCAGGCTAAACATGATCATCTGGTCTGGAAAGAGAGTCTTTGAAGACACCATTAGCTAACATGAAGCCATTCAGGATAGGGTGTGTCCTAATCTAACTGGGGATGCAGGAGAGAATTCCGTGTGCCCGTGGAAGTGTGAGCTGTGGGGTGCAGTGTCCCTAAGCCAAGGGATGCCAGAGACAGACAACCACCACCAGAAGCTGGAGCAGGGCTAGGAAAGCTTTTCTGGTAGAAAAAGACCATAACTCAGTGATGTCTTCAGGACACTACTGGCCTCCAGACTGAGAGAATGAATTTCTGTTTTAAGCCGCCAAGTGTGAGGGACTTTGTTGAAATAAGCTAAGCACCACAGCCCATGCCAACCTAGGGAGGCATCTCTGTGGAATCATGAGAGAGCCCATGTGAGGGCATGGGGCAGAGGGCACGCAAGTACTTGGAAGAACTCCGTTTAACCAGACGCGCTCGGGGGGCTGGATCACTTCCCAGAGCTGAGTGGCATGGCTTCTGACTTACCTGTAAGGATGAGGGTAGGTCCTCTCTCCCCTCTGGGTAGTCAATCTGAGTGAGTTTATTATAGTTATATTCATACTACATATTTGGTTTTGAGTTATTATATAAAAATCAAATATTTTATGTGTGAAAATTAGTTAAAATGTCAGCATCCTCACAATGATTTAATTGCAATTCTATTTTGTGTTAGCTATTTTAGGGGGCACACTTGACAATTATTATTTCATGTAATCATCAGAACCACTGGTGAAGTACAGCATGTTCTTTTCCATTCATGGTAAGGAATTAAAATTCAGAGCACAAATAGAGTTTCAGCTTCTTGTTGCACTTTAAGGATGTACTTGATGAATTTTGCCAGGCCCTGAGCTGGTAATATGCCAGGTTTACAATTGCATCGGGAATTATGTGAAGTACTGAATTATTTCAACCATGGTCTGAAATTTCTGGTCTCTCTTGCCTTTACTAATGGCCAAATTAGCAATGGAACCAGCAGGCACCTTTAAGAAGTCACTGCCATGGCCAAGCTTGGGGAGGTGAGGCGCTATGTGGATTCTTAAGGAGGCTTGTGTAGAGCGAGCCAGGGTCTGGTGCGCCTTCAGATTCTGTGGCTGGAAATGCATGGACCCTTGGATGCTATATCCACAAAAACAATAACATCCGAAGGAATTCCAAGTGATTTCTTTCTAGGTGTGATAAAGGAACATTTTCACTTAAAATGAAGACTGAACCTTTGTACCTCTTACGATGGCAGAACAAAAATAAAGGGCTAGCAACCATAGTCTCCCTGTCTTACACATGATTAGTTTATTGACACTTCTGAAATGATAAGAGAAATATTAAAGTTTTAAGTAGAGTTTCTTAGGAATACACACATATTTTCAGACATAGCTAACCAATATGAATAGCCCTAGCCTTTAGCAGAGTGCTTGACATATAAGAGACACTCAACAACGTTTGATGTATAACTGTGATCACTAAATTTACAAAATAAGCTCATTATCTCAAGTTGTAAGATGTTTGTTTCAAGGCTTGACACCATACACAAATTCCTGGTTGATCCCTGTGTGCCAGGAAGGCAGCCTGAGGCATATTTACCTTCTGCATTTACAACCATGGTCCCAATGACTCCTTTATGGCTCTGGATCCTCTTCAGGGTTTCCTCCACCTCCGTCTGGAAGAGATCAGAGAGGTAACTAACCTGAAGTCTCTCCACAGTGCTATCGCTCCTAAGGAGAACGATCTTCAGGATCCTACGTTGTCCCATTTCCTTAATGTAAGATAAAGGTACTGTGTTACAACCCCAGATTTTTAAAATTACTGTGTGCTATGATCCCAGATTTTTAAAAGTATTGGGTATAATAATTCCAGATACTTAAAAGCCAGCTTGGAAATCACCAAGCCCTACACAGAGATCCATATAAGATCTCTGCACATTCAGCCCTGACAGCTCTCTCGCTTGTTCCCTTTTAGTGACAGGCACCATACTGCCTCACGAGAGAAGAACATTCACCAGAAAAGTTCTCCTCACAGTGCATAGGAATTTCCTGGATCACTTTAATGTTGATCTTTCTGTATTCACAAAACCTCCTTTTGTATGCTATTGTCTTTCCTTCCTCTAAAAGTGGCTTTTATTGAGAAATTTTATCTTCATTTGTGTCACCTAATTGGTGTTCATTCAGATGATTAAGTTTCAGAAGGGTATTGTAACAAAGCACTGTTTTTTTTTTTTTTGGTGGAATCATGGATTGAACTCAGGCCCTTGAGCTTGCCAGGCAAGTGCTGTTTCTATTGAGCTATCTCCCTGGTCCCTTCAGAAGGGTATTGTTGAAAATAACATGTTCCCAGATTTCAGGGTTCTCTTGAGAACTACAGCTTGAGTCTTGGTGCAAGCTGAACATAAACCAGAAATGGTCACGTTGAGACTGTGCTTGAGTTTGAAACTATTTTTTTTTTGCATAAACTCTATTATACCAAGTTTTCTTCCTCTCTGGAGATGCCACAATTAAGAATATTATTTTCAAAACATACAAAAGCTTTTCCAAATATAAAGTGAATGAGAAAATTAAAATTTTTCTATGTTAACAGACACATGGCCATTAATTCCCATCAAATTATTCCCCTTTTAACATGTTTGTCTCCAAATTTATTTATTTATTTATTTGATACAGGTCTCACTATGCAGTTCAGACTCCTAGTAATTCTCCTGTCTCCTCCTCCTCAGCTCTGGGATTGCAGGTGTCTGTACTGCATGCGGTACCAGGGATCAAACTCGGGACCTTGCACTTGCCAGGCAGGCACTGACACTGCCGAGCTATCTCCTCAGCCCTTGTCTCAAAATCCTCGTCCTTCTCTCAAGCAGCTCTGGAAGCCAGCCTGCTGCTGCTCAGTGCCATCCGACAGAAGGGCAGGTGCATAAAACCACTACGGTGTCCGGATCTAGTGCTGTGTGACTCTGCCCCTTCCCCCAAGTAAGAAGGACAATGAAGAGTAAAAGCTTCCAATAGATTCAGGACATTGGGTAGCCTTGATTGTGCAACTGAGACACTCATGCAAGTGGGCTTTCCCTTGCAGGAAGTGAGAGGGAGTGTTCTGAGAGGGATTAATGGTAAGGTGCCTTTTACTCTAATAAATGTTATGATTTTCACCATATTACTCCACCTATATAGTTCATGTCTGAGCAGCCACCAGATATTCTGAATTTAAAGAGTATCCTGCAGTCTATTGAGGGGACACTGCGATAGTCTACTCTGTCCCCTGAATCACATAGGTGAACATTATGTCACTTTAGTCAAAAGACAGACTTTTTTTTTTACCCTTCATGTAGATCTGAGCACTTTCCCAGCATTCTAGTGGATGTTTTCTCAATTTCAGGCATTTTGTACTGATTCACAAGTTTTGCCATTTTAAACACTATATTCTTGCCTAGCATGTTCTTTAGTCTGGATGCCAAAAAAAGCTTAAATAAGTGCATCTTAAGAGAAATTGTTTACCTGGAAAATAAAAGGAAACATGGTATTATTTGTATAAACAGAAACAACTGGGAAACCAAAACAAAATGAAGACAGGGCACATGGTTTTGATTTCTACTCCAGGGAGAGCCTTGAGTTGGAGTCTCATCAGCCTGAGCCCAGAGTCATCTCTCACTTCAGGTGACAAACAGAAATTATCAAACGATAGGTCCTAAGGTACCAGAAACTTTCTCCTCTCTAAAGGCTTAAAGAGATGCAAGGAAGAACTTTCTCACGAGGTGACTCACTGTCATTTGGCAAGCTGGGCTACCTTGCGTCTTGATGCATGTTTGCTGTCTCACTTGGGGACATGTTTGCTGGAGCCCAATATCTGTACAGGGCACCAATCCTATATTACCTTTCTGATAATCTTTGAGACAAGGTCCACATTTACAGCCATTGTCCTGTTGATCTTTTCTTTGCTTGCTTCCCTCTCCCCGCAGTGGTTCTCTTCTCTGCCTTGCTGAGTCCTCCTAGTACAATATCTTAGCCCTCCCCGACCCTGCTTGCTCCAGTCCCTGTCGTGCCTTCCTTAACTTTTTTTGTGAATGGAAAGGATGGATCTCTTCCCTTTATCGTCTTTCTCCTTTCTCTTGATTTTCTTCTCCCTCAGTGTTTCCT
>NW_004524587.1:1305674-1307516 GCF_000260255.1 Octodon degus
TCCCCTCCCCCCTCCTCCCTCCCTCCTCCCAGGGTTTCTCGTCTCCCGATCTCTTTTCCCCTTTCCCGACATCAACCTCGGCAAGAACCACCCCCAAGACAGCTTTCCTCCGTCTAGACATCCCCTTCTACAGGGTCTCCCTCCTGCTCCTCCAAGAAGCCTCTGGAGCCAGCATCCGTGACCGCAGCCAGGGGGCCGAGAAGCGAAGGCCCACGGAGGTCGGCGCTCCTGGCAGCGGCGCAGTGACGGGGACCATGAATTTACCATCGCGTGGCCAGCGAAACTCTGGGCTCAGTCCGGCGCCTCTGCCTCCACGGCTGTCACAACGCTTCCAACCGTTGCTAGGAGACCGGGGGGGGGGGAAGCGGTCTCCGGAAGCGTCAGGGTCGCGCCTGCGCAATCGCGCCTGGGCAGCAGCCCCAGGGCTCGGCTCTTCCGCCCTGACGCGGCGCCTGACGCCTCCGGGCCGCCGTAGGCGAAGGTTAGCGAAGGCGACTGCTGGCTCTCACCTGGGTTCTTTCCCGACTTGGGAGAGCAATGGGGCTGAGGAAGGCGGAGGGGCGTGGGCCTGGCTGCGGCAGAGGTGTCAGTTGTCTTAAGTCCTGTAAGCACGCATTGGATCTCAGTGCCACTCGGGAAGTGTTGGGTGACCACCTGCCCCATACCCAGCTCTTCCTGGCGAACTGATCTAATGCGGCCAGCGGAGCTGTCATGTCCACGGGTGAATCGTGTTGGGGCAGATAAACAGTGATGGGTTTATGTGAGTCCGGGGCTGGTCTGCCTTAGGTGCTTGGTGACCGCCTCAGCTGCATTGTAACCTGTGCCTTGGCTCTGCCCTGTGCAGCACCGACCCCACCCCCACCCCCACCCCCAGCCCCCGTCTAGCTATGTGTTTGTGTCTCCCCACCCCAAACCAGTACCAGTACGACGAGCTCCATCACACATCGTACGCTCGCAGCTGCCCCCTAGTTGTCTGTGTCATCTTTTCTTACTTTCCATTCGGTCGAAGGGTTGGCCACTTAGGAGAAGACATTCGACCTTCTGAAGGGCGTTGATGATATTCTTGTAGGCTGGGAAGAAGAGCCCGACTGCTGTAGGTAGTGAGGCAAGGGGATTTCGTGGCTGGAGTCATGAATTCCTGGGAGTTGAAGAGGACAAACATTGATGATGGAGTGTGATTATGAGGTGGGAATGCATCGCCTTCAGGACTTCTTTATGACAGGGATCCAGTGTGTGCTTCCATTTTCAGAAAGCGGGCTCCCACCAAACAAGGCGTGCTGATTGCCAAGAGTGGTGGCTGGACATAAGGAGGGCTGCTGTTAGGGAAGCTCTACACTGGGTGGTTTGGGACTAGCTCTTATTTCACCTTGGATTCTGCTATTTTATGACAGTAACTTAGATACAGGAGCACCCGGAGAAGCTCGAGTTCTGTTTCAGTGTTTGCTGGGAGTGGAGAGGTGATTTTGGACACCAGAGTTTCCCTTCCTTCCCCTTCAAGAATTCACAATTCTGAGGAAGTCAGTTAACCTCACAACTTCGCACTGAGCACTTAGGACTCCAGCTGAGGTCATTTGGAAAAGTTGTTTAGGGCTTGGGGAGAAATCTCTCTCTCTCTCTCTCTCTCTCTCTCTCTCTCTCTCTCTCTCTCTCTGTGTGTGTCTCTCTGTCTGTCTCTGTCTCTGTCTCTGTCTCTCTCTCTCTCTCTCTCTCTCTCTCTCTCTCTCTCTCTCTCTCTGTGTGTGTAAAGGTTTGTCTATCATTTTGCAGTAATAAAAAATATAGGTCTTTTCAGTAATACTGGCCCAACTATCTGGATTCTTGGGTGCTGAGTATTTCTGATCC
>NW_004524587.1:1308472-1313337 GCF_000260255.1 Octodon degus
ATATTAAATCTCCTGTAAGAGAAAGTAGGAGGAACTCTTGAAGACATAGGGGTAGGCAAAGACTTCATGAACAGAAATCAAATTGCACGGGAAACAGTTGAAAGAATTAACAACTGGGACCCGTTCTTACTGAGAAATTTTTTCATGTCAAAAGATTACAAAGTGAAAAGGCAACCCACAAATTTGGAAAAAATCATGACAAATAAATATTCAGACAAAGGTCTGCTCTCTAGAATTTATAAAGAACTAAAAAACACTAGGACCCCAAAATTTAAAGACCCAATCCAGAAATGGGCATCTGAGATGGTTACCTGCTTCTCTGAGGATGAAATCAAAGAAGCAAATAAAGATATGAAAAAATGCTCCACAGCACTAGCCATCCACGAAATGCAAATTAAAATGACATTAAGATATTATCTTACCCCAGGAAGAATGACTGTCATAAAGAAATCACCCAACAACAAATGTTAGAGAGACTGTGTGGAAGAAGGAACCCTTCTCCACTGCTGGTGGGAATGTAGACTGGTGCAACCATTATGGAAATCAGTGTAGATACTCCTTAGAAAAGTTGGACTGGAAATCCCATTTAAAACAGCTATTCCTCTACTGGGATCCTCCCAGAGGATCTGAAAACATCATATCATAGGGATATATGTGTGCCTATGTTTATAGCAGCACAATTTGTGATAGCCAAATCTCGGAAACAACCAAGATGCCCATCACCTGAGGAATGGTTGAAAAAGATTTGGTATTTTTACACAATGGAGTATTATTCAGCTGTTAAGAATGATAAACTCGAAGCCTTTATATATAAGTGGATGCCACTTGAACATATACTCATAAGTGAAATAAACCAGACACACATGTGTCAATGTCGTATAGTTTCCCTAGTATAAGAACTAAAAAGAAGAAATACAAATAGAAAGGTATAATACAAGTAAAAGTAAAGCAGGATCTCGAGGACTAACTAATCAAGAGAGGGAAAGGAGAAGAGCTAGGAAACATGACAATGTCAAGCCATACAGTTATATGTAGAAGATGGGCAAGGCTATGATCCTGAGAATCTCCAGAAGATTTTTGAATCTAGCCGTTAATTGGAATGATTCTTACCCTGACTAACTATATATACTGATACCCCTGAACTAAGCAATTGCACTGAAGATGATGATCTGTAATAGTAGTTTCATGTTTGGAGTGCCTGTCATTCTGGTCTTCTGAATACGGGCTGTTTTTCATGACATGCCAGTTGCTGCTGTGCTGTCTCTCAGGTAGATGATTGTTCAAAAAGAAGGGGGTGATGAATGAAGGCAAGAGATAGGAAAAGGAATATTGTGGGACTGTCCTGCTTCAAGGTTGTATATGATGAGATTTTTGGACTTATGTGTAAACATAAGAAGTATATAATTCTTTATGCCTATTTTTAAAAAAATATATTCTAATTTTTAAATGTTTTTTTCATGATATTCTATGGGGACTTAAGGTTCAACATATCAATACTTGATGAAAAATACCTGTTCCATGTTATGTGTAAGATGTTTGATATTCAGACAGATAGTGAGGTTAAGCTTAACAGCCTACGTTGGATGGTAATAACAATAAACTTGTCTTCTGGAGGGTTAACAACCTAAGTTTGCAGACCAAAATTAGAGAAAAACGAGGGCCACAAGGAAAGCCAACATTTTGGCCCTAGCCTTCCAAGGTCACTTAAGACTCAGGACATTTGAGAACTTGTACCGTAACATCAATTAACTTGGTAGTGTCCCAACTTTTCTGATCAAGGAGATTATGGAGCCACGGAGGAAAGTGATTGATGATGTAGAGTGTGCCTAAGGAGAGTCACCTGGAGAGAAAACATTCTCTCAGGCTTTCACAGAGAGCAAATTGGTCAAGCAATGGCCATGACTCATCCACATGGCTGACACTGATAAAGGATCTGCAAACTGTGGTACAGGGTTTCAGGTCAATCCTGAGGGGATTTGACTGACCTAGTCAGATACAAAAGTTACATTTCTTGCTATATAGGTCTTGCTTTATCTTGGTCTTAACCATCCAGCAGAAAAGTTTAAAAACTAAGTATCAAAAGTAAAGCCATATTATTATACTGAGCTGTAAAAGGCTCAAGTTTACAACTTATGACATTGCCAATCATATGGATAACCCACTATTATTATGGACTTCTGGACTATATTGGATTATTTTGCTGAATTCAGGCACCTACAATATTTAAATGGCAATGGAATACTCTTCTTTGACAAAACGAAACAAAAAAGGGGATAAAAATGAAGGACCATTTGTATCTGTATATACAGAATTGTTAGGATAGATATACAGTTATCTCTTAATTCAATGAAAAGAAAGATTTGTACTAATAGTGTTTGAACAAGATATTATGTCTGTATCTTGTACTATGAACAACCACTATGAAGACAACAATATGCAATGTATTAATTATTGAAATTGTCCTACTAATCGGTTTTGAAACAGTCTCATTGCTATTTGTTTCTCAATAAAAATAATAATAAAAAAGTTGTTGACTTGAGCCTTTTACAGCTCAGCATATTAATATGGTTTTACTTTTTATACCTCATTTCTAAGTTTTTCTGCTGGATGGTTAAGATCAAGATAAAGCAAGGTCTATATAACAAAACATGCAACTTTTGTATCTGACAAAGTCCTCAGATCTCCTCATGATTTATCATGAAACCCTGTACAGCAGTTTGTAGATCTTTTGTCAGTGTCAGCCATGTGGATGAGTCATGGCTATTGCTTGATGAATTTGCTCTCTGTGAAAGCCTAAGAAGATGTTTTCTCTCCAGGTGACTGTCTTTAGGCTACATATGATGTTTTTAATTCTTCTGTGAAGATATATAGAAGAGGAATAACTGGGTCAAATGGGACCTCTAATCCTAGTTTTGTGAGGAATGTCCACACTGATTCTCACAGTGGTTACACCAGTCTGCACTTCCTTCAACAGTGAAGAAGAGTTCCTTTTTCCACACAGCCTCTCCAGCATTTGTTATTGGTTAATTTCTTGATGACAGCTATTCTTTCTGGAGTGGGATGGCATCTCAGTATTGTTTACAAACTCAAAGAGAAAGCAATTAGGGAAACCACACTCTTAACAATAGCAAAGAAAGAAAGAAAGAAAGAAAGAAAGAAAGAAAGAAAGAAAGAAAGAAAGACTTGGCAATCAATCTAACAAAGGAATCAATCTAACAATTTAACAAAGGAATCACCCAACTGAGTGAAAAGACAACCCACAAAGGAAGTAAAATATCTGTACTTTGCAAACTACAGTATTCTGAAAAAGATTAAAGAAGATAGCAGAAAATGGAAAGATATGTTTTGCTCATGGATAGTAAGAATCAACCTGGTGAAAATGGCCTTATTTCCAAAATTGTTATACAGTTTTAGTGCAATCCCCATCAAAATACCATTAGCATACCTCTCAGAACTAGAGAAAATTTTAGGAATGAAGAGACCTAGAACAACAAAAGCAATTCAGGGCAACAAAGGCAAGTCAGGGACCATTGCAATCCCTGACTTGAAATTATATTACAAAGCTACTGGGATAAAAACAGCATGACACTTGCAAAAAACCAGACTGAGGATCAGTGCAGTAGAATACAAGATGTAGATACAACTCCAAACACACTGAACCACCTTATCTTTGACAAGTGGGCCAAACATGTTCATTGTAAGAAAGGCAGTCTCTATAATGATGCTGGAAAAAAGTTGCGTTCTGTGGTAGTTGATACATTGCATCAACTTGAGATGACAGAATCTTGGCTGGATCCCTTGGCGATTCCATGCCCTGGGGCTGGGGACCCAGCCCTAGAGTGGGGAGGACCTGCCCTAGATTGACTCAGCACAAAAAGGGCATATAAAGGGGTGGAGGAAGGCTTCTGAGTGCTCCCCTTTGTTGGAGGTGTTCCGATCTTCACTGCACCACTTCACAGCTGTGCTACTTTGGAGGAGCTCCGATCTTTACAGTGGAGCTCCAGTCTTTGCAGTCACTGTGGAAGGAAGGGAGAGAGGCTGGCTAGAAGCCATACCTGCTGCCCTTCCTTTGCTCTTTGTTGTTTTCTGTTACCATGAACTGCTGCTCTCTGTCATGTGCTGCTCTGCCTGGGAGCCAGCCGAGTATAGACTGAAACTTCCACAGTGAAACTGTGAGCTAAATAAACCTTTCTTTCCTTAATTTTGAGTGTTGGGTCTTTTGTCCCAGCAATGAGTAAAAAGTAACTTAGGCACTTTCTAATGCTAAAGACTAAAACCAGACCCATATCTATCATATGCACTCAACTGAAGTGAAAACACATCAAAGACCTAACTATTAAGAGAGGAACACTAAATCTACTGGAAGAGCAAGTAGGTAGAAATCTTGAAGGCATAGGTGTAGGCAGAGAGTTCATGAACAAACTGTGGACCACATGGGAATCACTACCCACCCCAATCAACAATTGGGATCTCACCTTACTGACAAACTTTTACCCAACAAAAGAAATTACCAACAGAGTGAAAAGACAACCTACAAAGTGGGAAAAAGTTGTAACCAGTTGTCCCTCAGACAAAATACTTACATCTACAGCACATAAAGAATTGAAAACATCAGGCACTCAAGACTCAAATACTCAACCTATTGGGGGCATCTGAGATTAATACATACTTCTCAGATGAAGAAATACATACAGAAAAAATACATGAAAAAATGTTCGGCATCACTGATCAATCGAGAAATGCAAAATAAATACATTTTCAAATGAAAAAAATTAAGAAAATTTGTTGCTCACAGATAAAATTATTAAGGGGCAGTTTCTACACCTAGGTGAACTGATGTGAGATGGATATGGGGTAGAAATATA
>NW_004524587.1:1313437-1319923 GCF_000260255.1 Octodon degus
ACAAATTCCATTATTTCTCACATAATTTGTACAAAATGAGATGATCTTAGAGAGAAGTCGTTCTTGCTCTTTAATAATTCTCTGTTCTCTGGTTGGCCTGAGGAAATCCAGGGAACTTCACGACTTGAGTTTTTCCTTGGAATTTCCTGTCGCACCCCGCATAGCTATCTTTGGCATTCTTCTTTTTTTTTTTCCCCCCCAAGAATTTAACTCAGGACCTTGTGCTTGCCAGGACCAGGCACTGTGCTATTGAGCTATATTCTTGGCCCTATCTTTGGTATTCTCCCCAGTTGGCAAATACCATACTGTATCTTATGCCCATGTTTCTCATAAGGTGTTATTGGTCCAACTAAATAGAGCTCCTCGGATTCTATTAGTTTCCCTCCAGAAAATAGACACTGGAATCTTCTAAAATGCCCCCTCAACACTAATGCAGAATTAGAGGATGGCAGTGGTATGCATCAGTGTTCCCTACCACAGACCTAATATACAATTATAGATGTATAGATTTAGGGTTTCCACAGAATTTCAAAACCATTTTCTGCTTGTTAGGACAAAGGCTGTCTCTGCGGCAACCCTTTTCGGGACCAGACTGTAGCACAAGTAAATTACTTCCTATAAGGAAATCCTTCCTGTTGGAGTTGAGCAGTTTCCTAGGACACAGGATTTCGAGCTGCATACAGCTAGACTTTAGGTGTATTCTGGTGAATAAAAACCTCAGCTGTAGTTTCCTTGTTCGAAAAATAAGAAAGTGTCCACGTAAGAGGGTTGGTGTGAAGTTTAAATGCTTTTATAAATGTGTCTGAAATGCCTGAATCAGGGCTGGCAAGATAGCTCAGTGGACTGAGTGCCTGCTCAGGCAAACTCAGGGATATGGGATCGATCCCTGGCAGCACATGCTGCACTAGCCTCGCCTCTGCGTGTGCTGAGCCACCACTGAGACTGGTGTGGTGGCACATACCTGTAATCTCAGCACTGGGGAGGCTGAAAACAGAAGGATCACTATGAGTACAAGCTGTGTAGTGAGAAGCTGTACCAAGTATGTTTAAAAAAAATGCTTGAATCATTCCAGATGTCCAATATGGATCATTGAATTATGTTTTTTTAATTCCACTTCCCCTTCATCTGGTCAGTTTTTCTTTTTCCCTCCATTCTTTACTCTCCCTTTCTCCTCCTCCTGATCATTCCATTTCTTTTGCCTCCTTTACTTCCTTTTACCTCCTGTTCAGCTTCCTCTGCCTTCAAGTCCTTCCTGTGAACAATCTCAGAATCCAGAGTGGCCTTTCTCAGTAAAGAACTTCTTTTTCTGCCCTCAGACAGCCTATTATTTACTTAGAATCTTCTACTTTTTAGCAGTTCCTATTTTTAAGCTTCTGGCTCCAGCTCCTATCTCAGTACATTGCCTTCAGCAGATGGTCCGTTTCTCAGAGGTGGCGGGCAAACTGTAAATATTTCCTCATCCATAAATTTGGTCCAAGAAGGAAGAGGAAGGGCTGAAAGTTGCACTAAATCCCATGCACTTTAGGTACTTCTTCTTTTCCCTGGTAATTCATCAACAAAATCTGTAAGCTGTTTCCAAGATCTCTAATCTATTTAGTTCCAGAATTACTTTGTATGTTACAGGTAACTGTAACATACAAGACAGCAAAGTGCATGAAACAAATATGCAAGTGGTTTAGTGTCCACAGAGTGATCTCCTGTGTCAGATCAACCAGGTCAAGAGAAGTAAAACTTTCTTTAAAGTACTTTTTAAAAAAAAGAGACAAGAACAAAAATTTAAGATTTCTTGAAAGCAAGCAGTAATATTCAACCATATGTCCAATCTTACATAACTATATCTGTTAATCTGAGCAACAGATTTGATGATAAAAATAGATAACATATCAACCATTGTTAATCAGCTATTCTTGTTTTGAAAATCTGCAACATATGTAGTGTTGTATGTTATCCTGTTTCTGTCTTTGTTTCTGATTTTTGTGCTTGCTTTTGTTTTTACTTTTCAAAATAAAATGAAATTAAATTAAAAAGAAAAGAGAAGGAAAGCACTGTCCACATCCCGGGAGTGTCTTATAACCTCTCCCAATCCCTCCTCCTGCCCCCTTCCAGAGTGAGTTATCAGACTTCTAGCAGGATAGTCCCGTTTGCCTCATTTGAAACCATGCCAATGGAACACCCCAGCGTGCGGTCTTTTGCTTTGGGTGTCTTAGACCCACCATGATGTGCATGGCAGTCATCTGTGTTGTATGCGGTAGTAGTTTCACTTTCATTGCTGTGTTGTATGTAGACACCAATGTTTATTTCTGCTTTCACTACTGATAAATGTTTGATTGTTTCTAGTTGCTATTATGAATTGTAGTGCCACGAGAATTATTTCGTTTGCCTTTTAATGCACATGGGTATGAACCCATTCAGGCTATAAATGTAGAGGTGGAGTTGCCGGGTCATAGAGTAATACCCTTGCCAAGGTAATGCCACTGTTCTCCGGGGATCATGCCAGTGTACTCATGTACCCGCAGTAGCGTAAGAGTTATTTTGGGTTTACAACCTTATCAATAGTTAATATTGTCAGGATTTTCAATTTTAGCCAGTTTGATATGTGTATTGTAATATCTCATTGTGATCTTAATCTTATTGTTGATGAAACCAAGCAAAATTCCCAAATATTTTTTAGATGATTCTTTTGGATTGTGTGTGTGTGTGTGTGTGTGTGTGTGTGTGTGTGTGCGCGCGCATGTGTGTCTCTGCCCATGGGCACTATGGATGCAAGCTCTTTATTGAATATATGCATGGATCTACACACACACACACACACACACACACACAGACACTACTCTGTGGAATTAGTCCTCTTAATTGTAAAGAATGTAATTGCAATAATCAATAGTAATTTCTTTTATGAGATTGGTAGTTTGGTGTTATGTTTAGGGATATTTTCCCAACTCTGTGGTCATGAAGGTGTTTGATTTATTTTCTCATCAGAATCAAATTGACACAGTACCCTGGTTATGGTTTGAATATGTTCCCTGAACTCACAGGTTGGAAACTTAATTCCCAAGTAACAGTGTTGAGAAGTGAGAGCTCTAAGAGGTGGTGAGGTCATGAGAGCTCTGCTTTCATTCATGGATCAATTTTATTATTGTGCAAATACATTCTTTTTAGAAAGGGAATCTATTATAAAAGCCCATCAGGCCCTTTCTTGCTTCTCTTCCACAAGGCACTTTCTTGCCCTCCTGCCTTCCATGGCAGGATGATGAAGCAGTAATATCCTTGCCAGATACTGGCAGGCCTTTTGGTAGTGGACCTCTCAGTGTCAGAACTATAAAAATTATCTATTTTCTTTGTGTGTTACCCAGCCTGTGGTATTTTGCTGTAGTAACTCAAAATGCACTCAGATGAGCAAGTACTGAAGAGCCCACACTTCCCCCCAGTTCTCTGGTGCCACTTCTGTCAGTATATGAAGCATTCCTACACGTGTGTTCATCTTGCAGGGGTACCTATTATATTCACCTAGTTTGTAGCCCAGTACAATTCATCCTAATTCGTTGTATTATTATAAAGTCATGTCACCTGTTATTGGTTATATAGACTCCTCTCATTGTTCTTTTTATGACTGTCTGACTTTTCTATACATTTCTGTATAGCTTTTCAATAAAGTCATTAATTTCTGCAAAAATATAGCTTGTATTTTGACTATGTGTTAGGTATATAGACTGATGAGAATGGAAATAATTATAATGAATTCTTAATTCACAATCATTGCATATATTTCCATCTCAAAGTTCTCCTTTCATTTGTCTTTGTCTTACTTGCATGGCTGACTTGTGTATGTTACGTTTATTGATGTGGAATTCATATTGCATGGCACTTTGCAATTTTATTTGCTCACTATTTGCTGGTGGTCTGCAGCTCAATTGAGTATTGTGTGGAATTTATGCTTGGCAAACTTGCTACTCATTTCTTAACTCTTTTATTTATATTGACTTGGACTTATCCTTCATGTAACAAAATAACTATACTCAATTTTTCTGTATTTTGTCTCTGGACATTGTTACAGTTTAAATCATATGTAAAATAAGAAGGACCACTTACCATCTTAATAGAGCTAGAATTATTTTGTTCTTTTGTTTTGGACTGGGGATCAAACTGAGGATGTCGAGCTTGCCAGGTGGGCACTGTGCCACTGAGCTCTATCTCTGGCCCTGGAGTTATTTTAATTGAAAATAATTTGAGAGGATTATTACCAGAAAGGAAAATACAAACAAATTTCATGTATTAATGCAAATACAAAAATCATAAACAATTGATAAATGACACTTTATGTGCAAATGTGTAATATAAATTACTACCACATAACATAAATGAGTTTCTTCCCGAAATTCAGCTTTGGTTACTAGCTAGAAGTCAGTGGCTCTGGTGCACCCTGTTGGTGAGAAGTGGACCGCATTTCTGGTTTTAGGTAAAGTGGCATAAGCGCATTCATTTGTCTTTCCTGCTAAGTGCGGTGTAAAACTTGTGCATAACAAATGGAGAAGATATTTTAGTACTTTGAAAACTTCATAAAGTGGAAGAAGACTACAGTTCAAAGTACCATGAAACCAGGGATGACTTTTCTCCCCTCTTGTAGCTCCTGCCCTGATTCAAATCAGCCCATACTTCCAGAAGTAGGCGCTCCCTACAGGCACAGAGAGCTCCAGGAAGAGCTCTCTAATTCTGGCAAAAAAGGGAGCTCCCAATGCTCAGGGAGACGGAGGTATCTTTCACTTTCTTTTCATTTTTCTTTATTCTCTGATGCCTCAGATCATAGTCGGTTAGTTGCATGCTGCTAGAAGCAACAGTGATGGCCAGCTGAGCCTGTAGACACCAAAATAGGGGGAAACTGTGAGCACAGAGGCTCCATGTTCCGAGAGAGAGAGAGAGAGAGAGAGAGAGAGAGAGAGAGAGAGAGAGGCATTCCCTTGCTTTACTCCCTCTGTTCTTCTATCTTTTGACCTTGGGCACAGATACAACCACAGAAAGGGCACAGTAGAGTTGGTGACAGTACATTCAGCATTCTGGACACATAGGACTGAAAATGGGGAGCCTCAGAGACTTTGATAGTATCTGAGGGATCCTAGAGAGGTGTTACTCAGGCAAGTAAGTCCAGAAAGTTTGGTTCTTGGGCTTCCCTGGGAATTGAGCATATGGATTTCTGAGCATGAACAAAGTCCAAAGACTTGGAGAATTAGACTATTGAATTCACCCCTGCCCAGCTCCCAAACTTGCAACTGGGCGGAATAAACTTAGAAAAGATCCAAATAGTTCTTCAGTCTTTGACAACCGAACCTTCATTGAAATTGTAAATCACAAAAGACTGGTAAGAGCTTGGGGCCAAACTCATATTGGATTGATGGTTTAATAAAACAGAAACATCAGTGTTCTATATGGGATTGAAGCAAGAATCAGCACCTTAGGTCACGATACCCACAATGTCTAGGGTGCAGCCCATAGTCTCTTGGCATCACCAGGAAAAGCTCAGTTCATGTGAGGAAAGAGAACAGTCAGGAACGCTGCTGACACACAGAGGTGCTGGACTTACTGAACAGAGATTTAGAGCAGTTATTGTAGAAGTATCCAGGAAGCAAAGACAGATATTCCCAAAACAAATGAAAAGGTAGAAATCTTAGAAAATATAAGATATAAAGAAGTAAAAAATGAAAATCTGAGAACCGAAAAATAGAAACTAACACAAATTTCACAGGATGAGCTATATAGGAAGCTAGAGATGGCAGAAAGGAGAGTCAGTAAATTTGGCAATAAATCAGAAGATATTATCTGGTCTCACAGAGAAAGAGAGTAAATATTTTAGGTAATGGTCAGAACCTCAAGGAACTGTGGGAAAATTGCTGGAATCTAAGAATTGTCACCAGTGTATCAAAGGAGAGGAGATATACTCCAATGACAAGCAAATATTTGAATAAATAATAATGGAATATTTTTATATTTTAAAAGATGCAAACCTATAGGTTCAGGAAGCTCAGGGAATCCCAAAGTGGAAAAGAAAATAAATTCATGTTGAAACGTATCATGATTCAATGTTAAAATCAGAAGATAGAGAAAATTGCAGAAGTCACTGGAGAAAAATGAAGTATTATTTGTAGAGAAATGATCATGGGTTCCTTATCCTAAAGGTGGAGGGCAAATGTGTGTTTAGAGAAATGAAGGAAAATGCTATCAAATTGGTGCTCTGTATATAGTAGAATAGTAAGGAGGAATAAAGACATTTTATTTTATTATTTTTTAATATTAATTTTATTGAGAAAGAAATAGCATTGAGACAGTTTCAAAACAGGTTAGTAGGACATTTACTAATTAATATTAGTTAACAATTAATATATTGAATATTGTCTGCATAGTAGTTATTCATAGTACAAGGTGCAGACATGATATCTTGTCTAAACACTATTAGTACAAATCTTCTCATTGAACTAAGAGAAAGTAGCTGTATAT
>NW_004524587.1:1328861-1331381 GCF_000260255.1 Octodon degus
CTCCCCAGCCCTAAAATTATTTTTTAAAGAATACAGAATATTTAAAAAAACATTAGAAATGATACAGAATTTTACTAAACAAAATTATAGGAATTCACCAATGGTTGCTGTATTGTATGATGTTATCTTCAAATAGGTGTTTAGGTTACCAGATATTAATGTGCAAAACTGGCTAAAAATATTCAAAACAACAATAACAAAAAGTTATAAGAAATTACAATAAAAATGTGAAAAAAGAAAAAAATTTAGGCTTTAACCTCTCCTTTCAAAAGACCAGGAGAAACTGGCAGTACAATTATCTAAAGTATCATATATATATATATCTTTTATCCTTCTTTATTTTGTCCTTTTTCTCATCTCAGGTTTTCCTTCTCATTGAAAAAAATTATCTTCATTTCACAATATCTACTTTCAGATTGTATTTACCCTTTCAGATTCTCACGCTAGCGAGACAATGTACTGTTTGTATGTGTGGGTCTGATTTATTTCACTTACCCATACAGTCACTAGTTGCATCCACTTATCTACAAAAGCTTAAAATTTATCTTCTTTGTGGCTGAATAATACTCTGTTGTGTAAAAATGCCACATCTTTTTTATTCATTCCTCAGTTGATGGGCATTTGGGCTGTTTTCAAGATTTAGCCAGGAGAGATTGCACTGCTATAAACATAGGTGCACATTATTCTTGCGGCATGAAGATTTCAGTTCTTTTGGAAAATATCTATGAGGGGAATAGCTGGCTTGAATGGGAACTCCAATCCTACCTTTCTGAGGAATCTCTATACCGATTTCCATAACGGTTGTACCAGCCTGCATGCCCACCAACAGTGGTGAAGGGTTCCTGTTCTACCACAGCATCTCCAGTATTTGTTATTGGTTAACTTCTTGATGATAGCCACTCTTTCTGGTGTAAGGTGGTATCTCAGCACTGTTTTAATTTGCATGTCTTGAGTGACCAATGACGCTGAACATTTTTTCATATATTTATCTGTCATAATTATCTCTTCATTTGTGAAGTGTATATTCATCTCAGATGTTCATTTTTTGGATTGGGTCATTGAGGTTTGGAGGACTGATTTTTAAAAATTCTTTGCATGTTCTAGATAGGAGACCTTAGTCTGAGGGACCAAATTGGCTGTTATTTTTTCCCAATTCATGAGTTTTCTTTTTAATCTGTTGATTTCTTTGGATGTGCAGAAGCTTTTTAAAAAGATGAGACCCCAATTATTGATTCTTTGAAGTATTTCCTGTGCAACTTGATTTTTATTCATAAACTCTTTGTCTACATCTACATCCTTAAGATTTCTGCCTACGTTCTTGTCCAGAAGATTTAGTGTTTTAATGTTAATATTTAGATCTTTGATCCATTTGACTGTAGTTTAGTGCATGGTGATAGACATGGGTCTAATTTTAGTATTTGGCAAGTAGAAAGCCAACTCTTTCCAGAATCATTTATTAAAGAGGCTATCTTTCTTCCAGTGAACATGTTTGGCCCCTTTGTCAAAGATAAAGTGGCTGAGTGTGTTTGTAGTGGTGTCTGCATCTTTTAATCTGGTCCACTGATCCTCAGGTCTCTTTTTTTTGCCAGTACCATGCTGACTTGATCACAGTAGCTTTGTAGTATAATTTCAAGTCAGGTATTGTGATGCCTCCTGCCTTTCCTCTGTTGCCCAGGGTTGCCTTTGCTATTCTACGTCTCTTCTGCTTCCAGATGAATTTTAGTTATTTTTTCTAGATCTGTGAGGTATTTTAATAGTAATAGTTTAATTGGGATTGCATTGAATCTGTACAAAAGTTTTGAGAGTATGGCCATTTTTACAATGTTGGTTCTTCCTATCTAGGAGCAAGGAATATCTTTCCATTTTCTGAAATGCCTTTCAAAATCTTTTCTCAGAGTACTATAACTTTTACTGCATAAAACTTTTATTTCCTTTATGAGATTGATTCCTAAGTATTTCAATTTTTGTAGGTGTTACTGTGAAATGTGTGGTTTATGTAATTTCTCTCTTGGTGAGCTCATTGTTTGTGTATAGAAATTATATTGATTTTTGAGTGTTGACTTTATATATTACTGTGCTACTGAATTTGGTTATTAAATCTACAAGCCTATAGGTGGAGTTTTTGGGGTCTTCTATGTACAGAATCATGTTCATCTGCAAATAATGATAATTTCACTTTTTCCTTTCCAATCATTATTCCTTTTATTTATTTCTCTTGCCTAATTGCTCTGGCTAATGTTTCCAGAACTACATTGAACAGGAGCTGTCTTAGTTACTCTTCTCTCGTTGCTGGGACAAATACTCGACACTCACAATGAAGGAAGGAAAGGTTTATTTAGCTCACAGTTACTGGAGGTTTCAGTCCATATTCAGCTGGGTCCAAGGCAGAGCAGCACAGAGCAGAAAGCAACCTTTCATGGCAGCGGCAAAGAGCAAGAGTGCAAGAGAGGGGTAGCAGCAGCTCAATCAGCTAGCTTCTCTTCCCACCTTACATTGTAATGCAAATTACCTGCCCCAGGA
>NW_004524587.1:1331481-1332838 GCF_000260255.1 Octodon degus
GTGTGTGTGTGTGTGTGTGTGTGTGTCTCCCTAGTGTATGAACTCAAAAGAAGAACAACTAAATGCAAAGTGAGAACTTAAGGATTAAACAATGAAGAAAGGGCAAGGAGAAAAGCTAGAAAACATGACAGGGGCAAAACCATACATTTTTATGCACATGATGGGTAAGGCAATGATCCTGAGAATCTCCATCAGGTTTTGGAAACTAGCAGTTAATTCATAAGATTCTCACCTTGACTAACTATATATGGTGATACCCATTTTCTTTTATTTTAAAGAGAAAAAGATAAGACTATTTCAAAACAGGAGAATAGAGTAACAGTAATTAATACACTATGTACTGTTATCTTCAAAGTCGTTGCTCAGGGGAGAGCTTCTGGCTACCCTGCGCCAGCGGGACCTACTGGTCCCAGCCCAGGTTCAGCGTGGGTGAGACCCTCTTCCACCCCCTTGTGACACCCCCCATCACTCCATAGTACCGCCCCACAGCCCGCCCGCCGAGTAGGAATTTCTGCCATGTTCCAGGAACCCTCAGATCCAGTCATAACCCAGGCCCGGTGAGTGTGTGGGAGAGCTACCTCTCCCCTCTACTCCACTTTGTCCCCTCCAGACTCAGCTCAGGCCTGGCATACAGGCCTGGGTGAAACCGTGCAGCTGCAATCCATGCAGAGAGTGTAGGGGACAGAACCACCCAGCTAGTCCAGGGGCAGAACATCTTGCCAGAGGGGCACAACAGGTTCACCCCCAAGGGCAGCAGCAGGAAACAGCAGAGCACAGCAGCCAGACCCAAGCCAGGCACAACTGGATAAATCTAAACTTCATAGATCTGCACCTGAACTTCAGTAGGTGCTAAGGTTATAACTGCAACAAAAATCTACCACAAAGGTCAGAAGACAGTGCTGCACAAAATGATGAGAAGGAACAAAATGCAATCTCAGAACCCAAGCCGACCTATAACAAAAGCAGAGGAAACTAACACAAAACAAATTGGGAATCACACAGCTGAAAGCAATGAATCAACGCCTTCTGAAATAAAGAAACAGCTGCAGAAAGGTACAGAGGAACTCAGATTGGAAAAGAAAAAAGAAATTCCTGAATTAATAACATCTGCAGTAAAGAATCAAATGCAGAAACATATGGAGGAAACCCAAAGCTCACCCAGAACAAGTGCAGAGGATACTAGCTCTGCTCAAATGTATAAATTAGTAGTGTCAATAGTAAATAAGCAACAACAGAAAGTCATAGAGGATCTCAGAGTGGAATTCTTTTCTATTAGCTCAGCTCAAATGTATGAATTAATAGCCTCAATAGTAAATAAGCAACAGCAGAAAGTTGTAGAGGAACTCAGAGCACAATT
>NW_004524587.1:1332938-1339286 GCF_000260255.1 Octodon degus
ATAACAGGAGTGGTGACAGTTGGCATCCTTGTCTTGTTCTTGGTTTTAAAGTGAAGGCCTTCAATTTTTGTCCATTTGGTATGATGTTAGCTGTTGGTTTGTCATAGATGGCATTTATCAGGTTGAGGTAGACCATCTATTCTGATTTCCTGCAGTGTTTTATCATGAATGAGGGTTGGACTTTGCCAAAAGCTTTTTCTGCATCTATTGAGATGATCATGTGATTTTTGTCTCTATCTCTGTTGATGTGGTGTACTACCTTTATGTATTGGTGTACTGAACCATCCCTGCATTCCTGAGATGAATCCCCCTTGGTGCTGATGTATAATCTTCTTGAGGATTTGCTGCATTCTGTTTGCTAGTATTTTACTGAGGATTTTTGAATCTATGTTCATTAAGAAGATTGGCCTGTAATTCTCTTTTTTGGTTGGGTCCTTTTATGGTTTTGGTGTCAGAGTAATACTTGCCTCCAGAAATGAGTTTGGGAGTGTTGCTTCCCTTTCGATTTCTTTGAAGGATCTGAGAAGAGCTGGCATTAAATCTTCTCTAAATGTCTTGTATAATTCAGCTGTGAATCCATCAGGACATGGAGTTTTCTTTGTTGATAGGTTTTTGGTTAAATTTTCAATTCTATTGACTGATATGGATTATTCAGAATTTTTATATCTTCTTGATTCAACTTTTTTGGTTCCTATGTATTTAGGAATCTGTTCATTTCTTCTATGTTTTCCATCCTGTGAGAGTAAAGATTTTGGAAATGGGTATTGATGAGCTTTTGAATTTGTATATGGTCTGCAGTGACTTCATTCTTTTCATTCCTTATTGCATGAATTGGGTTTTTTTCTTTTGTAAGGTTGGCTAGGGCTTTATCAATTTTTATTCTTTCAAAGAACCAACTCTTCGACTTATTAATTCATTGTATTGTTTTCTTTATCTACATTGTTTTATTTTTGCTCTTATCTTTATAATTTCCTGCCTTCATTAGGCTTTGGGCTTGACTTGCTCTTCTTTTTCTAGGAGCTTGAGGTGCAGCATAAGGTTATTTGGGCTCTTTCTGTTTTCCTGTTGTGATAATTTACTGCTATGAATTTCCCTCTTAAGACAGCTTTTCTTTGCATCCCAAAGGTTATGGTAAGTTGTACCTGCTTTTTTGTTGGTTATAAATATTATTTAAATTCATCTTTAATTTCATCTGTGACCCATGAATTGTTCAGAAGGGTAGTATTTAGTTTCAATGTATTTATGGAGTTTCTGCTCTTTCTTTTGTGAATAATTTCAAGTTTCTTTGTACTATGATTAGATAATATGCATGAGATAATTTTGATTCCTTTGCACTTACTTAAGCAAGCTCTATGTGCTAGTATATGGTTTATTTTGGAGAACATCCCATGTGCAGATGAGAAGAATGTGTATTCTGATGCTGTTGGGTGGAACACTGTAAAGATCTACTAAGTTCATTTCTTCACAAGTTTGGTTTAATTTTGTTATTTCTTTGCTGATTTTTTGCATAATTGATCTATCTCTTTGTGTCAATGGGGTGTTAAAGTCCCCCAGAAAAATTATGTTATTGCTTATTTGATTTTTCATGTCTGTTAAAATTTGTCTTATATAGTTGAGTACCCCTACATTGGGTGCACATATATTTATAATTTTATCTCTTACTCTTACAGTTTTCCCTTAACAATTATGTAGTGACCTTCTTTATATCTTTTAATCATGCTTAGTTTGAAGTTGACCTTTTCAAAAACCAGAATAGCTACCCCTGCTTTTTTTTTTTCTGGATTCCTGACACATGAAATATTGCTTTCCATCCTTCGATGTTCAGTCTATTAATTTATTTCTGAGTTAAATGTGTTTCTTGTATGCAACATATTGTTGGATTTTGTTTCTTGATCCACTCTGCTAGTCTTTTTCTTTTGATTGTGAGTTGAGGCCATTTACATTGATGATTATAACTGATATGTATTGGCTTATCTTTGTCATTTTGTTTTCCTACTATGAAATCCCTACTTTTCCCCTCTGATTAATTTCTTGCTCTGCTTGGTGGTTCTCTTCTGTTGTTATTTTTGAAGTTGTGATCATCTTTGTTTCTTTTGAAAATATCTGTCAATACTATTTGCGGTGTTGGTTTGGTTGTCCTGGATTTCTTCAGTTGTTCTTTGTCATGGTAGTATCTTATCTCTCTATTAAATTTGATAGATAATTTTTCAGGGTACATCAAGCTTGACTGGATGTTGTTTTCTTTCAGGACCTGAAATATCTCACTCCGAACTCTTCTTGGTTTGATCATCCATGTTGAGCAATCACATTTGATTCTGATGGACTTTCCTTTATAGATGATCTGTTTCTTCTCTCTAACAGCTTTTGATATTCCGTTCTTTTGCTCAATTTCTGGGATCTTGATTATTATGTGTCTGGGTGAAGATTTATTTTGATTATGGCTAGGTGGTGTTCTATATGCCTCAGTCGCTGTATGTCAGATTCTTTTCCCATGCTTGGGAAATCTTCTAGTACTTTTGTAAACAGTCTTTTTGTCATTTGTGTTAACTCCAGCTCTTTTGTTGATACCTATTAGTCTTGTATTATTTTGCTTTGCATTATCTTCCAGCTATTGTATTGTTATTTCTTGTTTCCTTCTTAGGTTTAAGAGATCTTTCCTTTCATGTTCATTACCTGCAATGGTATCTTCAAGGTCAGAAATTCTACCTTCAATTTCATTCAAGCAGTTTTGTTAGCTTTTAATGGAATTCTTAATGTCCTGGATATCTGTTTTAATCTGTTTCATGCATTCTAGTTCTTTCCTGTGCTTCTCATTCAATATTTGCATCATTTTTCTGTTCCCCTCTATTTTTTAAGCTGTGTCTTGTTTAGATATATTGAGCAACTTTTTTCATGATTGTTGTCATTTCTTTTTTTATCTTAGAGATTATTTCTGATCTGATTTACTCCACAGCCTGACGGAGCTGTTTCTTTACTTCAATTGCTATTATCTCAGAAATTTCAGGTGTGTGAGTTCTAAGTTCTTGTATGACCTTGTCTCCTGGACTTGTTTTGGGTGGGCTAGAGGTCTGAGATTTCTCTTGTGTTCCCGATCCTTGTGTCACTTTTGAAGAGCCCAATGTTTTCCCTGACTCTGTAGTGATGGTAGGGAGGTGGGGGTGGGTGAGTAAGTCTCTCAGGTGAGTGGGAGGGCAGGGTAGGGCCACCAAAGCTCCTGCTGGGTGGGTTTCAGTGTGGTTTCCACCTCAATAAGGTGGGACAAGCTGCAGCTCAAGAAGGATACAATGACAATGAGGGAAGGCTGAAGTTCTGCAAGGCTCTCTCAGTGGTGTGTTGCGGTAGGGTAGGGCTCACTAAGGCTCCCACAGGTCCCATTGGCAGTCTTCTGGGTGCCTACTTTCAGGTCCCCTTGGAAGTTTTCCAAATGATGATGCATGGCTTGGTCTGAACAGATCTCTGGCAAGGGTGAGGGGGTTGGGGAAGGGCTCACCAGGTGCCCTCGGTAGTCTTCTGGATGAAGATGGATGGCCAGGACTCAACCAAGCTCAGGCAAAGGTCCACCACCTATTTTTAATAAATGCATTTTTACTGAAACCGAGTTACAAGTCTTTTGTTTATGTATCCCCTTGTCTGTTTTCACTCCATAAAGGCAGAGTTGAGTAGCTGTGGCAGACATTGTGTAGCCCAAACAGTTTAAAATGTTTATTATCTGCCCCTTTGTAGAAAAAGTCTGCAGACTCCCACAATTCATGTTTCCTTTTCTTTTGAGTTATTTAAAGTAAGTTTGATTGAAATAAAAGACCACACCATTATTTGTGTTTCCAAGGTAGATAAATATAATGTATAAAATGGATAGAGCATAAATAAGGGAGGATGAAGGGACCTATCTGAGGGTAAGCTTTCATTTCAATTGAAACATGGAGTACTCATTTTAAGTAAATGTGAAAAATAAGGTGTATACTTCCTAGAGTGAACAATAAAAAGCTTATGAACAGATATGGTAAAAACCACAATACATAAATTAAAATGCAATACTAGAAGTTATTTGAAGAACTAAAAATAAATGAAAGGACAAATAATGGGGTGGAAAACAAAACAATTGTAAGAGAAATACTATGACAATTAAATCTTGTATCAATAATTATACCGCATATAACTTATGTAAGTACACCAATTCAAGGATAAATATTGTCAGACGAGGATTTCAAAGGTGATCAATGATTTCTGATTCTGGAATGAAGTAGGTGTGCTCTTCCTCCTCCCGCCCTTACTTGTAACTGAAAACCTTGCACTTTACCTGCCTAAGCCAAAGAGCACTCTGAGAGACAGAGGGCACCCAGAACCTTGAGTGAGAACCTTGGTACCTAAGGAATGGACTGGTTGAAAGCTCTCTGTATTTGTTTTGAACTTCATATATCTCAGAACTGAGTTTAAATTGACTAGCAATACAGAAATGCCAACAGACACAGAGCTTTTTAAAAAGTCCCAACAAAAGTATTCTTTTTAGCCAAAGGACTGGGAAAAGGTCAGTTTACCAAGATAGAAGCTCTTTAAAACCAAAAACCAAAACCCAAAACAAGCCAACACTACTCCAGCCAAACACCACAGAAGAAGACTAGCAAACGTGGAGAGTATAGACTTCTGCTTTCACATTGCTGTAGTTCCCCCATCTTCCTCTGGAGCACAAGCAAGGGCTGAGGAGATCTTTGAGGCTTTCTATCTCTGTTTGGTATTAACTACTTGTCTTCTACTTCCAGATGCTTCCATGGAAATCATGTAGGGAGCCCCATTTCCATCCCCCACCTCCACCGATCTGCTACATTAAAGTCTAAATACACACACACACACACACACACACACAAAAAAAAAAAATCACTGGAGTGATTTTTAAAAGCACTAGCCCTTTGTCTACTAAAAATTCACTTCAAATATAATATTATAGGAAAATAGAAAATAAAAAGCAAAAAAATATATTATGTAAACATTAATCCACAGAGGACCAGTGAGATAGCTCAATGGACTAGGCTCCTGCTTTGGCAAGGGTACGGACTGGGGTTCCATCCCCTGCATCACATGCTGTACTCGTCCCATCCCAGGCTAGGCTGAGCTGGCCACTGAGATTGAGCGTGGTGGTACATGCCTATCATCCCAGCACTGGGGAGGCTGAAAACAGGAAGATCACTATGAATCTGAACTCTGTAGTGAGACCCTGTACCAACCACATAAAAGCTCAACATTAAGCCACAGGAAACAGTAGTGGCCATATGAATACCAGATACATAGACTAGAGAGCAAAGAAAATTACTGAGTCAAAGAAGCTCATACATAAGAATGATGCAGTCCAGTTCATCATGTAGACATGGCAGACCTAAAAACACCAGAGCTGAAAAATGTATGAAGCAAAAAATAATACAACTGAAAAGATAAACAAACACAATTTTAATGATAATCAAATACTTACGTATCTTCACTCAACAGTTGATAGCAAAAGCAAGTAGAAAATCTCCAAGGATGGAGTTGCTTATAATGTCTTCAACCCTTAGGCTCTAACTGGTATTTGTGGAGCACACTAACCAACATCATAGGCTATTATGCCCTTTTCAAGGGCCCACAGAATACCTACCAAGATGGACCTTTCTTGGGTTGCAGCACAAGCTTCATCAAATTGAAAAGAATGTGAATCATACATATTCTGTGTGTACAGTGGATTCAAGCTAGAAAGCAACAGTAAGATAAGTAAATCTGTACAATTGAAAACTAAGCAACCTATTGCTAAACAATCCATGAGTCAAAGAGGAGTTCTCAAGAGAAAAGATACAATGAAAGGAATGAAAATACAACATATCAGACTTGTGGAATACAGCTAAAATTTTTGAGGAGAAAATTAGTAATACTAAATGAAAAGATTAGAGGGGGACAAGGAGATGGCTCAGTAGAATAAGCACTTGCCTGCCAAGTGCAAGGGCCTGAATTCAATCCCCAGTTCCACAAAAAAAAAAAAAAAAAAAGATTAGAACAGATAAAACTATTTAATTAGTAACATGTACTTTCATTTCAAGAACCTAGATAAGTAAGAACAAACTAAATTGAGTCATAACTCAAAAATTCTACAAAAAATATTCACTGGAAATTCACTGAAGAAATCTACCAAATATTTAAAGAATTAATGTTACATAATCTCTTAACAGAAATAGGAGAGGATATCCCAACATATTCCATGATTTTATACCTTGATACCAATGCCAGTTAAAAATAGTATGAGACAGAGAGAGGGAGAGAGAGAGAGAGAGAGAGAGAGAGAGAGAGAGAGAGAGAGAGAGAGAGAGAGAGAGAGAAGAAGAAGAAGAA
>NW_004524587.1:1349146-1353562 GCF_000260255.1 Octodon degus
GGCGCAGGGTAGCAGGCAGCTCTCCCACATACTCCCTGGGCCTGGGCTAGGCCTGGGTCTCTTATTTCTGTTGTTTTGAGTTCTCTGTACAGTCTGCAGATTGATGTGCCTGTCAGATGAGCAGCAGGTTCAGATTTTTTCCCATTTGGTAGCTTGCCTCTCAATGTTGTTCATTGTTCTCTCAGCTGAGACTAAGCCTTTTAACTTGCTATAATCCCATTGGTCAAGTCTTTTCCCACAATCCTTGTGAAGATTACAGCAAGATATGTTGCAGATACAATTTTTTACATATTTATACGAAGCTACAAAAAGGCTTGCTAAGTTAGAACATTTTTTTTAAAAAAAGAACAATAAAACAGGAGGAATCAATTTACCCAATTTCAAGATATATTATATGAGGACCAAGTAGTATGTGTGACATTGGCAGGAGGATGAACACTTGGGTTCACATGACAGAGGACAGGCCCATACTGACATACACAATTGCTTTTTTTTTTTTTTTAAATTTTAGGGAAGGGTCTACAGTGTTCAGGGTCTCACTACTAGATCGGACTCATAGTAATCCATCTGTTTACAGCCTCCCAAGAGCTGGAATTACAGGTGCACACCATCATGCCGTCTCAAACGCCATCTCAGCAGGGCAGGGCCAGCACGGCAGGCCCAGGTATTGAGCCCATGGCCCCTGCGCCTGCTTGCAGGTGCTTTAAGCTGCCGGGCTATTTGGTCAGCCCCACAATTGCATTTTGATAAAAGTGCAAAAGCATTCAATAGAAGAAGCTCAGAGTTTTCAAAACTAATGCTAGAGAAATGCACATCCACGGGCAAAACAAAGAATTCAAAATAAAATGCTTGACTTAATGCTCACATTTTATTGTAAGATTAATTAAAAAATGTATACCCTTTTTTTTTTTCGGAACCGGGGATTGAACTCAGGTCCTTATGCTTGCCAGGCAAGTGCTTATTCTACCGAGCCATCTCCCCGGCCCCAAAGTAGAGGAAATGCATTTCTGTTTGTCGTGTGTGTGTGTGTGGTGACCAGGTATACTCCTTAAATTGTACAATGAGAAATGAAAATTTTAAGGAAAATCTATGATGTAGTGCTAGGCAAAGTGTTTTTAGACTTGGCACCAACAACCCACAGCAGGAAAATATTGATAAATGAGATCTCATTGGGTTAGAAGAGCGAAAGTACAACAGAGCAGAAACTTCAAATGTGGGCAAGAGTGCAGAGAAGGCGTCACTCGTCCTGACATTTTACCACATGAGATTTTTTTTCGCATTTTCTTTTTTTATATTAATTTTAATGAGAAAGAAATAGCGATGGGACAGTTTTAAAACAGGTTCATAGGACAGCTACAATAATTAATACATTGCATATTGTTGTCTTCATAGTAGTTATTCACAGTACAAGATGCAGTCATGATCTCTTGTCTAAACACTATTAGTACAAATCTTTCTTCTCATTGAACTAAGAGAAAGTAGCTGTATATCTATGCTAACTATTTTGCATATACAGATATATTATACATATATATATATATATACATTATAAAATGAGCTTTCATTTATATCCCCCTTTTTTGTTTTGTCAGAGATGGGTGTTCCATTGCTGTAGAGAAGCTGTATTTGGAGAAATCTTTAAAGGACCTTTTCATACTTGATGCCAGTTCAAATATTGCAAGTACTTGAATTCAGCAAGATATCCCAATATAGTCCAAAAGTCCATAATAGTTATGGGTTATCAGCAGAACTAGCAGTTGTCAGAAGTTGTTGACTTGAGCCTTTTACAGCTCAGCATAGTAATATGGCTTTACTTTTTATACCTCATTTTTATACTTTTCTGCTGGATGGTTAAGACCAAATTAAAACAAGATCTATATAACTAAAAATGTAGCTTTTGTACCTGACAAAGTCGGTCAAATCCCCTCAGGATTTACCCTCAAACCATGTAGAGCAGCTTGTAGATCTTTCGTCAGTGTCAGCCATGAGGATGAGTCACGGCCATTGCTTGACCAATTTGCTCTCTGTGAAAGCCTGAGAAAATGTTTTCTCTCTAGGTGACTCTCTTTAGGCAGACTCTACGTTGTCAATCACTTTCCTCTGTGGCCCCATAATCTCCTTGAACAGAAATTTGGGACACCACTGAGTTACATGATGTTACAGTACAGGTTCTCTTATGTCCTGAGTCCTCATTGACCTTGAAGTGCTAGGGCCAAAATGTTGACTATCCTTGTAGCCCTTTTATTTTCTCTAATTTTTGGTATGCAAACTTTAGTTGTTAACCATTGAGAAGAGAAGCTTAATGATATTATTACCCTGTAACAAGCAGTTGAGCTTAACATCACTATCTGTCTGAATATCAAACACCTTAGACATAACATGGAACTGATATTTTCCAACAACTATGGATATTCTAAACTTTAAATACCTATAGGATGTGAGAAAAAAGCAATTACACATTTTTACACAGAAATTCAGAAATCAAACCATATATAACATTGTAGCAGGACAAGCTTATGACATTCTTTTTCTTGTCTCTTGTTTTCATACTTGGGGTTTAATGTGCCATTTGAAGTGGGCTTGATGTCTTTGTCAGTTTTGGAAATTCACATCCTGTATTTTTCCAGTTTCCAATAGATTAAAAATGTTTTTATGAGTTAATAAGAATTATGATCCTCTTGTAAGAGAATTGGCAGGAACAATACTTATCCTATTCTGCATGTACATTTATCTCTACAGAACTGTGAGAACGGCGAGGCACACTGAGCTTTACCCCTGGTGCCGTCTGCCTGGTTCTCCCACTCAGTATTGACTGCTTTTCATTTAACGGATGCCAAGCTCATTTTGCTGTACATTTTATTTCTTCTACAACTATTTATTTATTTATTTATTTATTTATTTTCGATGGTACCAGGGATTATAACCATTTATTTATTTTTCAAATAATTTTATTGAGAAACAAATAGCTATGTTTAGCTATGATTCAGTTTCAAAGTCGATTAGTAGGGCAGTTTCAATAATGAATACATTGCATATTGTTGTTTTCTTCGTGATTATTCATAGTACAAGATGCAGACATGATATCCTGTCCACAAACACTATTAGTACAAATCTTTCTATTCATTGAATTAAGAGAAAGTAGCTGTATATCTATCCTATTTTGAATATACAGGTACAAAATGGTCATTCATTTGCTTCCCCTTTTTTGCTTAGTTTTGGCAGCGATGGGTGTTCCACTGTCATTTAAATATTGTAGGCCTTGCCCCCTGCTCGGGGAGACGGGTAAGAAATAACGTATTGCAGAACTTCACTTCGGGTTTATAACAGTGCAGCGCCCAGGGCGACTCCTCTGCGAGCTGGGTGGGTGTCCTGGAAGTGCTCCTGGCGTTGGGGGTGTCTGACCTGATCCCCAAAAATAGGTACAAGCGGGTGACGATAGGGGGAGACAGAGGGCAAAGCGTGAGCAAGAAACGGGGGCTGTTTCAAAGGACTGAAGTCCCTTTGGCTTTAGGGTACAGAATAGGAAAAGCTTTCTCTAGACAGAACATGGTACTGGTGTGGTGCACACGGCCCACGTGGGCTCTCTGACCTTTAGAGCTTCTCCGCGCAGCGAGCGGCTGCCTCCTCTCCGTGCGCTCAGAGAGGAACCCTGACTGCTAAGCGGAAGGGTTCTGCGGAACGCCCTGACTTGCCACTCGGGTGTCCTCTCCCAGGGGCGGACAGCGCCTCCCAGTGGCCATAAAGTGGGCACCTTTTGCGCCTCACCGGCCCCACCCTACAAGCCCAAAGTGTGCATTTTTGCTCTTCCCCTGTGAAGCTGCGTCAGCAAAGTCGGCTGAAAGTGTGAATCCGGATAACACAGGGACAGCGCCAGTCCCTATGAAAGGCGGATTTATTCGCTTATCGACATTTGAACCCACTTAACATGCCTCCAAGGAAGTTTCCAGATGGAGAAGAATTGCAAAAAATAATGGAAGATGGATGAAAGCCATCAACAACTAGAAATGTCTTGTCACTTCTCCTTCGACTCCACCCTTGGACACTGGTTTGGCTTTGGCCAGCAGAAGGGAATTAGTAAGTGTAACTGCTGGTGCAAACGAGCTGACAGTAGAAAGCCCATTTTTTTCTCCATAAATGTATTCTAAACAGTGTGGGGCAGTAAGGCTCAGCAACATGACTTGGAAGTGTCTTTTAAGTGTCCAGTCTGCCTACATGATGGGTATCTGATTAGAACAAAATAAGGTGTGTGTGTGTGTGTGTGTGTGTGCGTGTGTGTGAGAGAGAGAGAGAGACAGACAGACAGACAGACAGAGACAGAGACACAGAAACAGACACAGAGACACAGAGACACAGAGACACAGAGAGTCAGGGAGAAGGAGAGAGAGAGAGAGAGAGAGAGAGAGAGAGAGAGAGAGA
>NW_004524587.1:1353662-1355472 GCF_000260255.1 Octodon degus
ATATGAAGAAAACCTTTTAGAATGAGAAATCTTGTTCTGATGCTGAACTATTTGATAATAAAGTTGCTCATTTGCACCAAAAAAAAAAAAAAAAAAAAAAAGGTCATAGACTATATGCTTTCTTCCTAAAACTGAGAACAAAAACAGGATGTTTTCCCGCCCTGCTACACTCAACACAATGCCAACTTGTAGCCAGTGCAATAAGACAAGAAAAGGAAATAAAAGGCATACATATGGGAAATAAAAATAATAATAAAACTGTCCATATTTGGAGATGACATGTTTGAGCTATGTAGAAAATGCCAAAGAATCAATCAGCAGAAAACTCCTAGAGCTAGTAAATTCAGCAAGGTCATAGGATACAAGAGAATGATACACAGATAAATTGTATTTTTAGGGAGCTTGGGAGATGGCTCAGTAGAATAAGCGCTTACCTGGCAAGCGCAAGGGTCTGAGTTCAATCCCTGGCTCCGAAAAAAAAAAAATGTATTTTTATGTGCCAGCAATGAACCCATGGATTCCAAATTGTTAAAATGTAATAAAATTTACAGTTACTCCAAATGAAATTCTTCGTTATAAGTCTAACACAATGTATAGAAGATGTGCGTGTTGAAACTTCAAATTGCTGATAAAAAAATTGTGAATAAATGAATAATTGTCTGTTCATTCTTAGTGCCAGTCAGATATCTCAGCAGATTAAAGTGCCTGCGTAGGCAGACGTGGGCTGGAGTTTAATCCCCGGCGTGCTGTGCTGGCCCTGTCCCCAGGGCATGCTGAGGTGGCGGTTGAGCCTGGGCATGGTGGCACGTGCCTGCAAAGCCAGATAGGTGTACAGGCACGTGCTTGGGCTAAAAACGGGAGAATCACTTCTATGTAGTGAGACCTTGTAGACCTTGCACTAAATACATTAAAAAAAAAAAAAAAAAGAATTGTCTATTCACTGTGACTTACTTGGTATACAAGTTCAACATAGTTCCTTTTTTTTCTTTTAAAAATATATTTTGCGCTAGAATGTATTTATCATACATATTAACAGGTTCCGCTGTGACATTTCTAGGCATGCGCATATCATGCCCTTACCATTTCCACTCTACTTTGTGTCTTTTCTCTCCTCTGTCTCTGTTCCTATTCCCTTTGTCCTCCTTCTTAGCCTCTAATAATTCCTCTGCTGCTTGGTCCTTCCTTTTTTTTTTTTTTTTCTTACTAGAAATTTTTAAAGAGCACAAAATAATGTTAAAACTGAAAAATTACAAATGATACAGAATTCCACTTAACAAAATAATATGAATTTCACAATATTTGTTGTAATGCATAGTGTTGTCTTCCAATTAGTTGTTCATATTATCAGATATACACATGTAAAATTAGAAGAAGACAAAAAAAAGAGAAATATATAAGAAATTAAGAAGATAAAAAGGTCAAAGAACTGAAAAAAGGAGACAAAACAAATTAAGCATTACGTGCCCTTTCCAGGCCGTTATTTTTTGTTTAATTTCTACCCATTTAGAAAAAGCATAATACTGGTCTTACTGTGACTTATTTTGCTCAATGTGATGTTCTCCACTTCCACCCATTTTTCTGAAAATGGCAAGCTTCACTGTTCTTTATAACTCAATTGTGTGTGTGTGTGTGTGTATCTATCTATCTATCTATCTATCTATCTATCTATAATTTATTCATCCACTAATCTATTGACAAGCACCTAGGCTGCTTAGTCTTGGCTATTGTGAATAATGCTGTGATTAATATGGCTATGCAGGTATCTCTGTAGTATTGTAACTTCATTGCTTTTGATTATACACTTAGAAGA
>NW_004524587.1:1356074-1360573 GCF_000260255.1 Octodon degus
AGAGAGAGAGAGAGAGAGAGAGAGAGAGAGAGAGAGAGAGAGAGAGAAAGAGATTTGGCCGGGACAGCTGTGTCTCATGTCCTGGCGGCCCAGGGTGTAGAGATTCCCCACCATATTCAGGTTTACTGCCTCCTCCAGGAGAAGCACTGAGCTCCTCCACTGAAATATGTTGTGAATTTAAAGTTATTCAATTAATTTTTTTCCCGAGACTTTAGAAGATGCCGGATGATCTGGATAGAATTAAAATACTTCACTTGACTGATTTGGAAACATTAACCAGGAGAGCAAATTGAGGCAATCAGCCTGTGCTACTCCCCAGTGTCCTCTGGGTGGTGCTGCTGCGACAGTTATGGGTCAAGAATTTGTCGGCGCTTAACTCTGAAACCAAATATTTAACTTATCATACGTCTTATCCTTATGGCTAATTGATAATAGGATACGATTATACTTTATGCTTTCAAATTTACATTGGAGTCTCACAAGGATGGGCCCGTAATCATAAGTTGCACAACAGCGCTGTTTCAAAGTTCAGAGCACATGGACTTCTCTGGTTAGTATTTAATAATGTTGAAGAATTCCAGGTGTAGCCCCCGTAAAAACAGACTGTCACTTAGTTCTTCCTTTCCTTGTGTTGGGCAGAACAGTGGTGTGTATGCAGTAGGTGCCAAATTAACTCTTATCGAAGAATTTGATTTCTCTTTCTGCTTTTCTGCCTGATGCCAGGCAATTAACTGGAGTAGTAAGCCTTCTGAAACGAGGTTAGAACTTACTGATTATCTTTGCTAATAAAAAGCTTGAGAGGCCATTTTCCCCCTCGTTCCTGCAAATGGCCTCAGGTAGATGCCTAGAACCACTCCTTGGTTTTAAAAGCAAACTGGCTTTTGAGGCTGGTTCCATTCAAATGCAGGAGTGATATGAAAAATTGTGTTTGATAATTGCTCAAATCTTAATCAAGATTTTATTAAAATCAATATTTGATGTGCTGCTCAATTTAATTAAATTAAACCACAGAGAAATGAGTAATAAATGAGTTTGAAAATCAATCCCAGGGTAAGGTATGTTTCTTTTAATTAATTGAACATATGAAATGTTGGATGAAGCAACTGCTGACCACGAGGAAAAGAAACAAACAAAAATCACACTTGTCCTGATGCCGGATGTACACGCACCTGACGCCATCCATGCACAGGCTAGGAACGGCCTGTGTCCCTCCTCATTAATTTGGAAAGAAAATTCTAGGGTGCTTGTGCCACAGTTCACAACAGATACAGATTTTAGCATAGTGCCCCCACTGCTCATGAACGGGAAGGAAAGAAGGCACAGGGCGTGCTTAATTTTAGAGCAGGCGCTGGAGGTACTTGCCTTCCGGAAACAAGTGTCCTCGCTCCTGGCAGGTGCGTACAAGGAAACCCCAAGCAAAAGCGTTGCTATCCCCCCCTTACTTTGGGATGAAATTTTGTTTTACTTTATTTCCTAAAATAAATTTAAAAAGCATGAGGGTTGACTTAACAGGTCTGGGTCCCAGTGCCTAAAAGGTTTTCGTTTTTCTAGACAGACGCGGAATACAGTTACCGACTGCGTAATTTACATTCGTTGAGAGTGGTGGAGATTTATGGCGTTAGTAGTGAGGCTGGCCCTGTAATTAGGATTAGCTAATAAAAAAGCGGAGGAACTGGAGAAGGAGGAAAGAGAGAAAGTGGTTTCAGGCGAGGTGTTTCTTGCCTCCTGGGATGCTAACAGAAGGGTCAGTGTTGTGTACCCGGGCAGGAACTGCAGTTTAATTAGGCCTTCCCAGTTTGCGCTTGCTTTCTGGTCTTAAGTAGTCTTAACCATCCAAAGAACCGGCTCTGGGAAACAAATGACTCTATTGTTCAGCAGTACTGGCCGGAGAACGAAGCTGCGGCCACCTGAAGAACTTGCCTCATTGATATTCAGCGCTCGTAGGGTAGACGGGGAGTCCAGGAGAGGTCCAGCTCGGAAGGCACGTGGCTTTGCGGCTCCAGTCTGCGCAGGGCTCTCCCTGGGAGGCCCACTGCCTGCCCGCATCCCCCCTGCCCCCTTTGGGCACCGCGTTAGCAATGTTTGCCTTCTCCCTGCACCTCTTTGTGATACTGTGAACATTTCATTGAATATGACTTGTTTTCGAAAATTAAAATTATTTTCAAAGCTTTGTTTCCCAGCCATCAGTGGGGAGCCAGAGTTACTTGTCCGGAGAAGATTAAGTCTGAAGAGGAACGGTTACATTGGTGTCGCCGGGTTTCAGCGCCAGGAAGGTATTGGGAAGCCCTAAGACGTGTTTGCACCAGATGGAGATGTGTTTGATTACACCGGAGGAATAATCCTTTCAGCAAGACCTGAAGATGGAGTACTTTCCGCATTATGTGAATCTGTCTTGCCGAGCGAAGGGTCTGCAGACATCAGGCAATGCCTCCCAGCCAAGGGTCTTGTCCCTTTGTCTGCTGGTCATGACTCTTTCACCCCTCTTTTTATCTCCTAGTCCCAGCTTCCTCCATTGGCACTTAAACTTTTGTCCCCACCCATCCAGTTCCACTTTTCTGATTACTAAACCTTCTCTGTTAAGCAAGCACCTGGGATAGAGAGTGTTTATGAGCTGAACCCTGTCCGTGTGGCCAGCACAGTTAGCGTAGCTTTTCTTCATACGCGCGGTTGACATCGTTTGTCTCTAAGCAGATGTGGCAAATTTCCAGCAGCAGATTGTTCTAATGGAAAGCATGTCTCTCTGCTGTTCCCGACCTTCCCTTCCTCTGGAGGCGACCACTGTCCTCACAGCTGCGTCTGCAGGGCTCTCCTTACATTCTACAGAAGCAAGTTCTCCATGTATTTTGTACTTCATGCCAGTAGTATTTTATTTTATTATTTATTTTTTAAAATAATATAAACATGGCCAAGGACAATTTATTCAGGGAAAGTAAGAATGATTTAATAGTACAACATGCTTAATATCACTCAGTACTTTTTGTCTCAAGAGAAACAAACGCATATATGATAATCCAAATTAACACTTTGTAATCAGGGGCACACATCAAGAAGCGTGGCTTTGATTCCTACCATGTATACATGGACCAAGTCTCAGGCTATCTTAAATGTTCTTCAAGAATTTTTGTATCCGCTTTGAAGAGAGAATTACTGATTTAGAAAAATGTTCATAAGTCCTTTGATTAAGTTCCAACAATTCCTGATATAGAATCACTGAAAGCTAAAAAAAAGAACATATGGGTTTTATTTTTAAAAATTATTTATTTATTTAGTACAGGATCACCTACCAGCTCGGACTCATAGTGATCCTCCTGTCTCAGCCTCACTGGGCATGCCAGTAGTATTTTAGTACACGTCTTCATAGAAGTGGACGCAGCTCTAGGCTCCTATTTTGAATTTTGCATAGAAGTGCTCTGTTCACCCAACAAATCCCCTTGTGATGGGCACTTGGATTATTCTTTTTCTTCTACAACAATCCTGCAATATTCTTACATAATAGTTTTTTGGCTCCATGGTGACCACTAAGAAATAAACTTAATTTATTTTATAGACAAAACAGTATTCCTTTCACTGAATTGAGTTCCAATTATAATAAATTGCAGAGGACAAATTTGATTGTACTTCTTTCATGACTACTGGTTTTTGCTTCGCTTTGATCAACTGTAACATAAATTCTTAGTTGTTACCATGTCCTGCATGGCACCAAGCATCTTGGTTTGCATATAAATTAAGCTTGTTGCATTTGGCTAATGCCATTTAATTCTTCCTATCATTATCACCTTGAAGCCAGTTATTTGGCTTTTGCTTATTGCGTGTTGCTCTTAGTGGATGACCAGGTCCCCAAGTCCAGGGAGAGGGCGTGGTCCGTCTTCGGCCCATTCTATCACCTAGTGATACAGGGGAATGAAACGCCCAACCTGGACGATACCTGGACTGAGTTTGTGTTCTCTAAAACCGAGGAATGAATTTTAGCAACAACAGAGATTAAGAGCAGAATATATTTATTGGGAGAAAGAAAGCTCCTATTTGAGAGAGGGACAGAAGAGGGACCTGAGGAGGCTGCTCCCAAAGCTGTCTTTTCCAGGGATTTTTATAGAGTAAAACTATGTGGTGAGATGGGTTTAAGGAGGTGGAGAACATGGGACCTCGCTTAGGTGGCCATGAGGTGGGACAAAACTATAGTCAACCAATGATATTACAAATACATTGACTGTTCAGGTAAAAATTGATTAAATACAAGACCAAATGGGAAGTGGGTCACGTAGCAAGCGGGCACAGCAAGCCAGCCTGAATACAGGACAGGGGCTTTTCCTGCAGGGGGCTGGGTTAGGGACTTGAGCATCCTTAAGAAACTCATTTAGAGTATCAGTCCTGAATGCCTATCTTTAGGGCGGGGTGTGGTTTCATTTGTTTACTCTTTTGTCTTGAGGTCTTGCCCACAGCAGGGGTTTATCTCTCCCAAGTTGCAAAGTCATCCTTGCTGTCTCTGTGATGGCCTGGCC
>NW_004524587.1:1360858-1363715 GCF_000260255.1 Octodon degus
TTCTCTTGTTTATTATGAACTGAATTGTGTGTCTACTTCCTACAAGGCTGCTTGGTGAAGCCCACCTCTGCATGACTATAGTTGCAGACAGGGCTTTAAGGAAGTAATAAAGGTTGGAGGAGATCCTAAGGATAGGCCTTTAACCCCGTAGGACTGGTGTCTTTGCAAGACTTTAGACCAGCAGAGGCTCTTCTGCTTGGATGTAGTGAGAAGGCATTTGTCTGCAAATCAGGAGGAGAAGGTTCCCATGAACCCCTGAACCCAAGTCTCCTTTTACATGAGCTATCTGGGTCTGGTGGGGTGGAGACGGTGGTGTCTTGCTTTTCTCTCACTACAAATATATATTTTTTGTTCTTTATCTAGGCCTCTTATTCCTAAATATTCATCAAGATTTGAAGTTGTCAAATAACTAAACTTCTCTGACCTTAGGAAAAATAATAGCTGTATTAGTTTAGGAGCCAAGAGAGATGTAGAGTTGCTTGAATGGGAACCAGGAGGAGAAAGGAAAAGAGAAACACTGCTGAGAGTCTGAGCTGCTATTTCTGAGCAAGTCACAGTTGGGAAATACCAGGAGTCTCTCAGGAAATTGTATCTCCCCGGAAGACCCTAGAGGTCTCTTGGCCCAAGATTCAGCACACATATGTGTGTATGTAAGACTCACCGACCCAGATGCGGGGCTAGGGTACGCTGGGGCTTAGCTTGCCATTTATTATCATTCACAAGGTGGTGTTAGAGGCCCAGCTTTTAAAGGAACTGGCTTTTCAGCAGTATTTTTACCCTTGAGAGTATATACAGAGAGCTCTGTGTTGTATATTAATCAGAGTTTTCACGACTTGCTTTGAATGGTATTTGCAATGTGTCCGGGAGTGTGGCGGTAAGCACAGAGTGCGCTCTATTATTTATTACTCAGGAGTGTTTCTATCTGAGGCACAGACTGAAATTCAAGGAACCAAATGCCTGTCTGTACTAACTCAGTGTCCTTCCAATTTCTGCTCCCTAAGCACCCCCAAACTCACAAAGAATCCCAGGATCTGATGCCTCCTAAGGGCCAGGCTCTAAGTAAATATATACTCAAATTCTCGTGTAAATGCCAGACTCCTTGTACGGACGCGTTGGTCTCCGAGTTCATCACGCTTCTCAAGTGCCTGGAGGCTGCCCCTCTGAGGACTACTTTCTTCCTTTTTCTTAAGTGGCAGACACTTACACACCCTACAAAACCTGGCTCAAATGTCAGCTCCTCTTCTTCCTTCCCTTCCTGTCCTTCAGAGTTAGTTGTCTTCTTTTCTGCGCTCCTGTTATCCTTTCCTTATGCCCTATCATATACAACCTCAATGAAGTAATTTCATCCTGAGAGGATAAGCTAGTTCTGAGGGGACAGAAGTAGAAAACACAAAAATACAATACATAAATAGATATGTGATATACACAGTCTCATAGAGGGAGGAGATTAGGAAAAATATACCACAATGCTCTGTTTTATGGTGGCCGTGATGAAAGAAGGTTGAGAAAGACACTTGTGTAATGACTGTTGTGTAATCATAATTACTTTGCATAACTCCATATCTTACAAGTTCAAAAACCAAGATTTCGAAGCCCCAGCTTCTATGAAGCGTGCTAGTTGGCAAGTATTCTTTAGTTATTTACTTGGAGAAGCGAATGATTGATGCTTGCTTTCAAACACGACTGTGCTACAGCAGAAATGCGTGAAAAAGATCATTTTTAATATTAATTTCTAGAATCTACCTCCAAAAGTCACCTCAGTGACTCTGAGATGGATCTGGGGATGTATATTTTAAAATGTTCCTTAGGTGACTAGATTTTGGAATTGTTGCTCTAGTTCAAGATTTACTTTCCATCTGAAACTGTCTCTATTTGTAAAAATAGAAACCCTAACCCGAACAGGTGCTGTCTTCATCTGTTGATATTCCTTGTCCCGGTCAGAGCACAAAACGCTGGTTTCTGGTGCCGTTCAGGGCAGCATTCTCTAAGAGAAACACTGGCAGGGCTGGGCACTTCCAGAAAAGGTCCACCGCGTGAACTCTTCTCTTTGGCAAGAACTTTGGACTGGAAGTGTATGTGGCTGTGGCAGGCGGTGTGGTCTGGCTCAGCCCCAGGTTGGGCCTGGGCAGCGTTTCTTGGGCACAAGAGACAGATACAAAAGGTTAAATGCTTTATGATGGAATGATTGCCCCGGGCCTGGTTGATGGAAACAAAGGGGGCATGACTAGACTCTCAGTCTTGTCCTGGACAAATTTATTTGGATAATTTGAGTGGCATGGTGGGAGACATATCAGATCTATAGATCAAGCTCACTAAAGAAGAACAACAAATGCACAGCGAGATAATTCTTAAACAACTTCCCAATAGGTTAGAGCACAGTTTCTTAGCCCTTTCAGATCCAATACTCTTCTTAGATATATTTGTAATGCCACTTTTACTATTATGAAATGAATGTCAGAGATAATACAAGCTATTTGTCCATGTAATTTCTAAACACGAATGCAATGTTTGAATGCAAAGTAAAGGACAAAGAGAAGGAATTTAAAAATAAAATTATACCAAGAGGTGGAGTGAAGTAGCATCACTTTCAGTTGACTACTTTAAAAAAAAATGCAACTTTGTTCCAAGCACAGTTGATGTATTAGGGGACAGTTCAAGCATTTGTGTCACTATGCATCGTTTCCTGCATGCAGAACACAAGGTGAGCTCAGGAAGTGGCGCCCAGCCCAGCGAAGCCCAAAGGGTACACATGGCTTCCCTTGTGGACAACCCAGACACCTCCCAGTCATCTTGAGTTCTTTGCATGCGATGAGCCGCATTTATCCACGTGCTTTATCTTTCCTCCCCTCCTTCTTAC
>NW_004524587.1:1363985-1369188 GCF_000260255.1 Octodon degus
TGTGACACCATCAACATTTTTGAGTGTTGTACCTCTCATTCCATTTTTGCCCAAACCCTGGGCTTTCTATTATGTGACACTGCAAATAGAGGTGATTCGTAGGCATGATACAGTATGATATACAAGAACTGACTGTTCAGATGACTGCCTCTGATGCAATGAACTAGTTTGAACTGACAATTAGTAAGAATCTTCAACTGAATATTGACGACACTTTTCTTCATATTTGACATTTTGAAAGAAGGTTTTATAAAGTTTATTAGTACCAGGTGTAGAATTACTTTTCAAAAGTAGAAGAATATAGTTGAAATACTCTAGGGACTCAAATACTGGTAGTGATGTTGTTGTAAGTGTGATACTCAGGAGAGATATACAGCTACTTTCTCTTAATTCAATGAGAAGAAAGATTGATACTAATAGTGTTAGGACAGGACATCGTGTCTGCATCTTGTGCTATGAATAACCACTATGAAGACAACAATATGCAATGTATTAATTATTGTAACAGTCCTCCTAACCTGTTTTGAAACTGTCTCATTGCTATTTGTTTCTCAATAAAATTAATTAAAAATGTGATTTTCTAAAGTGGTGATCAACATGCTCTAAAGTTCTGATGAAAAAAAAGTCTATTTTTCCTTTGATTTACATAGTAGTTACTTTCCAGAGGAATTAATTTACATTAGCCCATGCAAAAAATACTTATATTTATAGCATCAGATTTGGGGTAGTTATTATATACAAATGTATTTTATCTATAGGAGCAGCATGTGCGAAGGGGGAGTGAGACACTATGAGACACCCAAAGACCCTGGACCCCAACAAATGCAGCAAAATCTGCCTCCATTGTGTGACAAGCCACGATGTCCCTGCAGCTTTCCTCTGGTGACCCATTGGGTGATAGCAATGGACTTAACATAAACTGTAATTAGGATTAATATAAATTGCTTCTCTTCAGCTGAGAAAATAACTGCAGAAAATAGAACAGAGAAGATGATTTAGTAAAAGAAAGGGTAAGAAAGTTCAAAGGCTTTTGTCAACAATAAGTGAAATATGAGTGAATAGTTTTGTGGGACCCAAAGCCCTTGGGCTCGTGTGAAGAAGTACAGTAACTGGATCTGTAGTGTCCGACAGAAATACCATGTGAGCACATATAATTTAAATTTTCCAATAGTCAAATTTAAAAAAAGATGAAAATGAGCAGGGAAATTAACTTTATGAATGTATTTTAATCTAACATACCCCAAATTTTGCCTTTTCAAGATACAATTAATATAAGAATATAAGAGTGAGATACTTTATATCTTTATGCTAAGTGTTTTAAATTCTGTGTTTTACACTCATAGAGTATTTCCCATTTCTAGTGTTCAAGGTTTTAATCTTCTCGAGAAAGTCTTCCTTGGCTGTCACAGTGTTTAAAAATTGAAATGGAATTATATTTTTTAGGATGCTTTTGAGAGTAAGTTGAGAAATCCCAACCCAAACTATGTTAAGCAATGGGAACATTTGTTTTCCAAAGAGCTGGGGTGAAGTCTGGGATTGGTTGTTTGGGCAAATAGTGGCGTCACCCTTTTGTCTTTCCTTCCTGCTTTTCTGGGCGTGGCACCCAGTTCTCTCAAGGTTGTAAAATGGCTGCCAGCAGCAAGATGGTGGCTCATGCTTCCTTGTTTATCAAAGATTTGTTCTTTCCTTCAGCCTTGTCAGGGCAAAATACCATGTCCCAAATGGTTCACACAAACCATCTGGGTCAGAATATTGGATATTCTGGTGACAGAGATAAAAACACACTTGGCCAGAAGTTTTCATTTTCTTACCACAAGATACATCATTTCTTAATGTCTTAAACTTGCTTCCTCACTCATTTATTCTGCTGTCTGTCCCTGGCACTATTCCAGTCTGTGACCACCTCATAAAACACAGGTTCCAATTGTAGTTGGTGGGGCTACCGTGGCATTATTGCATTTAATTTTGATTCATGAGGATATAAAAAATGGGAGTCAGTTTAATGGACAGCACTGAGGTGTAGAAGGGAATTGAAATCATACCAGGGGAGGAATGATGAAGGGAGTGGTGGTGCAACCTTTGACAAGTGGAGGGCTGACTGGAGCTAGACAGTTTGCCCGTCACATGGTAATGGCGGGTCTCCTTGCACCGGTACTCTGCTGCCTTCAAATTAGCTTCTTCTAATTTGTTCTGGAGCTGGAAGCCAGATAATTAAACTTGTTAGCATAACACGCACAATAAGAGCAAATAGGTTGTGAATGACAGGCTGAGGAGGTGCTCTCCTATGCGTAATTACGTACATATCAATTCACAAACTCAGTTGTTCCTTGTGCTTCCTATCAGTTCTTTCCTCGTGGGTGTTCGTGAGGTCTTGTGCTCAGCTTTAGATAGCTAATATAATTTTGTCAACTTGTAGAACATTCGAATTAATCTGTAAACAATCCCTAATAAATAACACTGTCAATTAATATTTATTGATGTTCTGAGCAAAGTACTTCATTGGCAATGTCTCCTTAGGTCATACACAAATCCTATGAGATGGGGGCTTTGCATTTTTGTTGTACAGATGAGGAAACTGAGGATTAAGGAGATAAAGTGGCTTGCCTGTAGTTGTGAGTTAGTAGAGGACAGAGTTGGGATTAATACCAGGCCCTTCAACTTCTGAGACCATAATGTTAACTATGACCCAGGGAATGTTTGGAGGACTGTGTCATTGACTTTAGGCATTAAGAAGGACAAATATTCTAATTCCATATGATGATATTGGATGACATATGGCTCAGACTATTGAGCCAGAAGGGTCCTGATTTTGATGTGGGTATGGCTTTTTTTTCACCTCCAGAGTAGTGTATTCCTATTAAGGATGTGTGAAATCCTTCTACTGAGAATGTGATTTTTAATTCATTTCATGAGCCCAAACTTTTTTCTACTGTTGCCTGACTCTGCTTCTTTAAGAGTTGTAAGCTCAAGGCTAATAGAGTTCAGGAAAACTCTTTCCCAGCAGAACAGTTCTCCATCACCTCTGGGTCCCAGCCCTGCTTCACACTACACTATAGGTACTCATGTGGCCAATTTCAGAGAAGAGGGGATCAGTTGATATGACTCCCTCCTTTGACTTGGGATACTTGTACTCACTTCCCTAGGGTACACTTGACCATACCACTACACAACCCCTCAAGGACCCGGACATTAATAGCTGGTTAGATGATTGATGATCAAATGAATACCCAGATCACATAGTAAGTGGAGAGAAAAGCAAGAGTCCTAGGTCACAGGGAGGGAAGGCTGTTATTACAGAATAAAAGGAAACCCAAAATAAAGACATGAAATCATCTTCAACTTCACAACAGTTGTAATCCCTAACATTTCTTATGCAGTTGCTGTGAGCTGAGCATCGTATGAATGTGTCACATACATTATTTTATTTAGTCTTCACAATAAGCATCTGAGGCAGTACTTATTTATTTATTTGGTATAAGGCCTCACTATGCAGCTGGGACTCATAGTGATCCTCCTGTCTCAGCCTCCCCAGTGCTAGGATGACAGGCGTGTGTCACCATGCCTAATTTCAGTGGTGGGCACAGTGCAGGGCTGACAAGGCATGTGGTACCAGGCATGCATTTAGACCACTAAGCTATCTCCCCAGTCTAAAGCAGTATTCTTATTCCTTTCTAAGAACGAATCCATTGAGGCTTCCAGAGGTCAAGTGCTCTTCTCAAGGTTACGTGATCACACATGGCGGCATGCAGTTCAAACCCAAGCTCTCTTGTCCATAGACAAATCTTGACACATAAATGACTTTGTATTCCCTGATATTTACTTCAGAATCCTAACACTGTCTTCCTCCTCTGACTATGACTGATATCATTCTAGGAAACACATAGCAAGTTGGAGAACCCTAAGGGCACTAGTGCTGACCAAGAGTCACACTAGTCTAGTCTCAGGTGACATGTGTGTACATGCACACATGTTCTCAAGGTGCTTTGTAAGGTGTGACAGTGGGCAGTCCATAGTCAATTGCCAAAGAAATGCCACTAACATTTGAGTGTTAAACATGCTCTATAAGGTATAAATAAATAAGCTATAAGCAGTGTAATGCACCAGCTGTAAATTTCAAGAAAATGTTGATTGCGTGTTTTAGAAACTATTCCACAAAGACTTGCTCCAGTACAGATTTTCCTTGTAAGGTAGCTTGAAGAAAAAAAAAAAAAGAGACATTTTTATTTTTACTTCGTGTTTATTGTTTCCTTGTCAGCAGCTGTGCCGATGTGGTGTTGATTATACAGAGAAGAATTATTTTGATTATTGACAGTTGGCATTCTTCTCATAATTTAGAGTTCTTCATCTCAGAATTGTGTCCTCACCTCCTCTCCTGTCTACACATGAATAAAAATCTAAAAGCACTTTCCAGGCTCCCTACCCAAGGCAGCTGTCAGGAGGAATGCAGTTGAAAGGTCAGATGCAATTTGGTGTGAAACCCTCCCTGCTGTTTGTTCCTTCCTGTGAGCCTCACTTCAGAGCAGTGGAGCCCATGAGGTGGCACAGGTTCTTCTGTGCAGCACCTTCCCGGCATCCTTTGCTGCTGGTGGGTTGTGCCACTCTCTCCTAGCCAGAAGTGTACAGCAGTGGATAAAAATGGCTGTGGAGGAAGGCAAGCATGAGGTTAAGACCCGCTTTCAGGATGTGGTGGAGGAAATGGATTTCTTGGCAGCCTGTCTTGCCACCTCTTGCACACCTTGTTCAGCTGCAGCCAGGACACACCCCGCGATTTAGAAGCCCACCTTGGTCTCTCTCCAGGAGAGCTAAGCCCCTTGGCAGTGGCCCTCCTCATAGCAAGACAGAAGCTGATGGAGAGTTACCTCTGCCTCTGCTCCTGTGGCCAGGCAGTTCTGAGAGGCACTTTACCTTGTCAGAGACACCAGCAGAACTGTAGCCTGCTGTCTACAGTAATGCATTTCCTTATCTTGGCTTTTCTTATATCCCTTGGTAGGCTCCCGTCAAGCTACAGGCCCTTGTGTTATGCTCAGGTTTTGGAGAATTGCAAGATAGATAGGTAGGTAGTGAAAGAGAGAGAGAGAGAGAGAGAGAGAGAGAGAGAGAGAGAGAGAGAGAATAGCATCTTAATTTTTTCCTCTCAGATTTACCCATTTCTATTGTTTCAATTAAAGCTCACACATTAAAAAGTAGTGTAGGTACATTGAAT
>NW_004524587.1:1369288-1370972 GCF_000260255.1 Octodon degus
TTAAAGAATAATAAATATATAAGGAATTTATTTAAATATGACAGCCATCTCTTTATGGAGAGCAGAGCTCACTCTTGGGTCAGACAGATCTGGCGTTGAATTGTGGCATTGTGGCATTTTCTGGTCACATGAACTGGGGCAGTGACCACCCTCAGGCTTCATCCATCTCCTGTAGAGGTGGCATTTCTACTGGCTTGTGGTGCGCAGTAATTGACATTCTGCACGCAGCGTGCCAGCCTCATGCTGAGCTTTAGGAGGCCATTGCAGCAAGAAGAACGAGGGCCCTTAAGGTGCAACCTGGTCGCTGCACCTACTCTAGAACTTCTTTTCACAAGGAACCCGATTTTCCAGGCTGTTCAAGCAATCCAGGTAGAAGATGCAAATCCTGCTTCCAGCTCTGCCACTCACCAGCTCCTGTGACACTGGCAAGGCGTTAGACCTCTCTGCGTGTTAGATGCTTCTTTTGGAAAATGGGAATAATTAGATCTGCCTTGTCTCGGTCACAGATTCATCGGGAGCATCAAATGCAAAACTGCGTAGAAACATGCTTCAAGGTACATGGTGTTGTAATAGTAACAGTAATATTATGCTCTCAGCTGAAAGCCTGGACTCTGGGCTTTAGGAGCTCCTGAGCATGTTCCTTTTATAAATTTGGAGTTTATCATCTTCTGTGAGTTTGGAGAAGGGTAAACTCAAGGTAGGAGCCGCTGCCGAGATGCCTGTGGTCTTGCTGGGGACTTGCTTGATTCTCAGAACTCACCGGAGACTTCCATTCCCACCAGCACATTGAAATAGATCGGCCTTCCTGGGCTCAAGCCCTCTGGACTACTGGGCTCACAGCCTACTATTTAAGGACATGGCCTCCAAGGATGCTGTGATGATGCAGGAAATTCCCCTGAGAGCCAGCCCTGGCTGCAGAGTTGACCTGGGGTAGCTACTGGAAAAGCGCGCTGTGGAAATGCCTGTTTTTTCTGAAGATGTATTAGGCAACTAAGGGTCAGACAGATGGGTAGAATATCTCAGCAGTGTCTAAGCCCATCAGCATAGTGTTTCTAAAGGCTACAGACAGATCACCCAGAGTTCAAACTGTGTGTGATTTCACTTCAGAATCACTTTTTCCTGTGTATGTCTCACACCCTGCACCAGCAAGAAGCCTGGGCACAGGAACCACCTAGCTCTAAGGAAGGCAGGGCCAAAGGGGAACCGTGTACAAGTTAGGATTTCCCAGCCCGCTCCTCTCCTGCCTAGGAAAAAAAGGAGGTTTCCAGTGTCAGAGACTCTGAACTGAAGGTGTTCGAGGTGACGGGTTCCTCTGTGTGATCTGTAAAATTTGATCCAACATTAGGGGCTGTGGCTCTTGGGCCTACTTATGCAGACAAGCCCTTCCCTGTGAATTTTGTAATGAAGAAATTAAACTTTGGAAGAAATGAGACACCAGCCATGTGCTCTTTTAAATTTTCTTATATACTATAACAAATACAACATCAAACATTTGCTGTCCTCCATTCTCTTTTCCCCCATTCCATTATATGCAATTATATGTAATTATCTTTAATTATGTAAAGATTCAATGATATCCCATTCCATTTGAATTTATGGCTTTTTATTCTGTATTGTTTTAATCTAGTACCACCCATCCCATCCCACCCCATCCCACCCATCTTCCCCACCCCACCCACCCCAC
>NW_004524587.1:1371072-1374892 GCF_000260255.1 Octodon degus
CATCCCATCCCATCCCATCCCATCCCATCCCATCCCATCTCATCCCATTCCATCCCATCTGATCCTCTCCTATCCCACCCTTTCCCACTTGATAGCCATGTAGAATCATTCCATAATGCAAGGAATTTTACTGGTTGTTATAGGGAAAGATTTTGTGTGTGTGTGTGTGTGTGTGTGTGTGTGTGTGTGCATGTTTTGAGTAGTTTTCAGAATATCATCACAGAAAGAAATTCTGTTTTTTTGTACTTTTCTCTAGGAATACTGAGGAGGAAAGCTTGGGTAAATTTGAAATATTACAGAAAAGGAAATTGGTTAGATTTAGTATACCATTTATTTTTGAAGGGCATGGTATGTTGCAATAAGGAAAAATTATAAAAGAATAGGATTCTCAGTCAGGTATTTCTAGTTCTTTATTGTTAATTTGGGATTCATTACCTAATTTCTTAGGAGAAAGTACTGAAAAGGATGTTTGTTAGAGTTAGCAAAAAAAGGATATTAAGTTAAATTTGAATTTTAGGTACAAAAATGTTTTGAGAACAAATATGCATGAGACGTCCCCATAGCAAAAATTACTTATTGTTCACCTGAATTCAAATTCAGCTGGGCATTCTCTAGTATTTCTGATAGTTACCCATGGAAGAGATTTTACTCTGAGCCCAGACTGGGAAGCTGACCACTGCTTCAGGCAGACTCTCAGGAAACATCGGAATACGCTGGGCTTGGTTTGCTCAGTTACTTACACGTGGTGGCAGGGTGGGTCTAAAACTAGAGAACCAGGAAGAGTCGAACAGAGATGCTGGGATGGAGAGACAGGGCCCAGGGAGATCTTCAAGCAGCTGGGTGGCGAGCAGAACAGAATTAAGATAAAGCCCCCGCAAATGAGAGCTAACCGGTTTTTAGGGCATTGAATGTGGATTATAATCACAATGGAAGGAAACACTTATTTCTACTTTGCTGCATTTTAAGAATGCTATCTAGCATTGTAGGGAAAATGACGAACATTTATAAGACCTTATTCTTACTTGTTTATTTATATAAATATCTATACTTTATGTATTTGGTACAGGGTCTCACTATGCAGCTCAGACTCATAGTGATCCTCCTGTTTGCAGCCTCCCCAGCGTGCTGGGATTATAGGCACGCTCCACCACGCCCGGTTTCTGTGGCCAGCTCAGCACCCTCGGGGCCGGAGCTGATGCAGCATGTGGTGCCGGAGATCAAACCCTGGTCCCTGCGCTTGCCTAAACAGGTGCTTAGTCTGCTGAGCTAGCTCACTGGCCCTAAGACCTTATTTTAAAATAACATTTGGGGGAGAGGATTGGTTAGACTCATTGGTATCTTCCGGTTCGCAAGTGACCACTTCCTGGGAAGACGTGGCTACTGAAAGTGCCTGAGAGTTTCCCAGAAAGCACTGACATTATCAAGAAGTTCAGAAAAACTCAGTGGTTAAGGCTCCCTTTTTTCTCTTTTAGAAATCCATTAGATCGTATATTTATTAACAGTGTAAATCTTATAGTAATTAAGATAGATTGCAGTCTATATGTGAAAGATGGAATCCATCCACTATGGAGAAAAAGACCATAGAGTGAATAAAGACAATATTTCCTTTCAGATTTCTCAACTGTCTCTCTTTAATGTTGGCCATGATGTGTGCCTTGACATCTTTTGGCTTGTTTTTCCTCTGAGAGTCAGTTATCCTAGAAATAAACTGTGTGCTCATGAGGCGGTTACATGCCACACTTTAGGTCATGAGCTTTATAAAGCACTTCGAATGTCAACTCTATGAAATCCAGCCATATAAACTTGGTCTTTTCAGCACTTGAAATCTAGGCAATTAAATAACAGTGAAATCTCTTTCGTGATGTTCTTGGAAGAATGAAAATGAGATAATGCATTTAAAGTACTTAGCGCCATGCCTTATCAATAGGAAGTGGTCAGAAATGTGAATTGTTAGCTGGGGAAAAGGGACACTATAGTGCTGTTAGGGATACTTGGAGGATTAAATGAGATCCTTTAAAACATTTAGGCCACTACCTGACACTGGTCAACACTCAATATGTGTTCATAATTAACACGGTTGCTTCGTTATTACATGTTATTTATAAAATGAATATAATGCAATTAATGGAGTGGCTGTAAAGAAGAACAGAGGTGATGCCTGTGAAAAGTTGAGCCCTGTGCCCCATGCAGAATGAGAACTAAGTAAATGGCAAACTCCTGAAGGACCAGAACTGTGTGCACTGTCTCAGCCTTCGCACTCTGGCCCAGGCTTGGCACACAGCAGATATCCAATAAATATTTTTTAAATAAATGAATAGCTATGTTATCACTAATGAAAAAGAGAGCTTAGCAAAAAGTCTGGGGCTCCTTTAGAATCCAGTGATGCCTGAAAAATGGAGAGTAAAATAAACCCAAGAAGACAGGATGTTCCCAAGCTTCGAGGTCATTGTCCTAATCCCCTACATTAGAAAGGTCTTTATGGTTCACAAAGAACTTTCACATCCATTATGTCATTCAACATAAAAAAATAAAGAAACAGGCAAGAAATGTCCTGAGGGTCAGCCTGGACACAGAGCTCAATCTCCTACAAATGATTTAAAACCCACTCTGTCTGGCTACAGATATTGCTTATAGAAGACTTCAGGCACAGAAATGCTACCCAGCTTGATTTAGCTTAAAGAACCCTTTTGTGACCTTATAAACAAACACGGCCCAGTGGGAACCCGAGTGGAATTGCAGAATTTTGAAGATGAGCTCAGAGAATTTGCTCAGAAATGGGACATATTAAAACAATCTCTACCAAAGGAGCGAAAACAATAAAAAGATTGACTCAGAAGAGAACAAAAAGGCCGGGGCCACTTACTGGGAGCACCTTTCTTCTTATAACTGTTGACTGCGTGGCAATAATGTTTGGGAACATTGCAATCTTGAGAGCAGGCTCATAATGAAGCTTATCCTCTCATAAGGACGGAAGACCCGACCTAAACCCTGACTGCTCACGGAAGGGGCTTTCTCCCCTAACGTACACCAGCAGAATGGGACCGAACAAGGCTGATCACAGGACATCTTCATGAATACAAACATCAGCTCTTAGATGCTCATCCTCTGACCCAGTGCTTGCTTTTCATGCATGCATTGGGTGAAGGCATTTTGACTGATGGTTGCAAGTGAGGGGACCATGCTGGTTGATTCACTAAGTGAAGTTCTGAAAGACCAGATGGACAAGGGCTGTCATGGTCAAGGTCCCAACCAGAAGCAGAAGGCCCAGATGGAGGTTCAGATGGTCCAAGGGGAGGGACTTTATTGTTCAAAGTATAGGCAGGGCTGTGAAAGTGAACAGGATAGGGCATGCTGAACAGGGTCCCCAGAGACTGGCAGTGACGGGGACTTTGTTAACCCCAGTGGGAAGACAGCAGGAATGCTGGAGAGAAGCTGGGGTCCTGGTGGGACCTGGGTGCTGCGACACATGCATGATACAGGGAGGATGTGCCACTGCCTTTCTCTCCCTCTTCTGTCTGGTCTCCCGCAGGCACCTCTCGTGGCTCAAACCCAGCGAGGTCCTAGCAGTCAAGGGGTCCTGGGAGACCCCATCTTCTTGGACTCCCAAGGCCCAGAGCAGGACAGGAAAATGTAAAAAGTAAGTCTGGATGATGGCAGATTAGAGATGAATCTGCACAAAAGGCAGCGTGATTTGTTCATTGATCCTTCCCCAAAGCCCTGCTACTGATGTCACATCTCGTCACCCTGGGCATGGGATTCTCACTGCATGCCTGCTCTCTGTCTCTGTCTCCGTCTCTGTCTTGTCTGGATCTCTCTCTCT
>NW_004524587.1:1374992-1393066 GCF_000260255.1 Octodon degus
CTCTTCCCTCCTCCTCTTCTTCTTCAGCTTGTCTGCAGCTCCTTGTGGGTAGGAATAATATTTGTGTTTGGAGGCTCACCTTGGCACCTCAGGGATGCCCCAGGGATATGTATCACATGATGGAATGATAGGATACTCATTTATTAGGTTTCATGAAGAGGCAAAGCAGGACTTGACAGACTTTTACTCCACAAGACATGTCTTTTACACGGTGCTCTCTTATGATACTTAAGTCTTTCTAGACCATAGTATCATAGCTTTGTGTTGTCACAATGACCCACACATCCCTAAAGAAGATGCAAATAGATTAGCATGATGGTGCCTAAGGAACTTTATTTACAAACACAGGTGTGGGCCATAGGTCACAGTACGTGGACCACTGTGGAACAAATTGGAGACTTATCAGATGGTTTGTATGTTGAGTTTAGCAGTCATTTGGTTTTTGGGTGATAAGAGAGTGTTCTCTATTTTTTTCTGGCGAGAGCCTCCCTCCCCTTCATGTCTGCTCTGATGTCCCATAAGTTGAAGCAATGCCCCAGTATGTCTGAGCATACACTAGGGCAAACTTTGGCGGAACCCTTTAACACACATGGAATGAGAACATCAATAATTCAATGGAATCTATAAATGATTCAAGCCTGTCCCAGTAGTGTCTGCGTCTCTGCACAAGTGTACGCGTTGGGTTGTCTGTCCTGAGCAAAAGGTCGATGTGAGAATTAAGTGTGGATCTGGTGGGGAGAGCCCAATGGCAGGCAGCCAGGCTCCCAGTTCAGCCAGCAGGTTGCGAGGTGAACGTCAGCCCAGGCTGAGCAATGCCAGGTGGGAGCAGGAGGGGGGCCGTCGCATTTGTGGGAGGAAGCAAAGCCTGCCCGTGCCAGAATACAGAGACCACACGTGTATCCAGAGGTTCCCATCTAGAAAGAGTATCAGCTGCGTGGCTTGTTTTGGGCAGAGACCCCAGAGCAGACATGGGAACGGGGAGGCTTCCTACAAGGAAGGGATGGCGTCTGGTCTGTGCTGCTTGGAGGCTGAAGGTAGACTAGCCAGAAGCAGGGCATCTGGAGACGCTGGGTTGGGGAGCATGTGCGTCCTTCTCTGATTGATCTGAGTTGGAAATGGATGAGAAATTAAGAAAGATGAGCATTATTTTATATAGAAAAATAAAAAAAAACTTTTTGATACAGGTTTTCGCTCTGCAGCTCAGACTTGTAATGATCCTTCTGTCTCAGCCTCCCCAGTGCTGGGATTACAGGCATGTGTCACCACGCCTGGTTCCAGGGCCGGCACAGCATGTGGTTCTGGGAATCAAACTTGGGACCTTGCACTTGCTGGGCAGGTGCTTATGCTGCAGGGCTATCTCCCCAGCCCTAGTTGAGCATTATTGAACAAATCTCACCTGGTTGGGATGATGATAAACCCTGTAGGGCAGGGTTTATGTCATGTGTTTGGTTTCCTGATGGTTTGTATGTTCATTCTTTCAACCATACCATCTGCCAGGTCTTTTTTTGGCCCTGCTCGATGACATCAAGACAAGAAGAGCATCTTAGCAGGGCACAGCTGCTCTGGGCTGCACCTGGGGGGTTAGGCTACTGTGACCTTCCAGGATTCAGGTCTCTATCCATGCAGCTGTGCCAGTGAGGACAGCATGTGACGGAAATCATCTGCAGCTAACTGGTTGTTTCTACACAGGCTTGATCAATGCCACTGAAAGGAGGCTACTCCGACTGGCTGTCAAATGCAGCCCTTTTATATAACTTTCAAACTCTTCCCTTAACAATACATAAATTCCTTTTGGTTTCTTCCAAGATGGCCCCACGGGGTGGACCAAGTATGTCATATGAGCATACCATGCAGTTACTGTTTGCTACTTTTGCATGAATGCTTGCACCTTGCAGTCTTCTACCATAGGAGGCATAGGAGTTGCTCTGTGCCTGTTAAAGAGGCTGAAAGCAATAAATGGAAAATCTCAGGAAGAAACAGCGTATAAGCTTTCACTTGTGCACTGCCTTAGGTAGTGGGGTGAGACCTCACCCATCCCACTCCACCCCACCGGGGATGTGAATCCTCTTTGCTTAGCACATTCAGATGGTGCGCCCTGCCCATCCATCGGGTCCTTAGTGGCCCTCTTGTTAGCAGATCAGCTGCCACTGAGTTCAGCCCTTATGTTTAAGCAACCGAGCTCAGCACTTACATTCAATTTACTCACTAACAGTCTCCAAGTGCAGGCACGTTCTTGGTTTCTTTCCCACCCCAGGATCTTAAAAGGCTCCAGACTCTTGTGTATCTGTTTATTTTCTCTTCTTGCTTTAGTTCTTCCTCCACACAAGATTCGTTTTTCTTTCCCTCCCATCTGGCTGGACTGTACAGTTTGCCACACATTTGCTAAATTACTGGGTGCCTTTCTCTCCTTCTGAAATAAAATACAGAACCTCCAAATGTCATTTCTGATCAGGGCTTGTCTCTCGATAGAAACGACCTTCTTGGCTAGAGGCAGACAAGCCCTGTAGGCAGTTCATTTTCGTGTGTGCATTTGCTCACCTGAGTAAAGCGATGAAATCCTTCTTCATAGACTCGGAGGGCCCGGAGCAGGAGGGGATCTCTGAGGTCAGGAGGGCTAATAGTCTCCAAATATGGTCTGTGGTCTCCTGGGAGTAGGTGAGGTGGTGTTGGATGGGCATTTTAAGTAGGAAAGAAGTCACTGGAACATTAAGCCACATGTGTTCATAAACACTACTGTCTAGGATGAGGCTGTGGTAGATGGTGCCTTGACAACTTGGTGTGTTTAGTATGTATGAATTCCAGGCATTGTCAGGAAGTACCTGGGAATAACAAAGATCATGAAAGGAGGACTTTGAGACAGTCAGATCTGCTCCCATCTCTTTAGCGCCACACAGGAGTAACTAAGAAGAGAAGCCGTTCATCCAGGCATCAGCTCTACAGAAGAGGAACTGGAATTAGGTGGAGAACATTGTTCTAATTTCTGAGGGTCAATGTTCTTTCATTCATTTTCAAATACCTTTTTCCTTAATCCCCTTTTTCTGTTGCTGTAACTGAATACTGGAGTCTAGGTATGGTATAAAGAAAAAGAGTTATGTTTAGCTTATGATTCTACGGCTGGTGGGTCCAACCAGCATGGTGATAACACCCTGGTGAGGCCAGCCTGGTTACACCATGATAGCAGAGAAACACAAAGGGAATGTCTACATGCACCCAGGCCAACCAGAGGAGTGGCGTCACTTCATGACAACCCATTCTGAAAGCTTGCTGTTAATCTGCTCACAATGGTGGCACTTCTGCCACCTTCCCCCAGGTCTCATCTCTTCAATCTTCCTTCACGCCCAAACTGGGGACTGAGGTTCTGGCACAGGAGACACTCACTGTAGGCAGACTTGAGCACCCCTTCTCGGCACCTGTGAGGTAGGCTCAAGAATGGGTATGATAACCAAGTCCTCAGAAGGCCCTGGGGGCTGGATCTTCAAAAGCACAAGCAGCTGGGCAAAAGCCTGCTCTAATCACAAGGGGAACTGCCTGCAGGAGCGCAGGAATCTCACTTTCGAAGGCACAGGTTGGCTGCTTACTGGATCTCGAACAATGGAGACTTCACTGGGTAACAAGGTAAACGAATGCATGGCTCTATTCACCAAAGCGAAGGCCCGCAAGCTGCCGGTTGCTCCCAGTAATGGGAGCTTCGGAATGCAGTTAATGGGTTAGTATAGTTTTTATTGTAAAAGCAAACTAAATTAAACTGATAGTTTTAATTAAATTTGAATTGGCTGTGATTTTACTCAGTTTTAAAGGCCACTTGAGACACTAGTGTTGCACTTAAAATCTAGTGTTGTAATTAGTGACATCTACATTTATTATAATGGTTACTGCACTTTATTGAATTTATTCAGGAGTAAACAAAAGCTCAGCATCTAAAGAGCTTGTATCCCAGCATAGGTTGGTTTTATCTTTGTTAGGATGTCAGGTGAGAATGCAGATCTCAAAACTGGAAGTTCATGCAGCAGCCATCCGGCCACAGACTGGTAAGACCTTGGGTTACCTCAAGTCAGACTCTTTCCTGAGCACTGTAATTACATTTTTGTTGCCTTCATTCTCTGCAAAATACATATTTTGTGCATGTTAAGTATGCTTCCGTTTCCTAGTACTTCTGGAGTTCAGGGTCCATGGTGTAGATTGCATATTTTTGTCTTTTCCAAATTCACGCAGCAACCCAAGCCCCTAATAGAAAGGAATTTAGGCGGAAGCTTGAGGCCTGTGTTTATGAGAGGGGAGCGTCCATGATGAGACTGGCATCCTTACAGGATGACAGAGAGACTGGAGCCACTGTCTGGTGTGGGCCAGTCTTGCCCAAAGATGGCCGTCAGTATGCCAGGCAGGGGGCCTTTCCCCGGAGCTCCGTCAGCCAGACCATGTGCTTCTTCTCAGCCCTCAGCATGGTGAGAGATCAATTTCTGGTGTTTATGCGGTCCACTGCTTCTCATAGCTTCCATGATCTGCAAGCTCAAATCTGGACTATGGAGCCACAACTGATAGAATCTCGGAATCAGAAGAACCGTGTAGCTGCTCCATTCAGCAGTGGAGGGGAGGAGGATGCAGGCTTCCTGCGGGAGGCAGGCTCGGCACCCTCAGTCCTGGTCAAATCAGCCCTAAAAGTGGTTCCCATAACTTTCAGGTGAGAACCATCCTCTGAGAGAGGCTTATTAAAAACAATCTCCAGGGCTGCTTCTTTAGAAATTCTGAGTAGTAAATGAAAAAGACAAATGAACTGGTTGCTTCCTTCTCTGTTCTCGTTCTCAACACAGAGCACTCTGACACCACCTCTCAGAAGTGGGCTTTGCCTACAGCTGTCCCGTTCTCTAGCAGGCACCCACCGGAGGTCCCATGATTCATGTCAGTTCTGACATTGCCTACCTTGAGTTAGTGTCAGAGCCCATGAGTGAAGAGCTCAGTCTTGTGAGCCCATTACTCTTTGAGGGCTTCTGCCTCTTCAGACTGACAACCTCTCAATTGGGGGTTCCCAGGTCTCCTTCTCAGATTCCATCATTTGCTAGAGTTTGCACAGAACCCAGAACCCAGGACAGCAATTTATTTACATTTACTGATTTATTGTACAGGCTACAGATGAAGAGTGGGATGAAAGAGATGCACAGGGTGCGGGCTGTGGTTAGGGGTCCATGTCCCTTCGTCATCTCTGTGTTCAACCACTTGGAATCCTTCTGAACTTCACAGCTTGTGTTTTATGTGGGTGTCATAAATAGGCATGACTAATTATTAACTCAACCTCCTGCCTCTCTTCCCTTCCTGGAGGGTGAAGGGTGAGGCCATTCCAACTTTGTTAATCCTAAGGGTCTTTCTGGGGACCATCCCCTACTCAGGGACCTACTAAGATCCACCTTATTAGAATTGAAAAATGCTCCTAATGCCAGGGACTTAGGAAGTCTGTGTCAGGAATCAGGTCAAAGACCAAATACGAGAGCCGAAGATTTTCTTAGCAAGCCCACTGCTCAGAAAATTACAAGGGTTTGAGCTCTGTGCCAAGCACTAGGGGTAGAGACCAAATACAGACTTTGTGACTATGCAGGCAAAACTTCAGTTGAGACGTTTTCATCTAAAGCATTAGTCTGATCTAATGGACTTCTCCAAAAAGATACACAGATACACAGAAATAAGGATGTCTTCTCAGAGGACTGTCATGTTCCGCACTCTAAGGAGGTCCATATGAGGACAGTCTCTTAAAAATTGTTTGATGAGTGAAATTAAAGTAAGGCTTATACTTTTAATTAAAAATTAATACCTATATAAAGTACAAGGATATGCAATATAAACATGAATTGTCTCACATGCATTCAATGCCCTTCGCCAGCAGCAAGTGGCTCACTGTCTGGCCTGCTATGCTTGCAGCTCTTCGCTGTCATTACCATACACATAGCTGTAAGCAGGTGCTGCTCTGCTAGATTTTTGCTACTTGTTATTTTGTTCTAAGCACTGAAGAGTTTCTCCGCTTTGTCTTTTTATGTACATAGGTTATTTCTTTTATGTAGCGTCATGTTCTTGTTTTATGACTATAGATATTTTTCCAGTACCTTTAAGGATGATGTTGAGCATCATTGATTTTTGTTACCCTCCGTGTTACCATTTTTCTTGTTGCTTCAGTCAATCTCTCTCTGGAAAGTTATGGCACTTCCTGAATGAGCCCAATGACTCTCATTCTCCCGTATGTAGGACTGAGGCAACAGGGATGCTGAGCAGAGACTCTCGGGTTGAGGGAGGGGTGCTCGATGGGCACTTTCACTTTGGGTATGGTAGGCAGGAATTCAGACATTTTGCTTTGGGATCTCTAACATTATCATGAGAATATGTTCCTGAGGGATATTTACATCCACATTCACTCTAGCAGCCCCGATTTTCTCTATTTATTAAATCTCTTTATAGGAAGAGTCTTCGTTGGTTTTGTTTCCTCTTATGCCTAGTTTTACTGGAGGTAAACACCCACTTTAGAACATTCTGCACACACAGGAAGTGGAACTGACTGCTCTGTTTGTACAACTTAATTGCATTTTTCTGCCTGTTTTCATTTATGTGCTATTTGTGAGTGGCAAATCTGACAGGTTTTCTCACTTTAAGGTTGAGCACCAAATCTTAAATTTTCCATGAGGACAATATGTGTAGTCTCAAAGCATTCTAATATTTAAACAAGTTCTCTGTAACAAACAAGTCTCAGGAAAACAGACCTGGCTATTTTGGTAGGGCATAAGACTTGGAATCCTCCCTGATGGCTCAGGTAAATTTTGGGCTTGAACCTGGAGGAACTGTGTTTGCAGAGAATAGTGAGCTTTAATCAAACTGAAACAAGTCCATGACCTCTGCATCTGATTCCATTCAAACTCATGGATTTGGAATCTATAGAACCAGAGAATACTTCATAACAATCAATCAGACAATCAAACAAACAGCAAAGACAAATCCTGAACTCAATGAACATGGATGCAACAGGAAAAAGCTAGGTGTAGTTTCTCTTTAATCAGTTTAAATCCAGTTACTCCTACTCTGTGTGTGTGTGTCTGTTTGTGTGTGTGTGTTTGGTACAGGGTCTTGCTATGCAGCTGGGACTCATAGTGACCCTCCTGTCTCAGCCTCCCCAGCTCTGGGATTACAGGTGGTCTCTGTGGCCATGTGAGCATGCTAGAGGGCAGGGCTGGTGTGGTATAAGGTGCTGGGGCTTGAATCCTGGTCCCTGCACTTGCCTAGCAGGCACTTAGTCCTCTGAGCTATCTTGCTGGCCCTCAGTTACTCCTACTCTTATCAATAGGGGCTTCTGCAGCATGGAACACTAATTTTAGGACTTCACATTTTGTTTACAAAAGCTATAGAAGTCCACAAAACATTTTAGACCTTGATAGAGTCTTATAGGTAAACTGAAACGTATTCCTAAATTGTTAATGATGTGAAGGAGGTTATATTAGGGGGAGGCTAAAAATTGGAGCTTTGAAGGGCCAGCCAAATAGCCCACTGGATTAAAGCCCTTGCTTAGGCAGACACAGCAGCCAGGGTTCGATCCCTGGCATGCTGTGCTGGCCCTTCCCCTGGGGCCTGCTGAGACTGGGTGTGGTGGTGCACGCCTGTAATCCCAGCTCTTTTCGTTGTTGTTGTTGTTTCTTGGTGGAACTGGGGATTGAACTCCGGCCCTTGTACTTGCTAGGGAAGCGCTTATTCTACTGAGCCATCTCCCCAGCCCCAAGAGGTTTTTTTTAAATTAAAAAAAATTTTTTTAACTTTTGGAGTCCTAGCTCTTGGGAGGCTGAACACAGGCAGATCACTAAGAGCCTGATCTATATAGTGAGACCCTGTAGACCCTGTAGACCTGTTATAAAATACCAAAAAAAAAAAAAAAAAAACACCTTAAATGCTGAGATTAGTATTAATTAAAAACTAAGTACTTGAATAGGGACAAGAAAAAAAGGCTTTGAATTCAGGCGTCTCATGTGCTTTGGTTAGGAGGTGATTCTCTCTCTCTCTCTCTCTCTCTCTTTCTTTCTCTCTCTCTCTCTTTCATCTGGGATTGAACTCAAGATCTTGTGCTTGCCCGGCAGGCACTTATGCAGCTGAGCTGTCTCCCTGGCTCAACATTGTTGTCTCTGCTCAGAATCTACTGGTAAGAACTAATCACAAGGTCCCTACACAATGGTGGGAGAGCTTGAGAAGCAGGAGGTGGTCCACAGCATGTTTGGTGCACATTAGCTCTCTTTGTCAGAACTGTCAGCAAATCTAAAGAGGTGGAGTACTTTTGTTTAGATGTCTAGATCTATTTATTGGTAGAATTAGAAGTAGAAGAAAAATAAGAAATGTCGAGGGGCCATGATGGTCTCTAGCCACAAAGCTCTTGTATTTTACATGTTGTGAGCTCAGAGTTCAGCGACTTTCTCAAGATGTGGGGTGAATTAGAAACAAACTAAACGTGACTTTTTCTTGTTAGCTTTCCTGTCTGTCCTGGAGATTTCTGTCATGTCATTTCACAATAATTTCTATGATGTTTTGCCTCCAAATGACTGAACTGTTTATTGTCATCAAGAATGGATAGGTCTTTTAGTGCAATGTATGAACATGTAAATTTTATGATAATGAAAAGCATTTCTTTTCACAACTAGCTCGAGCAGTGGAGCATGAAGCATATATTAAGATCACTGTGGAGAACATCCCTTGTCTGGGTGATTAACAGTTGGTGTAAAGACTTGTGTTAAGGCTGGAAATGCATCTTTAAATTCTGGAATGGCCAAGTCTCATCACAGTGACAAAACAGTGTTCTAACATGTAGACACTGTTGATACTTCACTGGGGAAGAACATTCTCCGAGAACTCTGATTCTGAACTCTGAGGACTTGGTGTAGTTAAGTGAAGTCGGTGGGCACTACACTCAGTGTGGGTTGGGCTTCCATTTTGATGGGCTAAAAAATGCTCACAGAGTTTTCTTTTTTCGTAATACTGAAGATTAAATCCAGGGCTGTCTCAGTGATTTATGTCTCAAGCAGGCCCACTTTTGTTTTAGTTTTTGGTTCTGAGGCAGGGTCTGGCTAAGTTGCCTAGCCTGGGCTCAAACTTGTGATCCTCCTGCCTCAGTCTCCTAGAATGCTGGGATTATAGGTATGTGTCACTATAGCCGATTTAAGAACAGTCACTGTCTTAGTCCCTTTCTCATTGCTGGGACATACCTACAACTTGAAGAAGGAGAATTTTATTTTGATTCACATTTCAGTCTGGGGTTAGCTGGCTTCCAGGAAGAACAGCAGAACAGAAAGACATGGTGAGGGGAAGAACTGCTCATGGCAAAGTGGAGCAGAAGTAGAGAGAGGCCAAGGGAGGAGCTGGGCAGGAGATAGAACCTTCTTGGTCTCACACACATACAGTGACCCACCTCTTCTGTGCAGACCCCACCTCCTTGCAGAGAGTTAGCTATAAGCCCCATTATCAAATCACTTTCCCACACTCCCACCATGAGCAGAGGAGCCTCTCGGGGGCCCATAATGGTCCAGGTTCCAGGAAACGTCTCCCATTGAGCATGGTGTCCTGGTGAAGGGATGGATACGGTGTCTGTTTCCAGACCCAGCATGAAGCAGCTTCCACTTCCAGCCACATAAGTACCTGTCCAAGGGGCTTTACGCCTTCATGGGGATGGACCTGGGACTACATGTCCAGCTTTCCGGTCAGCCCTGCCAGGCAATCAGCATGGGAATGAAGCTGTCCTCCTGGCTGTAGGCCAGAGCATGAGACAAACTGCCCAGCCTAACCCTTTCTAATTCCTAGTTGAGCAAAACTGGGAGCAAAGGTAAAATGTTTCTTCTTAAGCAATGAACTGTAGGGATACTTGTTACACAGCAATTGTAACTGGTGTGGCTGTTGCCCATGGCTCCTGTCTGGATGCAAGTGTCAACTCCAAAACCAGGCCACTTGGGTCTGAATCCTCCCTGTGTGCCACAGAAGCCCTGCGACCCCAGGCACATTCCAGAAATGTCCCTCTGCCTCAGTTTCTTAGTGTATACAATCAGGGTGCTGGACTTACCTCATAGGGACTAAACACATTACTTTAGGGAAGTCTTTAAGGCAGCACGCAAGTATTTCTTCACGTTCTTCTTTTGAAGGCATACTTTGTGCCAGCTACTATTCTGGTGACGTTTCTGAAGGTGAACGATCTCCCACCCATCCCATTTCCCTTCCAGGCAAATATTATTAGTCCCCCCTCCTCTCCCTTGTATACATTTTAAATAAGAAGACAAGCAAAACCCAGCATTCATGGAATCGAGAGTCTTTTTAGACTCTAAAAGACTCAGTAGACACCAGTCAGGATGTCCCCTTTCACATTTCAGCACAGCTCCCCTTTTGTACACGAATAATATCTGATTACAGACTCCGCTGGTTCATGGTGGCAGCCACCACACCCCTAGAAAGACAAGCAACTGAACATCTGTGGTCAGTTAAACTTCCTGGGCTGATGTGCTGACTTGGAAGATGGGCTGCTCACATGCGTGTCCATCAAAGGAAAGGACAAGAGGTCATCAAGAAGGCTGTGTGGACAGCGAGGCAGAAGCACATTCTCTGCTCAGGAAGTGAGGGGATTAGGCCACAAAGGATGATATTTTCTAAATCTCAGCTTCGTATGTACAGTCAATTCTGTATAGGTAGAGTCAGGGATGAAAAGAAAGCATCGCCCACGTGTGGCCTGAAGGGTCCAGCTCCATGGCTGCCATGCTGCTTCAGTCTCCCAGGGAGGTTTCCTGAGGAGAAGGCTCCCACCAGTGGGAGGTGCCGCTTATGTTCTCCTATCCACACATTCTCTAACCCCATCCTCTTTCCATCTCTGTCAGACTCATGTTCCTTTGATAGCAGGGCAATTGCGCTATTGTCTTTGGTAGAAAAGTACTGTTGCAGAGTGCCCTGAATTAATCTGTAAATAATTCCCACAGGACTGTGGCCTTCTAAGTAAGCCCCACAGAGCACTAATGAGTTGGGAAAACGCTGGTTCATAGGCTCATGTAGAGCCTTCTGGGATGAAGTAACTGTGGTATGGGAGAAGCCACAGAGATAACAGCCCGACTGAGAATTTAGACTTAATCTATGAGGACACTGTCTTCGTCACTTTCCTTGTTATGGGGACAAAATACGTGGCACTCACAGCTTACAAGAGGAGAGGTTTATTTGGGCAACAGTTTCAAAAGTGACAGTCCAGGGTGGGTAGGCTCCAAAGGAGAAACAGCATGGAGGAAGACGCTGCCGCGGAGAAAGCTGCAGCCAGCACGGCGGCCAGGGAGTGGAGAGGAGAGCAAAGGCCCCAGTGGGCGGATCTTCCCTCCCGGGCGATGCCCCGTGGCCTGCCTCTCCCAATCAAGCCGCACCTCCTCGGGGCACACTGAGCTCTGAAACAACTATCTGATGATCTCATTATGGTCCTGGAGTCTCGCATGGACATTTTTGGGGACATCCTGGTTCTAACACGTAACAGACACATTCACAGAAGTTGGGAACATCAGCCATAACTACTATATCCTTTCACTTAGAATGGCTGAAAAATAAAGTGCTCTTATCTAAGCCCATATGAATATGGAATTGTTTTCAATTGAGCTTCTGCCATTCAAAATATATCAAAAATAATGCACATGGTACAGAAAATGATTCTCAATATAGCTTGATCAGCGATGACCAAGTAACAAGTCACTTGAGTATATCATTCTCCTTGCTTTAAATAATCCCTTTCCCCTCCCTTCTCCTATCTCTGTTTACCCTTCCAGTAGTACTCATTTCAAATTTTCTCCTTCCAAATAGCGGCTTCTGTAGATCCCAGCGGACCTGAGATCCGTAGTGTGTTCTCTTCATAATCCTGTCGACCATGTGGCCTAGATCCTATCACCTCCTTATGAAACTAATTTGAGTTTTGAGTTAGCCTTGAGTTAGAGGCTGACTTGGATGTACAATGTGGGGCTAGGGATATTCATCTCTATTCCTGGTCTTTTGATTATAGAGCAGACACTGTGTAGAAGTCCTCAGGATCTCACCAGTTCACCTGTGTAAGGTATCTCCATGCATTGCAGTTTCATGCAAAGCTGAGATCTGAAGTACAAAGGTGACCCTGTGGTGAAAGACACATGTTTTGAGGAAATTCAAAATTCAACAGGCTTTTATAGGATAGGGTGTATCAGAGCCTTTAATAGATTTCTGCTACTTTCCAAAAGGAGGGACGAGTATACACCACCTTGTGTATTCTCTACTGACCTAATTTTCACAAGTTCCTTTGGGTGTACTGGCCTCTTTGGTTTTCTAGAAGTGGGTGTTGTGTTACCCTTCTGTGAGTGCTCAGTAAGTGACTTCTAGAAATGTCTTCCCTTCTCAGATCTTGTTTTCTCTGAGAGTATCTGAGGCTTCTCATTCTGCAGCAAGGAGTGGTCTTGACTCAAGAGGCCCTGTGGAGTGTGCTGTGGTCTTCCGGTTCTTGTCCCTCCTTTGGGATGGGTCAGTCACGAACCATGAAGCAATTTATCTTACTAAATGTTATGCGTTACAACTTCTGTCATCTCCCAGATAAACATTTTCCTTCTCAAATCTCAGTCCAAAAGGAGGACTGTTGTTTTTCCTGCTGAACACTCTAATAGATTTAAAGAGGAGTAGTTCTGAGTATGGTGATTTGCCACAACTTACTGCTTGTGATGTGGCAAGAGCTGTATGATTTTGGTCCCTGTGCTTGGAAGGGCCCGGAAAGACTGCCTGTTTCCTCCTCTCTTCCTCAGAACCAGCAGCTCTGAGAATCATGATTAAGGAGGAGTGTGAGGTTTGGGGCAAGCCCAACTTGACTTTGAATTTCTGCTCTGTTTCTTGTCTGTGTCACAGGCTTGGGGAACAACCTCAGCTTCCTGAGTTACAAAATTAGAATGTTAGTGCACGTGCACCTCACCGGAAGCCCTGTGACCCCTCTCCTTGTCTTTGCAAGCTGAAACCCAAGAGATGCCCCAATGCTAAGGTACTACCTTGAGTCTTTCAGTTGCTCATGAGGGTTGAGATTGCTTTTCCTATAGCTGAGGCTTCTTTTTTTCATGCTACCTTGTGCTCTCCAATCATTCACTTTAGCACCCAGGTCTCTCGTGGTTATCTCACCCTGGTTTTTCTGCAAATGGGGTACAAAAAATAATAATGATAGAGACTTTGGGATTACTCTGGAACCTTTCTGCTCAATCAGGAGCTGAAATAAAACCTTGGATTATTTTCTTCAAATGAGTTTATATTTCCCAAAGTTGGCTCATATAAACCTAACTCTGTTTTCCAAGAGATAGTTTGGAACAGCCTCAACTGAAAAAGTGATCATCCTCAATCTATTATTCCCTTAGGACATATCCAGAAGATCACAAACGATTTTCTAACCCAATCCTTTTTAAAAAATGTCGAGTAATTTAAATTTCCAGTATGGAAAACTGAAAATATACAAAATAGAGATAACATATGAAAGTCTCTTATACCCAGGAGCCAGCTTCCACAATTAACAACTTATGGGCAAGACTCTTCATCTATATCTTTTGCTTTCTCATTACCACTGGCTCATTTTGGTACAAATGCAAGATATTTTGTCATTCCACCCATGACTATTTAGAAACGTACATTTTTAAATGATAAAATATCTTATAAACATAGAACTGTGATGCAGTGGTCATCCTAAGCACATTAAGAAAAATATTTTAAAAATATTATTGCATCAATCATTTTGAGTGGAGAAAGATAAAAATGTACAGTAGTTCTGGTTCATTATAAGACCTCCATAAATTGATAAAATAGGACATGTGAGCCTGAACACTTTGTGATCTTGACCTTCACCCTATTAGAAGAGTCTGTATGAATTCTAAAATCATAAAAGAAGTGAAATTTGTGAGATGACCATTTAGTTCATGTTTCTGAGCCTTTGTTTGGGTCATGGGTCACCCCAGCCAGCAAAGATCACAGGAATCTGAGCATCACTAAAGCCTCATAGACACAATTGCTGGGTTTCCGTGAGCTGCAGTTTTTGACACTTTCACCAGTGTTAACTGTATCATTGATAGGAGATGATTTCTTTTAGGATCAACAGAGTTTGCTGCCATATGGATTTTGGGCCCAAATGGGAAGATCAGTATGTTTATGACATTATTATTCCTCCCAGGAAGTATCAACAAGGACAGAAGAAAAATCCTCCAAGTATGTGCTAAGTGTGCTACTGTAGGACCAATAAGTATTCCCAAGTAGCAGAATTTCCTATTGAACTGTGTTAGAATGTCTGTTTTTAGAAAAGTGCCAAGTTAATTAGCACCCTATAGGACCTTGTTATAGCTCAGAATGACTACATCTGCTGATAATTTAATCATTACAAATGTGACACAAGGAAATTGAGCTTCACATTCTGTTACATAAGGTAAATTGACAGTGAATACTGCTCGATAGTGTGATGTCACTAATAAGGTTGTTTATTAAACTCATACCAAGTATCAAGTAATTTTCTCAGTAGGCTAAGAAAATAGACTCAACACATGTGATAGTTTTAAGATGCAGAAACTCTGGGCATATCTGCCCTTTTAGAAGTTGTGGGTTGTTGTTGGAGGCCATATGGACATGGATCTCTGTTAGAGGTTTAAGAAGGTTCTAGAAGGACATCCCATATGGTAGGCTGAAGATGTTGTGGTCACTGATCTCCATGTTGTCTTTAGCTGTTGACAAGGGGTGAGGTAGGGGATGTGTTGCTCTCAAGGGCAGTTAGCTTACAAGGTGTGCATAGATACCTGAGATCTGCCATGCTGGTATGAGGGAAGGCAGGAATGGGACCAGAAACTGTCAGAGGGGCCTCCTCCTGGGCTTCCATAGGCTTTCATGATGGTGCCCTGGGATCCTTTCTGGCCAGAACACTATGAGAGATTCTTGGGTCCAGTGTCCTCCTCACCAGTGGTGGAGAACAACCATCCAATGCTGGGGCAGCAAGAACTCCACCGTGATCTTTGAGCCCAGGTACCTGGTGTGGCTCCAGCAGAATCAGCCTGTGTGTTGCACATGTCCTGCTGCCCGGTGAGGAGCTTTCTCCCCTGCTTGCCTCTACCACCTTGTGCTACTCTTCAGGGCTGCTAGGAGATATTGGCCTCTCTCCATCCATGACTAGCTGTATTTTTCCTTCCAAACTTCCCACTACACCTTCCCTTGTGAGCTTTTAAGGGGATAGGAAGAAGCCTTTCTATCCCCTTCAGGCAGAATGGAACTTTGCAGATAAAACACAGCCAAAGCTAACAAACAAATAAAAACAATTCACAACAAAAGCAAAAGGCATAAGCTTTCAACTACTAGCAAGGATCACAGCTGCAAAAAGTTTGAATTACATGAAAGAGAAAGACTACAGCTTTTGGGGGGACTCAGTGTTGGCAACTATAGGGTTGCTAAGATGTGACAAAAGTGATCAGAAATAGGGAAGACTGGGTTTGGGGAGTGTGATGGGAGCCTTCACTGTTGCCTCTGTAGACTGAAGACTGGAGCAGCCAGCCAGGTAAATGGGGGCTCCCACTGGGGGATCTGAAGACAAAGTCTCAGAGGAATATAGGCACATCGGCTCATGGCCTCAAGGAGACAACAGGGAAACATTCCAAGAGCCAGATGTGGGGCTGACTTCTTTGGACAGCAAGGGACAGAAGCAAGAATGAGTCTCAGGTCAGCAACCTGAGGGAGTCCCGGGCACTGTGTCCTGGGTGCCAGGGAGCCAATGTTTCCACCTGGCAGGTAAGATGTGAAGAGAGAGCTCTCCTGGAAGTCCCACAGGACAACAAACTATGCAAAGGTGGGTTTCCAATCAACTTGTTTTTGTGTTCTAGGATAAGAAATCACCTGGTTTGAAATCTTTTTTTTTTTTTTTTTTCTTCTTGGTAAATAAATACATGGTAATTGTAGAAGGCTATAATTTAGATAATAAAAAATTTAAACAAAACTCATCAAATATTCAATTATATAGAGATAAATAACATTAACAGCTGGATAGAGATTCTTCCTCTTTTTCTCCCTTCCTTCCCTCTTTATCCATCTCCTCTGGTATGAGATTTAGTAATTCATACAGGGTACTACTACTCAGCCATCAAAAATAACATTACAGATACACAAAAACAGATCTTCAGTACTAAGAAGGAAAGACTATGCCATAAAACGGAACAGAATGTGCATGACAGTGTACTGAAGATGTGCTTTTGTGTCTCTGTGATGTTATTTTTGGTGGCTGAATAGCAGTGCCTTGTATGAACTACTAAATCTCATCGTCTAACCATTAGCACAGGGCTCTTTATAGCATTTTCTTTTGTCCAGCTCATCAGGGAATTGGGGGATTATACTCCCTAAGCTACACCTTCCCTTGTGAGCTTTTAAGGTCTGTGGATGAAGAAATGAGGAACGCTTCCTGAGTCATAGATTCTTGGAGTAGAAACAAAACCTGGTTGTGGTTTTGGGACAATTTGACCTAGTTCAATTAGGCATCATTTATAATCATCTTATACCTTGAGTAGTGCAGGTTGTAATTGACAATACCTTGGAAGTTACTGTGTTCAAAAGCCACCAGTGAGCTTATTCGTTACCACGGCAGGATATTTTTCCATGCAGTGACCCAGAATAAACTTTAGGATATGATCCTGATTCCCTGACTCTGCCACCACTGGCCTGGTGACATCAACCAGAAGGCTTGCATTAACCTGCTTTTCTTTTCTGACACTTGCAGTTTATTGTGGCTTATGGTTTCAGAGGCCTCAGTCCCTGGGCAGTTGGTTCTGAGGCAGAAACACGGTGGAAAGGCATTATGGAAACGGCCTGCCCAACTCATGGCATTCGAGAAACAGAGCTCTGGGAAAATCTCAAGAGGATGGAACCCGGGACCAGATACAGTCCTTAAGGTCCCACCTCACAACCCAGCCAGAAGTGTGCTTGTCACCCTCCTAGGCATCTCTCAAGCCAATCAAACTGGCAATCAAGATTAACAGTTACAAAGCCTCACCTTGATGTCCCCAGTGTCCTCAGATGTAAAACAGGTATCATAAAAACATGCTTTTGACATGCTAGGAAAATTAAGGAGATGAAGTGTATGGAGTGCATGAAAAGATCTCAGTGTCTGCTGGACACTGGACGAGAATGACACTGGACAGCACCGTACGTAGCACAGAATCTGTTTGGCACTTGCACCCGACAGTCCCGTGGCAGTTTAAAGAGCTGTCTGTCTTCTATCTGCATGTCACTCTGCCCCAGTGGACCCTAATTCCCTTGCTCCTTGTAGGACAGAAGTTCCCATTCTCTCACATTCTACTAGCTCTGTAGCTCCAAACACTCTTCCTTATGACAGACTGAGTACTTCAGCCCATCTTTTCAAACTCCAGCTCTCTGCACTTCCAAGACAAACCCTGCTTTTGTGACTAGGTACCCTAAGAGTCCCCACAGAATACATAAGATTCTCCCCTCCTCTAGAGTGCCCATTCCACTGCAGCCTTGGGGGACGTGGGCGAGTGGCATATTTGTGCAGATGACTTCTGTTTAAAAGGAACAGATGTGAAACTAGAGCTCTTCCAATGTTTGGCATCACTTGCTTCCTGCTTCCATCTGAATAAAACATTCTGAATGTGGAGAAGACACTGGGTGAACTTCCTGAAGGCAGAGACTGTGTTCTTTATCTTCCTTGTTCATAGGCTGTTATTAACAGTCACTGTGTACCCAGCTCTCGGCATGTGCCGTCTTCTCCACTAACTCTTCACTCCACTCTGATTGTTACAACAGTTCTATGGGGGTAGTCGCTTTACCGATGTTCCCACTTTAACAACTGGAAAGTCTCAAATTCAGAGATTATCAAAATATCCAGTCATTTCATTTCAAAACCAATTGGTAGACTTGGAAGCCAAACAAATAATGATTAAAACAGTGCCTTTAGTGTGGTCAAGCTGATGGGAAATGTGGTTATAGATTTATAGACAGTGGGACTATTGGCATCTTATCCCAACTGAGGAAAAGTAAGAATTGAAGAGCAGTTTGCTGGCCCTCATTGATCAGCAGGAAAGGGGGTGTTG
>NW_004524587.1:1393291-1405850 GCF_000260255.1 Octodon degus
CAATCACCAGTCATAGACTGATGATGCCCCACAATCCAATCTCACCCCTGTGTGGGCAAGAGAAAGTGCTGGGCCAGGCTCCTGAACTGGAAGTCCTTCGCCTGGAGACACAGCTCCAGGGCCAGGAGGCCCCTGTCTATCAGTCCTCTGTCCACACTTAAATCCAGGCTGTCCTGACTTAAGGGCTTTGTGTCTTTCAGCTGGCATCCCCACATCTCCGAGGTTCATTTACTGAACAACTTTCATTTACCATTCAGAATAGCGTAGGGATGGTGTTAGGACGAGAAAAAATAGTCCCAAGTCTTTTTTTTTTCTTTCTTCTTTTCCTTTTTTTTTGGGGGGGGGGGGGACCAGGGATTGAAAACTCAGGCCCTTGCGCTTAGGGAACCACTTATTCTACTGAGCCATCTTCCCAGCCCCCTCAGTCTTTTAAATGTATCAGTATTTTCAAGAATTTTTTTTTTTTAAAAAAAGCAGCGTGTTTTGCCTGGCAGAATTCCTGCTGTTGACACCATGGGTGTTGACTCTGTGCCAGCAAAGGAAGCCATTTCAACAACACACAGGACTGGAGCTGCTCACTAAGAACCACTAAGTGACGGAGAAGGTTAGCTGATTTCCCACATCCCCCTACTCTGACCAGCCGTGTTGGCCACTCTGATGTCTTTTTCTCATTAGAAAAGATTAGAGAGAATGGCGCCTTGCCTCTAATTAAATTCTCATCTTTGCCCAACTGTTTGAAAGGGCAACTGTCTTAAACCTCTGAACTTTATTTGTAATACGAAACTTCAATTAGATAAAGGACAATAATTAGCAGATCTTTTATCTTAGGATATAATTAAATCTTTAAGAAGGGACACTTTAATCAATGAATTGTAATGACAAGTTCATAAATTAATTAATCCCACCAATGGAGGCTTGGCAGTAATCAATGGATCTTTAAAGCAGTCCAGGATGAGGGGACATAGCTGTGGGAATACAGTTGCTCAGCTCGGTTTGGTGTAAAGATTCTCATTTATTAGGGATTAGCTGCTTCAAAGATGATCTATTTATTTAAGAGAAAGTCATTAAAAATATTAACTTTTAATGGGAGAAAAAGCCTTCTTGCAAGTTTTTGCTTTCAAAACTTTCTTCTTGGAGCTCCCAACTCAGATCCCAGGGGCCAATGTACTTTTGTGTTCTTATCCTAGAGCTGTTTGCCAATTTCTGGATTTGATAGCTAGACTGAATTTGAGAGAAAGCAAAATGAAGATTGACTACCATTAGCTACTTTAAGACTTTTCGTTTGAAATGGATGTGAGCAATCTCTGGCCTGCTGGCTGTCATTGTAAATAAAACTTTATAGAAACTCAGGGGAGACCGTCTTTTTCTGCATTCTCTACCATCGTATCACACTGCAGAATGGGATCGAATGGTTACCACAGAAACTATGTAACCTAGGAGGTCCAAAGAATATATTATTTGACCTCTTTTTTTTTTTTTCAGCAGAAGTTTGCCAGCTCTTAGTCTAAAACCCTGTGACTGTTCTCCAAACTATGAGGGATTTGGTAAAATTTAAACTCAGTACAGAACTATACAGGCAGTGCTTAGAGTCTAAGTTAAACATTTCAAATGTGAAGTTGTGTCTCTAATAGCCTAATAATCAGGTTCTTGGATGTCAGTTTTGTCCTGTGTATTGGGGAAAAAAATCAAGGGAACGACGATTTAGATGGGGATGATGGGGAGGAACTATCTATGCAACAGTCCAGTGGCTGAAAGGTCTACAGCTCATTCCTAGGCGGAGGAAAACTCCCAGTAGCTCAAAGAGCAGGGTCTCAGGGACAGGCTGAGTGCAGAGGTCAGAGGTGAAATGATCCTTAAGGGCCCTTTGTGCCATTATAGTTTGTATGAGTACAATCAGTCCTTTCCCCAAATTTCAAACCTTGAAGGACTTCACATTTCTCTAGGCTAACATCCCAAAGCTGAGCCTGCAAGCCAGTGGGATTATTTCAGGTGATGGAAGTGTTGGAGTTTGGAGGGGGATGGGAAAGAGGAGGCTGGAGAGAGCACTGGTAGAGTTCACAGGGTCCCTACAGTTGCTGCCTCCATCCTTATGTGACCTTATGATGTCTCTGTGTCCTCTGTCCTCTCTCTCTCTCTCTGTTCTCTTGCAAGGTGGGCAGACATTGGACTGAGGCCCCACCCTAAATCTAGAACGATTTCATCTGAAGACCCTTGATTGTATCTGCAAAGAACCTTATGTTAAATAAGATTTAATTCATTGGTACTTGGGTTAGGAACCTCTGTATCTTTTGGGAGACATAATCATCTTGCCATTCACCAGATCAGCTTTTAATGTGAAGACCACTGCTTGCTTTCTTGGGGCAAAAGACTGGACAAAGGAGGCAGAAGCATGGAACGAGGAGGACTAGTTAAGAGTTTGCTGCAAGTTCCCGGATGTATATGACAGAGTGCCCACGTGGGGCAGCCCTGTGGCAGGTGAGGGCTGGAGGAGGCGGACGTTGGGACTTATGTGGGACCTGTCTATGACCTGGAAGAAATTAATCAAGATCAGTTTTCTATAAAGTTGGGGGACTTTTCTACCCACCTTTGAGAGAGGGAACAGAGAGAAAGACTCAGAAGACTGAGATGCTAGTTTAGTGGAGAGTCTGACCCCACCCGCGGAAGATTCTTCATATACTCTGAACATATTCTGGGGGAGTAAATGCAAGCAGAAGATTATTCCCCAAATGTTCTTTCCTCCATGTGCATTTGCTTTGGGCAGGGTTGCAGGTCTACCCTTTTCAAGACTTTTTTTTTTTTTTTTTTTTTTTTTAAAAACCCAACAATACTCATTTGAATGGAGCTTAGAGTTCCTTGGCAGGGAGACATTGGGCTTTTGGAAATATTACTATTATTTCTGAAGCCAAATTTAGCAAAGACGGCTCTGCCTTTAATTACTGGTTGATGCTGAGTTGTACAGGCAAATGATTACATGCACAATTAGTTGTTCCCACAAGTAGCCAATTATGGGAACGATTATTTAAGAAAATTGTGGCTCCTGCTAAAGGGACTTTACATCGTAGCCTCAAAATACATTTCTGTATAAAAATTCCTTTTATTGCATGTATTATTATTTTTTCCTATCTCCTGGGCTGCTGGAGAAGTGGTCCTTGTGGTCTCATTTGTGGAGAGGGAGGAATGTTTGTGTGGAAGCCCAGGCCTTTGGAGTGCTGTGGGACTCGGCAAAGCGGGGCTGCGAGCTGGGAGCCCTCGTGGGCCTAGTCTTGCTCCAGAGACCCAGGCTTTACCCCACATACAAAAATCAGAAGAAAAGTTAGGAGCAGTAATGGTGGGTCCGGGAAGCACTGGAGGCATGGTGAGCCCTAAGGCAAAGCTCTGTGTCACGATTTGCTCAACCCCCGCCGGTGCCCATAAATATCCTTTCGTAGCATCTCTGCAGCCACCCTTCCTTCTGGGCCGCTTCTTCCCTGACTTCTCTGGACAGTCCAGATGTCTTACGAGCTTCAGCTTTTGTACCCCAAAGTGTCATACAATTTGGTCCTTCTATTTCATTTAGAAAGGAGAAAACTGAGGTCTCAAGTCCAGTTGAAACCTGAGCCCAGGTTGCCAGATTCCAAAGCCCGGGGCTTTCACACGAGGCTGTGCTGCCTACTGAGAGCCCCAGCCATGATCAGGGCAAGCACCAAAGGCTGTGGCTGTTACAAAGGAGGGACAGCCTGGTGCCTTCCTTTGTTTCCAGCTCAGGCTAGGAATCAAAGGTAGGTAGACTTAGAAGGGACCTCAGAGGGTCTTGCTGTCTGAATAGCATTTAGAAAACGTGCTTATCTAAGGTCACTCTCTCCCTTGGGACATTTCTCATGACATGCTGATCCATCCTTGACCAGTCTTGACCTTGCTTGTGCCCCAGAAATTACAAATTCAAGTGCCCCTGTTGGACTGGTTCATATGAATTCCATTCTCTGCCCCTGGATGCAAAGCTTGTTTCTGTGTTGTTGTGCTAATTGCTATTTATCTGTGGTCAGTTTTATCATCTTCCCAATGATGGCCGCTATTCTGCCTTAATGTGGTGTGACCTTATACAGCTGGCCTCTATTCTTCTGCACGCTGTACTAGTATTTTTATATCAACGTCCTTGCTAACAGTGGGATGTATTATCCTGCTCCTTGAGTTTGGCTTAGGTCATGGGATTTTCTTTGGCGAAAATGTTGCTAGTATATGTGGCATGAACATTAATATGAAAAAATGCTTATATATTTGAGAACTTTTGTGGTCTGAGGCTCCATCAGGAAAGGAAAATGCCAGGAGTAGTTGTTGGACATTCAGCTTCAGCGTGGGAATTAGATTGTACAGGAGACTCATCCCCTAAAAATATATAGGTCCAACTTGGAGCAAACCTATGGCATGAAGCCTAGAGTCTGAATAAGTTATTTCAGCCTAGATCAAATAATTTCAGTTGAATTGCATACCCCGGAATATAAGAAAACATAATTACTATTTTAAGCCACTGACCAGCATTGGGTTGGCTTGTGATAAGTGTTATTTTGGCTGACTCATACATTTCATACTGCACTTTTATTAACATTGAAGTAGATGATGGTGTAGGAGAATAGGAGAAGGAGGATTAATAGCGAAGATGGGGTGGATGGTATTTAAAATTATGTCATCTATATTTGCAGCTAAGTGTTCAAATGGCCATGGATGTATAATTTACTCGATTCCAGGGCATTCTATAGATTTTCTTCCACAATGAATATAAGCCAATATTTTTGAAACAAGCAAGCAAACAAACAAAACAAATAGACAAACAAGCAAATAAGCTGGAATAACCGGTGTGTGAATGGACTGGAATACCCCAGGCTGTGAGACGCTGTCTGTGGGCTGTGTCCCCCACAACCACCCCATCCCTTGACCACTTTGTGTGCAGCAAGAATGAAGGAATAGATGGTAACTAGAAATTGGAAATGCATTTTCTCATAGTCCAGTTGCAACGATCTCTTTGTCCAAGAGAAGACTTATTTATGTCATGTGAGGAGAGTTAAAAAGAAAAAGACAACAGTTCCTTTTTTTGATATCTGGAATTGAACTCAGGACCTGTTTGCCAGGCAGGCTCTATTACTTTGTAAATCTGCATCTTTTCTTTTCCTTCCCACATGACAGAAACATGCTAACGACATTCTATGTTTCTCAAATGGTCTTTCCAGAAACTGCCCTTTGTCATGACCTTGAATCGGTTCTGTGTAGCTTTTGTCCTTTCTGTGACAGCTGGAGTCCTTTGCTAAGGAAGCCAGAAGTAACACATGGGCCTGGTGACCACTAACAGCCCTTGCTGGCTGCTCGGGTTCCTGGCTCATCATGGGGTCAGGTGCCCCAAACAGGCAGCTTCATGAGGATGAAAACCCGATTTGCTCTCCTGAGGACTGTGACGCAGGCTCATCTCCGACACCACCCAGCCATTTTGCTTCTGGAGGTCATGGGGTTAGAAGGCGTGGTTTCCCGCTCACTTGTTGTGTTATTGCTTCCCTGGACCATGGGTGGAGCAGTGCTGTGAGTAATAGAAGCATATTTTTGTAAAATTCTGGGATTAAATGCTGAACTAAGTTCTACAGTGACTGTTAGGACAAAGCGCAGCACATGATCAGTTTTAATAGGAATGCAGTCTATGAAAGACTCTAGTAGTAGTAATAAACAATTGTCCTCCGAGGTTAGAGCTTCACTGTGTCATTTGCTCTAACCTGGGCCAACTCACTCAGCTCCCGCAGAATTCAGCATCCCTATCTGTGTAGTACGGAGACGATAATGTCTACTTCAAGTAAAATGTCCACTAGGGTAAAAAGAGTGCTGTTTTATATTTTCTTCATTAATATCTACTTATGTTACACTAAAATGAAAAAAAAAAGTAAGAACAATGTGTGGAAAGTCTCTAAACAAGAAAAGTTTTTAAATGAATCAGAGAAGACTCTAGGACATCTTTAAGCCTTAATTTCCTCATCTGAACATGGGTTAATTGGACTTCTAACTCATGAAAATGAGACAAAACTAAATGAGCTAATGAATGATATCCAGTATGATAAATAGAATGGTGACCACCTAAAGATGTCTCTGCCTTACTCCTCAGAATTTATGAGTGAACTGGGTTACGTATCAAAGGGGACTAAAGGTTTCAGATGGAATTAAGCTGACGCAGACACAGAGAGTTTATTCTGGATTATCCAAGTGGGCTTCCTGCGACAACAAGGGTATGTAGACGTGGAAGAAGGAATGGGAAGACAGAACCAGACACTGTAGATTTCTGTGGGAGATGGTGTTGAGTCACTGTTGGCTTTAAAGATGGTGGAAGGAACCGTGAACCACGGTGACGTCTAGAAGCGCAAGGCAAGGCAGCACACTGTCAGAGCCTCTAGAAGGAAAGCATCTCTGCCAGCATTTGTTTCTAACCCAGTACGACGCATTTCGGTTTTCCAAACAGCAGAGCTTGCATAGCATATGTATGTGTTGTTTTCAGCTCCCAAATGTATAGTAATTTGTTACAATAGCCATGGGAAGCTAATACATCTCGTCAGGGCTCAAGGAGAGTCTCTTTATTTTATATTCAACATAGGTCTTTTTATATTAAAAAAGCCTAATCTAACCTAATTTTACATATCATTTCTGTTAGCTGGAATGCATTTCTCTGTGGTTGTTTTGAAGAGAAATACACGAGTGATACTGTTTCTGAGAATTGCATCTTGTTTACTCAATAAAAATAATGGAGTTGCAATCATTTCCTCCTCCAAGCTACAGATATTTCTTATTTTCTGATATTTCATCTTACAAAGGCAAAGGCTGGTACCAACCTTAATTTTCATCCCTTCCTAAGAATCCTTTCCCTTCCTGGTTGGAATTTTATAGGACGGTTTCATAATGCTTGTTTTTGAAACATTTGCCAAAATCAGTCAGGCTGAAGGCTTCATGGATATTACCTGGAGCGAAGAGAGGATTTTATGAGGAACACTCCATCTTTCTGTGCCACCAGCTGGGTAAATTCTAATTATGACTTAGATAACACAATCTGTAATCATGGTGCTTACTTCTTTTGTAGGAACCCATTATTCTGGGATGGGTTGCTGCGCATTGTCTTGTCCATTATCTTCTAGCTCTAGTTTTGCCATTCCAGGTGGAAGTGGGAGGGTGATATCAAAGTGTTTGCTTTCAGGGACATGAGCATCATCTGTGTTGTGGAGGATCACGTGCCCAGGAGGCAGGGTCACCCCAGGTTTCCCAGCATCTATGTCCCGATGTGTTGACTTCTGGACACTGGGGTCTCTGCATGGCTGTAGAAGATAAGTAGTAGAATTTATATTTGTTTTCTTTCTGGTATAAGTTTTGTTTTTTTGAAACATGAGAATCCATAATGAGGGAAGAATTTTCTGCCCATATCCAAAAGAGAAACTAGACATTCCCCAAAGCATGGGCCATCTCTCAGTCATATTTTCACTTTTTATCCTTTTTGCCTTGTAGGGAGTAGGAATTTGTCAGGGATGCTAGTGCTGGGTTGGCTTCCTTTTGCAGGATTTACATTTTTCTTCTTTTTTGCCTCAGTACTTTGGTGGGAACTTAGGAAACACTAGATCAAGATATTTTTCCTTCAGGATGCTCTTCTTAGGAACATTCATCTCTTTCCTCCCACAAGCCAGGTATTATGCCAAGTGCATGATTACACTGGGAACTGGAGATGTTATTTACATTTTAAAGTTGAAGACAACAATTAAGAGAAAGAATTGAGAGGGGTTGCCCAGGGCCACAGAACGTGTAACATGGTGCCATTGGGGGTTGAGATGTTCCCCTTGCTCCAAGAGGTGATACATTTCATGAACTGAATCCATGTAGTCTTTTTCCAAAATAAATCAATAAATATCAGCTTTAGTGGTAAAGTACAGAGTGGCATTTTCAGTTGCTCTGTGGGAACATGAGCTTCGTCCATGTGTGTTGACCCCTCCTGCTACCGCATCTACTAACTCTTTGAAACAGCTATTTCCTGTGCCATCTACATGGCAAAACCCAATTGAAATTCCACTTCTAGATAGAAAGCTAGCAGACAGGCCTCCTGTACATGCCAAAGGACATACACAGGAACATGCACAGAAGCACTCTTTGTAGTAACCAGGCGGATAGTGATAATAACCTAAAGGTTACCAACAATCAAATGGGTCAGGGCTGGGGAGATGGCTCAGTGGGATAAGTGCTTCCCTGGCAAGGGCCTGAGTTCAATCCCTGGTTCTCCAAAAAAAAAAAAAAAAAGTCAACCAAGAACAAATGGGTAAGTAAGTCGTGGGAATGGAAGGAACTATAACGCAGAACAACATGGAGAACTCTCTCATAAACATGACATTGAGTGCAACAACCAGACCCTTCGGAAGGATTCATTCACAATTTTTTTTTAAAAAAGAGGCAAAATTAATCTATGGTGATATAGGTCAAAATAATAGCTACTTTTTCAGGGATGGAGGTTAATAACTGGTCCAGGACAGTGGCTTACTGGTGTATCTTAACGTAGGGGCTTCTGTGCACTGGTGCTTGTCTTATAAAACTTTACCAAGTAATTCATTATTTTACACTTTTTGCTTGATATTAAAGTTCAATAAAATGTTCACCAAAGAGAGATGCAATCTGCTTTACTAATTAACATTCTTATATGATTTTTGGAAGCATTGAGCTTTGTCAAATACCCATGTTTATTCTTTTTTTAAAATGTATTTTTAGTACTGGGTCTATAGGATCTACAGGGTCTCACGACTTAAACTGGACTGGTAGTGATTCTCCTGTTTTCGGATTCCCAAGCACTGGGATCACAGGCACGTACCACCATGCCCAGTCTCAATTGCAGTCTCAGCGTGCTCCAGAAGTGGGACCGGCACAGCATGCCACGGAACAAACCCCGGCCCTGCACTCTGCCTAAGCAGGTGCATTAGTCTGCTGAGCTATCTGGCTGGCCTTCATTTTTATTCTTGATGTGACTCTTGGCTTGGCTTGTCCAGAGCCATCCTGTCTTCCTCTCTGGCCACTTCTCCACCCCTTTGTTGACCTCTCCTCTTTCACTTACATTTTTTATTTTAAAAACTTTTATCTCAATTCACTAAAAAAGTTGCAAAACTGTCACAAAGAATTCGCACATATCCTCTGTCTTTCAAGAATGTTCACGTTCATACCCTACATAACCTTAGTATAATTTTCAAAACTAGGAAGCCAACATTGATACTCTACTTGAAGCTGATCTATAGACCTGCAAATTTCTCCAACTGGTCAACTAGTTCTTTTCCTTGTTCGGTGTCTAACATAGAGTCCCAACCCAAGGGTACAGTTGGCCAACACATGTCCTCAATCTCCTCCAGACCGGGACAATTCTTCAGTCTTCTTTAGTCTTTCATGACTTTGGCCAATTTGGAGATATCTGGTCAGATATTTGGGGTCCTCCAGTTTGGTTACTCTGAGATTCACCAATTAGCCTGAGGGGATGCGCTTTGGCAAGATAATCCAGAAGCGATGCTGTGTCCTTCTAACTGTGTCATGTCAGGGGGCAGATGGTGTGGACACACCTCATTGTTGTAGGCTAATTCTGATTATTTGGTGATGGTGGCATGGAGAAGCTTCCTCCACCTTAAACTGACAGTTTCCACTTTGTAATGAATAATTGTCTCAAAGGGGAGTCTGTGAGGTTTTGCAAATATCCTGTTGGCATCACACCTCCCCCTACTCCTTTTAGCAAGTTGTTGATCTCCACCTGCCTGTGAGAACTGAGAGCTCCTTAGGGCTTGGTCCTCACGTACCTTTTGTCACTCTCCAGCCCTCCCCAGGAGGCTGCTGCAGATCAGCTTCAGGTGCCCTCTGAGGATCCAACTCCTGCAATGGCACCTCCAGCCCCTTCCTCTTGAGGGCCTCTGTGTGGTAACCACCAGGCATCCCACCTGACCACCACACCCTTGTGACCCCAGACTCTAGGGTCCTCTTAGTTTGCTCTTCCTCCAGGATTGCTGAATTTTCATTTATCATGACCTGCACCCAGTTACGTGTATGAGAAATCTGAGAGCTGCCATTGACAACTCTTACCCTTTATATTGAATTAATCATCAATATCTGTTGATTTTGTCTTTTTTTATTAGTATGCCCAAATCAAAAACTGGTTAACTGAATTTGTCATTTTAATTTCCCTAATTCTTTTCATGACCACAGCTAATTCCCCAGTCCAAAGCACATGATTTCTTTTTATTTTATTTTTTCCATAATTTTATTGTTAAATAGCGATGAGACAGTTTCAAAACAAATTGGTAGGACAGTTTCAATAATTAACACATTGCATACATTCTTCCTAGTGGTTATATGCTGTACAAGATGCGGATACAATATCCTATTTACAAGCACCATTAGAACAAATCCCTCTATTCATTAAGAGAATGTAACCATATATCTATCCTAACCATTTTGAATACACAGATACAAAATGGACATTCGTCTGTATCCCCTTCTTTGTTTAGTTCCGTTATTTGAATATTATAGGTGTGTTAACTCAGCAAAATATTCTAAAAGAGTCCAGTAGTCCATAATAGTACTGGGTCTTCCGCTTCACTGGCAATGTCAGAAATTGTTGACCTGAGTCTCCCACAGCTCAACATAACACCATGGCTTTACTTCTTATATTTCGTTTTTATACTTTTCTGCTGGATGGATAAGACCAAGATAAAGCAAGACCTATACAACAAGAGTTGTAGTTTTTGGATCTGATAAGGTCAGCAAAGCGCAATGATTTCTACACTGGGCAATTGCTTCATCCTTATAGACAGTGCCTCGGCTCTTAGCATTTCTCCTCTTTTGTGCCTTTTACAGAGCACTCAGTACAGCCCCACTTATGACTCTTTGCTATTGTGAGGAAATGTACAGAAATCATGGAGATAGCGATTTGAGATTGGATAAAGCCTTTGCAAACAGTGGCCAAGTTAGGATTGCAGGGGACCCAGTAGGGGAGGAATGAATGGATAGATGGATGGATGGATGGATGGATGGATGGATGGATGGATGAATGGTTGGGAATTTTTTATTTTTTGAAGAGCCAGGGATTGAACTCAGGCCCTTGCACTTGCCAGGGAAGAGCTTATTCCACTGAGCCATCTCCCTGGCACCCTGGATTGATGAATGGATGGATGAATGAATGAATGGACAGATGGATGGATGAATGGGTGAATGGATGAATGAATGCCGGCAGAAGAAAGAGAACAGTTCTTCCTTTCTGTTGTTAATGGCCCCAGTGGCACCTTACCCAGGGCTGGGCTCAGGGAGGCAAGTGAGGTACTTCCTTCAGGTGTACATTTAGGCAGGCACTGAAGATAATATTTTAATGAAATATTGAAAAAAATCAAAGCTAATGTAAAGAATACGTGATGAACAAAGCATAGAAATTTAAATAAAGGGGACAATTTACAAGCATCACTAATCTAGCGCTCCCATTGTTAGTGGAAGAATTTAGGGCCTTGATTGGCAATAGCTTAGAACAGGAGTTCTCAAGGGGAGGAGTGACTTACCGCACCCTAACTGTTAGCAGTGCCTGGAGGCACTCTGGGGGCCTCAAGCGAGGGGCGAGGGGTGTGCGACTGACACCTAGTGGGTGGGGCCAGGGAGGCCCCAGGACCTGTAAGGTGCAGGGCAGCCCCCGGCTCAGGGAACCACTGGGGTGAAGTTAAGAAAACCTTCTCGGAGGTACCTGAGACTCACACGCTCGTCTTCAAAGCTCGGCGTGATGCAGAGAATCCACCCCTGGCAGTGAGGCAGGGTAGCAAAGGATCTCGGCAGCCGGGGCGTGCCCTTATTTTTTCTATTAAAACAGAAATATTGTGTTGCTTCAGTTTCTCAGTGATTGGCCTCTGCCGCTCCACCACCGGGCGGGCCAAGCTACAGGAAGACCAGGGTCTGCGTGATCTGCAGAGCGGACCCAGAACGTGCCCGGACAAAGACCAAGCCCCTCACATGGTAACTGCGGTTGAAACCCTCCAGAAGCCGCTGTCAGATCGTTTCTTGGAAGACAGTGTTCATGCTCAGAGGCTGCAACGGAGAGGAGTCTCCAAACACTTTGATGCTTTTTCATTTCACTTCCTGCCCCTCTTCCTGGTTCATATCACTTTCTCCTCCTCTCATATCACTTCCTCCTCCTCTGCTTGCTGTTTCACTCTTAGGAGTGTGAACAGTTTCACATGTTATTGCTCCCAAGAGCCACCCCCTCCCCTTCTCTACCCGCGGTCTCATCCCTGCCTCTATCTGGTCAATTGTTATTGTCATGGGGCTGTGGGGGCTGACTGTCCTTGCTGCTAGTAAATCGCTCTTCCATGTTGTGCTGCGTTCACTGATTGCATTCTTCGGTGAACTCGGTGTTCATGTTGTCTTCCATGGAGAGCCAGGCCGAGCTCTCCATGTTGCCAGTGGGTGACTATTGGTAGGGCTCTAACTCCATGAGTCCTTTCTTTATCATCCGCTAAACTATGATCATAATGATGTGGAGGCCCAACCTCGTGGGTAATTCCTTTTTTTTTTTTTTTTT
>NW_004524587.1:1412245-1432978 GCF_000260255.1 Octodon degus
CTGCCCTTTGTTGTAGATCTTTGCTGTAGTTATAACCTTCACACGTACTGAAGTTCAGGTGGAGCTCTACAGATTATGGAGTTATCCAGCTGCGTCTGGCTTAGGTCTGGCTGCTGTGCTCAGCTCCTTCCTGCTGCGGACCTGGGTAGGATTGGGTCTGGAGGTTCCTGGAACTCGGCAGAAATTCCTGGGCTAGGACTGGGTCTGGGGGTTCCCGGAAGTCGGCTCGTGGGTAATTCCAATCACCCAAAGAGAGAAGGTCTGCCAGAGAGTTTTGCAATTGTAAAGCACTGTACAAGGGAGAGCACCAGGTTGTCGCTTCTGTTCTCGAGAGCTGTTTTCTGTGACTCTTTAATGATGCAGAGGGCAGACACAGTCTTCTTAGGCTTGAAAGAAAGCAGGCTCCAGAATCACTTTGATGTTAGGAAGGAGGTCACCCAGTGGAAACAGTACACGCACACCCTCAGCGCATCCCTTCCAGGCTTCCAAGTGGTAGAGCTTACCCTAACAGGTCATTCCATAATTCAGTGCACATCTATCAAGCATTTTGTATGAGCAGGTACAGTGACATGTAGCATTGTGTCTTAGCAAGCCTGAGCTAAATTAGACAATACCACGAATGGTGTGCCTTGAACAACAGACACTTCTCATTGTCCTGGAGGCTGGGAAGTCCAATCTCAAGGTCTGGCAAAGTATGATTTGGGTGAGAGCCCTTTTTTTTGGCTTGCACATGGCCCCTGGTGATGTATCCGCATGTGGTGGAGGGAGAAAGTGTTCTGTTCCCTTCTTCTTCTCAGGGATCAGTCCCATCATGGGGCTCCACCCTCATAGCCTCATGCAATACTAACTAACTTCCAAAGCCCATCACATTATGGGTCAGGGCTTCACCATTTGAGCTGATGGAATGCGACTTAGCAATGGCATGCATGGGCTGCTTGTCCCATGGCTTGGGGAACTTGCTGGAATGCCCATTGTCATCCCCACCCAGAGGCCCCGATTACACATCTGGAGTAGAGCTTCAGATCCTGTACTGTAATATGCAGTGCAGATGGAGCACAGGGTGTGGTGGTGCAAAGAGCAGCACTGGGTTAGATGGGCCTGCGCTTTGCTCTGGCCACCGGGACGACCCAGCTCAGGGTGTGCTCCAGCCTCAGAGGGACTCAACTTGTTCATCTGTGAAATGGAGCTAACAATAGCATTTTGCTTCTTATGGGGCTACTGTAAGAGTTAACTTTAAATGATGGTTTAATTATCTATTATTATTATTGTTTAATGACTTAATTACATATTCACCAGCGCATGCAAAAACAACTTAAGTGCTTTTTGTTTGCAGCCTCTTGTTATGGACATCATTAGAGAATTTTCCTCCCTTTGTGTGACCTTGTGACCTTTATATTGGTCCTTTGGACACCAAAGAGACTTTCTGTGTTGGGCAGAGAGCACCCCTCACAATCCCAGGGGGAGAATGCTTTGCTGTTGCCCAGAGTGTCCCTGTTGGAAGGGTGACTCTGCTTACAATCTTTTCCCCTTCCTTTGCCACAGACAGCATGGCTCAGGGCTGGGTTTTGCTTCCTGCGCTGTCACTAAAACCAAAGGCCTGGCTTTCCAGTCCCCCATCCCCCCCTCTCCCGTCCCCCTGTCCCCCGTCCCCTCCCCGCAAAGCTCTAAATTTCTTCTTGGCTGAGTTTACTTTGTGTACACGGTAGACAATGGCGGGAAAGGTAGCCCATCTCCGCTACGGCCACCAGATGGCGACGTTTCCCTTGCCATTGAGCGGTGGACCTCGCCAGGCTCCTCTCTTCCCAAAGCCCGGCTGCCAGCGCCCGGTCTCTCTGCCCAGGCAGAGAGCTCTCCCAGGTCATGGTGGTCCATCTCTGGGACGTGAGTGGGGCTGCTCCACTTCCCTGGGGGAAATCTAAAGCCCTGCAGGCACAAGCACGGAGAGCCTGCTGGGAATTGGCCCAAGGAGAGTGACCCTGCCCGCTTCTGGGAGGCCAAGCTGTTGCTAACTGGCAGCTCCGCCTGACTCTGGAGCGCTGCACCTAGGCACGCAGCAGTGGGACAATCTACGCTTGAGCTTCGGCTGACTTTCATCTCTCTTCCTTAAAAGCCCCCATTAGTGGCTTTTTGATTAACAACCCTCTCCCCCATCATGTCTCCATAACATGCATGCAAATCCATGTCCCCACCACAGTTGAAATGAGACCAGAAATGGCTTGGAACAAAACGGATTGTAGCAGCAAAATCCTGGTAGTTTTTACAGAGGCAGTGTTCAGCTGTGGCCCTCGCCAAGGCCATGTGCCTATGACTTGTCTGATGCGAAGGGCCCAGAACTCCTCTGCAACTCTGCAGTCTTCACCTGTGTGGCGTAGGGCCTGGGCTGTTGGACCTTTCACCTCGCCTCTGTTGCACTCACCCAGTGCAGGTGCCGGGGCTTTCTTGTGTGGATGTCACTTGCAATCTGCCTTCAGCAGGAGACAAAGCAGCTGACATGAGCTCCAGCACCTCCAGTGTGGGGTGCAGTCCCGGCCTCATCATTTGTTTCCTTGTGTCCTGGGTAAGTTACTTAAGACCTCTGACCCCACATGGCCTCATCTATAAGACGAGAATAAGGACAAGATGCATAGATTAGGCTGTTGGGAGATGTGCTTAAGGTCACGTAGGTGGGGGAGTTGGCATGACGTCAGGCCTACCTCACTAATCACGTGGGCTCCAGAAGCAAGGGACTTAAGGAAGGGGTGGAGAAGGAAGAGATGCTACAGCCGAGTGGCACATGGAGCTGGAAGTTACTACAACAGAAGCAGGCACCATTTAGAGTAAAGCAATAACGAAGAGTCTGGCGAGGGCTTCTGGACGCCAGGCAGCCTAGACGAGCCCTGCTTGCTTATCTCTGTGGAAAGCCTTTCCCAAGCTCAGTGCATGTGTGCTGTGGGGGTTGTGTGCATTCTCTCCTCTCCTTCCCATCCGCATTCTCCATGCCCGGCACTGGGACTGGCTCAGCATCATGTACTGTCCCCTCGCACATGCTACTGTGTCTGCCTGGAGGTCTCTCTTCTCTCAGGGAAGCTCCACTCAGTCTTCAGGGCCCATCTCCAGGGTCACCTCATGCGGTCTTTCCTAGGACTCCTCAGTCCATCACTTGCTCCCTGCGTGTCCCTAGCTGGCCCTATGGCTCCACAACCCTGTGCCCCTGGAGTTGTACCCTAGTGCCTTTGTTCCCTCAACCCCAGTCCTGGCCCTGCTGTACTTAGGGCATTTCACGATTCTAGTAAGTCTACATGGTAGTAGAAATAAGAAGCCCAGGGACATTTTGGTAAAAAGAAAGCAACACAGACTCAGATGCTGTTTAATGTCTTTTCTTGTCCAACACTGATCCTCTCACCCACTTTTTGGAATGGGGAGATGCCCACTATTACCTGATTCGCTTGTCTCCTTCCAGGCGTTTTCTCCGACATGTATTTGCTTGCCTTTAGCACTCTTTCCACATCTCACTCGCAGTCCCATTGCAACGTGGCCGGTGCTTTGCACCCGATTCTGTCTTATCCACCCGGCCATGAGCTGTGAAAGGGCACCAACTGCAGCTTTGTGATCCTTTAACCCCCAGCACCCGACACTGAACCAGGCATACAAGGGGTGTGTCTCTGTAGCTACCTGCCTAGCAAACAAGTGTGCCTGAGTGTGTGCACAAGGAGGAGGCCGCTGGGAAAGGGACCATCTCAAGAGGAAAGTTTGATTGGAGTGTCCCCTCCCCACCTAGGCTGAAATTCCCCAAAGACCTTTCTCATCTCTGAAGATGCTGTAAGCAAGGGCGAGGTGGGAGCAGGCAGCTGAGCAGAACATTGAGTTAAGTGCAGGCGCTGACCCTTGAAAGGCCAGGCTTGTGCTGGGAGCGAGGGCACCGGGGAGAGAACATGGGGGATGAACACGGGCGACACCTCCCTGCTGGAGGCTGTGGAGGCTGTGTGCTATGATCCACTTGGTCATTAAGATTCAACAGAGAGAAGCCGAGGCTGTCTTGTAGGTGCCTGTTGAGAATACCCTGAGCGAGCTCATGTCTGGACGCTAGCAGGACTTGTGAATTACGTCTCAAAACCTAGGGGGAAATGGTGCGAAATGGCCTTTGTTATTAGACTTGTATTTTATCACCCTATTTTGAAAGGCTGGTTGCAGACAGCAAAGGCTTTCTCCGAGAGCCTCCCACAGGTGGAGAAAGTGTTCGGTATTTGTAACCTGTCTCCTTCCCTATTAATCATTCTGCTGCTCCCATCCTGGGCCATTGTCACAAGCCTCTCTATTTGAAGACTGTATCCGTGTTTATCTTGGAGTCTTTCATAAATCATCTGTGGGTTGTGTATGATGTAAGGTGCTTGATGTGAGCGAGGGACTCCGCCCCTTGTGCTGCCTTTCTCAGACAGTTTGTTGGGGTGACTGTCCCTCTGACCTCTGACTCCTTCCGTGAGGCATAGAGAAATTAGCTATTTCTAAACTGTTGTTTGGCAAGAAAGGGACATTTCACTTAATCTAATGATAGTCCTTGCACTTTCAGAGGCTGCACATTGAAGCAGAAGCATTTGTTAAAATAGCACAGGCCACTGAAAACAAGTGTGTGTTTCAATGTGTGTGTCTCCTGCCCTCCTAGCTTACTAGTTAGAAGTACATTCTATCTAGGGGTCTGTGAATCACCCTTGGGCCAAAGATAGCCCACTTTGTGGTTTGTCAATAAAACTTTATTGGAGCTTGTGTTTGTTCTTTCTGTGTTACCACAACAGAGCTGAGTGACTGCGACAGAGATCATGTTTAGGCCAGCAAAGCCTAAAGTAGTTACAATCCAACTTCTCCAGAATAAGTTTTCTGGCTTTTGTTCTAGACATTTCATGGATATCATCAGTGGGGAGTGGAGTCCAGGTCTGCTCCAAGGAGTCCTCCAGCCATGTCCCCCCTCCCCCCAATTCTGAGGACAAACTCCAGGTGCCATAAGGCCTCTGACCATGAGAATGTCTACTGCTTGTGTGATGTCAGGTGTGTGTCTGGTACAACAGTAAAATCTGACAGATGCACAACCACCAAGTGGGCAGGAGCTGTCTGGTGGCAGGACGTCATGTGATCTTTCTCGTGTCAGGTGCTGCGGCTCCTTCTGCTAGCCATGGGACAGCAACAGCCAGCTCCCTCTTTCTCATGGTGCCTACTTGTGCCCGTGTGGCTTGTGAGGGTGAAGTCATATTTCCCTAGAGGAGGGCCGTAGCATTCCCCCTGAAGCAGGGAAGCGCCCTTTGTAGTTGGGGATTTAAGGAGCCCGGATGTGTGAGTACAGGAATCCTGGTCCCTGCCACAAAGAGGATGAATAATTACAGTTAGCTTCTTTGGAATTAAAAGAAAACAACAACATAGGTGTGTAATATGAACAGAGAGTGTGACGTTATTTTTCTCCATCTGTTCTCCCCTCTTCTGTATGCCGTTTCTCTAGGTTCTCATCATTTATTATTATTATAATTTTTGTAGTCTGAGGATAGCAGTAATTCAAAGGTGCTGGGGAAAACCTTGAAGACTTGTCTGGGAAGAGAAGGCACTGACTCCTGCGCTGTAAGGTGCATAGATGAACGCGAGCCAGCTTTGCTGGCTCCTGGGAGATTTATTTGTGTGGAATCCACGGCAAAGCACGAGGCCCTAAAGCCGCCCACCGCCCATTCCTGGATGTACGAGTGGCCACTCGGGCACAGCTCAGACAGAAATGCAAATGGCTTTCCGTGTTTTCATTTTGCTTTTTGATCCCAAGTGTCCAAGGACAAGGTCCCGAAGACCAGCCAGCACAACCAAGATCCGGGCCTTTGCCTGCCTAGGAACGCGGAGTCAGCCCGGCACCGTGCCCAGGTGTGTCCGTGTGGGCGTGGCTCTGAAAACAGGCACCCGGGCGCTGAGCCAGGCCACCTGTGCCATCCACCGCGAGCAAGACTACGGCTCGTCCACTGCCATCGTTTTTCTGGTTCACCCCTAGGTGTGGGCTGTGAGGCCGCACCAGGCCTTGGAGCGGCGGCGCCGAGGTGCTGGGGGTGAGTCAGGATCTACTGCTGGGCTGCGGGAGGTGAATGAGGTGAGGCTCTTGGGGAAATAAATAGGCACGGGACTTGGGCAGCTCCCACATGCCCGGGGCCCAGCGGCCAGGCAAGCACGCTGCACCTCCTGGGGCGCGGGGTACACACAAATGCTAGAGCCAAGATTCCCTCTCTGGAACACGGAGTTGGAGTCATGCAGGTGAGAGGCTTCAAGCAAGGCCAAGGATGTCTTTTGGAGTGACTGTTCATTTTCTAATAGATCTGGTGTTTTCGAGCATCCTCCATAGGCCAGGCATAGCGAGCAAGGGCCCTTTATCCCTGTCCACATCCCAAACTCTCCTTCTTCCACATACTTTAACTTCTCCAATTTGTTCTGTTCCTCTGTGCCTTGCCAGACTGTCCCCTTTGCATGAGGCTGCCGCCCCCTCTGTCTCTGAATTTGCTTCTAATTATCATTCAGATTGACATAGCTACTTCCCTTCTAGGGACCTTCCCAAAACTGTTAAAGGTTTCGTATTACAGTGATCCACACACACCTATGTTGATGGCAGTGTAACGCATCAGAGGTGAAGTTGGCAAGGGGCCTGGATGCCACCCACAGGTGAGTGGTAGCTACACTCAGGCAAGCACTGCTCTGTTATGAGGGAGACATCTGAGTCATTTGCAGGAAAGTGGATGTACCTGGAGCCCATAATGCTAAGTGAACTAAATCCGATACAGAAGGTTCAGTATCACATGGTTTCTCTTACCTGAGAGACTCAAAATATACATGAGGCGCAAAATAAAGGCCAGATCCTAGGAAGTAGGGAGTAGATCTTAAAGGGGAAGCTGATAAAGAGAGGCAGGGAGGGGAGAGAGAGGATGAGGGAAAAGGAACGTGATGAAAGAAGATGTGTTATGTGTATGCACCAACTTGCCATGAGGAGCCTAAACCTTATGTACCGCAAACATGGACACACAACATAACACAACACAACATAACAAAACAAGAAAGTACCAAATCCCAGATTTGGTCATTACATCTTCAGAATCTTCCCTAAAGACATTGGACCTGGAGATGCAGCCCGTGCTGTGTCTCCTGACCTCTTCTGCATCTGGCCTTGTCTAAGCTGCTGTACCCAGCCGGTGGAGATGAGGAGGAAGGGCGGGGCAGACCATGACAGTCTGGAAGAAGCAAAGTCTGCATCTCTCTCTGTCATCAAGAAGGAAGGCCACAGTGGTGGACACCATGATGAGTCTAGCATTCCCATCATCCTTGCAAGGCTGCAAGGCTGCTGGTCTTCGTGGGATGTCCTTGTTTTCCTGGTGCTTAACAGAGAGGTGAGGGAGAGAAGAAGTAGGAGAAAAATAGAGGAGGAAGTGGCAATGTGGTGTGACAGTGCTATGTGCGAGGGCCGTGAGGGACCATGGGAGTGATACTGCAGGCGTTCATCCCATGGGTGGAGGGTGGAGAGCTCAGAACAGAACAGAGGAGGAACGCGAAAGACCCAGAAGTGGGGGCAATGCAGTCAGAGAAGAAAGGCACATATATACATATTTTTTTTTTCAGTTGAAAATGAAAAAGCAGAATGTATTCTTTCTTTTTGGACGTTCTTTTTGTTTTTCAACCTGGAAATTTGCTGAAGAAAGGCAAACCGCTGTGGTATTCTCTGGTTCTGAATGCTGAGCTGCAAAGGCAGAGCAGCCCTTCCCTGTGTTGGCAGCAGGGACACCGACAGCCCCAGATCCTGGCATGAGCTCCAGGGCTCTGATGAAGATTCGCTCCCCTGTTTTCCTGCCAGGACCAATGCGCTTCCATTTCCCAATTGAAAACATACTTAATAGCGACAGGTTTTTGGCAGAGGCAAGGTATTCGCCAGGTTAAAGTCATTACAGTGGAAATGCAAGAGTCAATATTCCGGTTTGAAGAGGTGAGCTCAATCCCCTTGGAAGGAGCCCTCGCCACGTCCTCCACCCACCTCTCCCGGAGGAGGACTCCATCCTCTCAACCGAAACAGTCATCTCTTTATCACACCAGGGTGCTGCGAGGCCATTATGTGGGATTTCTGGAATGAGTCCTTATTGGAAGCAGCAGCTTCCGCCCTTCTCCTCCCCCTCCAGGAACTTGCGGAATGCAGTTTTCCCTTTGTGCATCCCCTCTGCCTTTGGCCAGGGCTTTGCAGGGACTGTATTCTGCTTGTTCACCATTCAACCTTCTCAGGAGAGCCCATCGCGTCTCCTGTGTTTGCTGTGTGCTGACGGGCAGGGTTGTGCATCGAGACAATAATCTGAAAAACAGGCTCCAAACATTTGGGCTAAGTGGGTCTAAGAAACCAAGCCGATGCTAGCTTGTTGAAGCTGGGTGCTGGCACGTCCAGGGAAGATGCTAGGTGATTCTCAGGTTGTGGATGGCGGACTGAGGCCCAGAGAAGGGTGGTCAGGCAATCGGCATCTCAAGGGAGAAGGGCTTGCTGAGTCCATGTTCAAAGCTTGGCCTCTGTCTCTAGATCTGTTTCTGCCTCCTCCCATGTCCTTGTGTCCCTGGGTCCCTGTGTCACTGCTGCAAATATTTTCCTTTCCATGTAAACCCGGTGAGTGGAGCTACAGGGTGCATATTTTCTAGGACCCTGTCTGTTTCTGAAACAACTCAGGGAAGATGCTAGGTGATTCTAGGAGATGTATAGATACAAGATGCAATGTGGAAGAGGCTCAAATTTGGAGGGGCAAACCCCAGCTAGTTAGGACTGTGAGGCTGGGGTCACATGGCTTCCTTTTCCTGACGTTTCACCTTTCGCCTTTGTGCTGGAAGCTTAATGGTGTCACCTTTCTGGGCTCACTGTGAGGTAGGAAGGAGAGAACATGGCAATGCTTGGCGCTGGTTTACTTGCACAGTACATCCTGCCTGGCCCTCTCCTTCCTCCTCTTTCTCCTCCTCAACTTCCTCTCGTCCTCCTCCTCTGTCTCCTCCTCTCATACAGATTTGTCATCTTGATTATGTGCAGATTTGGGATCCCCAAAACGTTGGGGCTAGTTGGGAAAAAAGAGGGGAATGTATCTGTTGAGCGTGTCTCGTGGGCCAGGGAGTGTGCTTCAGCTAGCCTGTAAACTGACCCCTGCACATGCTTCCCAGAAAAATTCTACTCCACGGGTCTCCTGTTTGGACAATCATGTACATGTATAGAGTCCTTGAGAATGTAAATACGGGCCTTGAAGTTAATCTGATCATGAATTCCAACTTAAAACAAATCCCAGACAGTAAACATGAAAAAAGCAGCTGCCTTGTTGATTCAGGTCATCTGGCAGCTGGCATTTCGAGACCCCTGGTCATGCCTGGTTGGGTGACTTGCTTTGCTCAGTGAAATAGGAGTGGAAGGAACGCTCATCATTTCAGGAGCAGGGTTTAAGGGTCTGTGTGTGATCACTTTTTCCTTCTGTCACTATACTGGCAAAGCTCCTGATGGCCCTGGGGGAAAAGCAGTAATGGGAGTCCCTCGGTGACCAGCCACGGACATGTGACATGAGTAGGATGTGATGTTATTGTTTTGAGCCACTGTGACACTGGGGTAATTTGTTATTGCAGCACAACCTCTGTCATCCTACCTGTTCCCTGCTGTAGCCCTCCACCCTCTCCTGTCCACACCACGGGCTCTGAATCATTCAGCGGGTTGTGATCTGCCTGTTTTTCAGAGCTGCCTCAAGAATGAGAACTTCTCGTTCACCAGACATGAGCCTTGGGCTTTGACTTCTGTTGCCTCACTTAAGCTTGTGACGTGGGTGCCACGATCCCTAACTAAGACATGGAACCACTCAGTGATAAAAGCAGTTTCTGAGGAGAGGTACAAGCAGTAAGGGAGGCAGGCCTCAAAATCAGATCATTCCCAGTTCAGAAGTCAACAGGATTCCCCACCATGCTACTAGAAAGAACCTACAGAAAGGTCCTCTTTCCATACTGCTTCTTGTTTCTTGTCAGGAAAGGGGTGTGAGCTGCCAGCTCACCAAAAGTTATCAATCACAGCAGCCCAATCCAGCTGTGTGCCTTTATAAAGTTTTATTGGCACACATTCCCCTGTTTACATGTGGCCTGTGGTTGCTCTCCTACTACAATAGCAGAGTGGAGGAGTTGGACCCTAGACCATCTGGCCCATGAAGTCTGAACATTATCTGAGCCTTCGCAGAGAAAGTTGGCTAAGCCCTATGCTGGGGGATTCAGATGAACTCTGCTTCATCTGGAAAACTAGGAGACTGAGTCCAGCAAACTGCATTTTATGTTTAACAATAGAAAAACTGTAGTAATAAACCATTCGGCATAAGAAAACAATCTTCAGGGCCTTAATGAATATCCACTCTTAAATGATATAATTTCAATGAATTCCTTTCTCTCTGTAAGAAAAAAGAGATGACTATGCTTTTGTTTTTCTTAAAAAGTTCAGTCAACTTGGTCGATAACCCTAGAAGAAATTAAATCCAATGTAAAAGGTAGTGACCTCTTCCTCTAGTAGTTGAGACCAGATGTCCTCCGTGGCATGGTCCCTGTTTCGGCCCATCTGACCTTCTCCGCGAGTACTGTACTTCCCGAGTCATTAACATGCTCCATAAATGTAATTACCGATAGTTGCATAACATTCTGCTTTATAGAAATGTCATAATTCATATCATCATTATAATACTTTTGGGGGGATTTGTTTTCCATTATCCTGAGCCTTTATACATAAATCTCTGCCCACAATTCTGAATTTTTCTTGGCAAAGGCTCCAAGAAGTAGAATTCCTGGCCAAAGCACAGGAATACTTTAATAGTCTTAATTCATTTAGTGAGTTTCTTTTCAGAAGGATGCTCTAAGCCTTATTTTCTGCCTTAAAGTTGAGTGTTTATCTTATTGTACTTTCTCAAGTATGGTACTAACTTTTACGTTTTTCTATGACAATGTGTAAAGACAATATTTTACTTTTATTTGTATCAGCACATTCCGATCCCTATTCAAGGTAAGTTTTTTTTTATATGATATTAGCTAGTTTTTTATTTTCTGTTATGACAACACTCCAATCTAATTGTACGCCTTTAGAACTCAAACTGCCTTTTAAAACTTCCCTGGATCTCTTTATTTGTCAATTTTATTGATTAGATCTCCCATTTCCAATTGTTTGTGCTTTAAAGTCTGTTCAGAATGGTCCTTTCTGGTCACAGCCTGCAGATGCACCCCATGCTATCCTGCCATCCTCTGCTGCCTTTTGTTTTGGCCATCCTAGTGGCCCATGTCCCATCTCCATCCTGTTCTCTCAGGGTTACCAGCTTCCTTTGCAAACTACAAACCACTGTGTATGTGGTTGCTACCACTCAACCGCAACCTCTTGTGCAGTTACATTTGGACATCCCATCGGACAGCTCTATCGCCCTGACCTTTCCTTGGTTCCACCTGGGAGATCTCAGACCTTCTGCAAACCCACGTCATGTTTTAGGAGTTGCAACATTTCTAGGAAGAGCCTTGGAAATGGAACCATTCAAGGCATTTGCTTGAGTCCTAGTGTCTGAGCATCTACTCAGTGCCAGGCGCTGTTCTAAATGTTGGGTTATGTCCATAAACAAAGATTACTGCTTTCTTCAAGCTTGGGGGAGACACAGTAATCAGGACACATGATGAATACGTGAGTCCTAAGTGCTACAGGAGAAGAAAAAGTTGTGCAAAGGAGATTGAAATGGAGGGTGGTTACACTTCAGAGGTGCAGTCAGGTTAGCCTTCAGTGAAAAGATGAGATTTGAGAAAAACTGACAGCAGATGAGGGGAGCAGCTGTGTGACACTCCAGGTAAAGAAGACGCCCCTCCAAGTGGGTGCACACCTGGCATGTCCGCGGAGTGGCAGGCAGGCTGGTCCTTAGGAGCGATAGAGGGGAAAACATTAGGAGATGATGCCCAAGAGATTAAGCAAATGTCCAGAGCAGAGCAGGCTGCTCCCAGGTGTGTGAAGTGGAATGTGAGCAGCACTCGGGGAGTAGGACAATTACCAGTCACCGTGTCTTCAACAGAGGTGGGACTTCACTATTCAGGATTTAAAAGAACCACTCAGCTGTCCGGAGGAGACTCTGTGGAGGCTCAAAGTTAGAAATGATGCAACTATTGCAGTTCTGTTATAGAGACGGGAGAGATGGGCTCAGGGGGGTAGCCGTGGAGTAGCAGGCATCATCAAATTCTGAGTATAATTTGAAGCCTTAGCCAGCTAGGTCTGCCACTCGACTGGATGGGAGAGGCCTGAGAGAAAGAGGAAGGAGTGAAGAGCAGGTAGGAGGTGCTGCCATCAGCTGAGGTGGAGGAGGCTTTGAGTGGGGTGGGCGTGGGGGTCAAGCTTGTGGGTTGTTTTTGGACACCTCATACCTGAGAAGTCTAATTTGTATTCTGGGTAGAGGCAATGAAAGAGCAGAGGAGAGGAGGGATCAGAAAAGATGTCAGAGCTAGAAGTACACAGTCAGGAGATTCCAAGATGTTGAGGTGGTCTGAAGCCATCAGAATGTAAGAGATCCTAGGAGAAGGAGCCCAGCCGCAGAAGGACCACTCCTCGGCAAATTGCCGTCAGGTGGACTCTGTGCTGGGGCTGATAATTCTTTTGCTTTTTCCTTGTGCTGTTTAATATGGGGTCTGATTCTTGCCAAGAGCTGTGTGAAAGATTATATCATGCCATATATTCTGTATTTTTCTGAACCTTGTATGTGATTTTTAAAAACCTCAGAAAATATTCATACTAACATATTTTATAAAATGTGAAATAACACTGTTAGAAAAGAAAAGAGTCTTTCAAAGAAAATTCACGATTTTGAGCTGGGGAGATAGCTCAGCAGTCTAAGCACATGCCTGGCAAGCACAAGGATCTGGGTTCAATCCCTGGTTCAATCCCTGGTTCAATCCCTGACATACCATGCCAGTCCCAGAACCCCAGATGTGCAGTGTCGGCCACTTAAACTGGGTATGGTAGTGCATGCCTATAATCCCAGTGCTGGATAGGCTGAGACAGGAGGATCGCTATGAGTCTGAGCTAGGTAGTGCGAACCTGTTCCAAATAAATAAGTAAATAAAAGATGAAAAAAATGAAGTTTAAGAAAATTCATACTTTTTTCTGTGAGTCCTCTTAGCTCTCTAATTGGCCTAAACTTGGTGGTACATTTTCTTCTTATCAGAAACACCAAGATAGAATCAGGGCCATGGCCTAATCTAGGCCAGTGTTCACAGTTGCATGTGCATTTAAAATTCAGCCTCTCATACAGGATTCAAGCCACTAACACTGAAGAAAGCCCAGTGATTCAGGAAAAGTTGATCCAACTTAGCAGTCATTGAGCTGGGTTCCTACCACACTGGATTGCAATGGGGGTCCTTGGGTGATGGTGTGGGGCTCCAGAAGAGATATTTTAAGAAGAAAGCCTTTTATACAGTGTTTTTTTGGGTACCAGAGATCAAACTCATGACCTTGTGCTTGCCAGGTATGCGCTTCGACCGCTGAGCTATCTCCCCAGCCCTTGTACACTTCTGAGACATTGGAAGTATTTTGGATTTGATAAAGACAAATAGTTAGTAGAGAATACAAAGGCAATTTAAAACTCCATAAAAAACAAAAAGCTATCTGTGCAGAACAGTGTTATGATTGCTTCTTTACTTGGCTGGACAAATCACTCTCACAGAGGATGTCTGGACTTACCTTCAATCATAGGGCTAGACCCTGTTAGAGCAAAGTGTGTCCCAAAGATAAACTGGCCCTTATCTAGTTTCTGTTGTATGTCAGTACCTTGTTGAACATAATCACCATTCATAAAACCTCAGAGCTTCTCTGTAGGATAACCATTGCAATCTTCCTTTTAAAGCTCAAACAGAAGGAAGATAGAAAAAGAGCTCCAAATTATATAGCCTCTTTAGCACTTCTGGATTCAAACCCACTTTGCTTGCTTGGAAGCTCAACTTCTCTTCCACTGTGCCATGGTCTTCCTCAAGGTTTAGGCAGAATAGTTGTAGTAATGACCACCAGTCGCCTAGGGAGCATAAATCCAGTTGGTATTTAACCATAAACATTGATTCATAGTTAACAGAAATCCCAACCAAAGCTAGCAAAAATTGAAGTGTGACCTTCATCAATAGCTGATGCAAGGGCTGGCCAGAGAGCTCAGTGCACTAAAGTGTCTGCGTAGGCAGAGTGCAGTGGCCAGGGCTCAATCCCTGGTGCGCTGTGCTGGCTCCGTCCCCAGGGTGTGCTGAGACAATAGTTGAGACTAGACGTTGTGATGCCTGCCTGTAATCCCAGCCCTTGGGAGACTGAACATAGGAGAATCACTACAAGTCCAATCTACAGTAGTGAGACCCGGTGGGCCCTGTACTAAATAAAAAAACCCTGATGCGTATTAATGCATGGTTATCCAATTATTATACCATAGTCATATTAATGATGTTGTTAAAATTCTTAAATTAGGGATTCTAAACTAGGGTGATTGCACCCCAAGGGGACATTTGGCAATGACGGGGGGACTGTCTTGGCATCCATGAGGTAGAGGCTATGCATGTTGCTAAAAATCACATAATGCATAGGACAGCCACACCTTACCCAAACAATACATTACCCGACCTAGTAATGCTGCGATTGGGAGGCCTTCCCCTAAATGAAGAGCATATGTAGAGAAAGATGATAAATGCAACTGACTTACAGAACATGCGGGTTCTCTTTTCTTTTTTATCTACAACAAAACAATTTAGTTTTTGCAGAAATGCTGCTTTTGACATTATTTAGCAGTATTTTCATATGGAAGAAAAAACCAGCCATTTATAATAGTGTAGATGAGGCAACTACCCACTGACCTCTTGGAAAAGGTCAAGTTTTTAGAAATCATATTGGTAAGAGGTGTGTGTGTGTGTGTGTGTGTGTGTGTGTGTGTGTGTGTTTTATGAGGCTGCTTGTGCACAATGTAGGGGTGTGTGTGTATGTATGTATGTATGTATGTATGTGTGTGTGTGTGCTCTTTCTGGTTTTACTAGGAAGTATAAATTAGGTTTTGGAAAAAGATGCTCTGTACAACTTCCAACCTTAAGCCTTCACTTCTTCCCATTAAGATTTCCTTTGCAACTTGGCCTCTTTTAAACTCCCATCTGGTGCATTCTCTCTTCTAATCTAATACCTCCGCGTACATATCTAAACATGATCAGTGACAGTTTTCGCTGCGGGGTGAGGCTTTTACTGACAAGGCCAGTGAGCGCTGATTTGAGACCAGCCATTGTGAGTGACTTCAGCTGTCTCTTCAAGTGACATCCAGCTACTTGAGAAAGGAGCAGTGACGAAAGTTCTGTGGACAGAAAACTTTCACTGACAAGAAGGTGACAGGTCCTTGCACAGCTGGTCTCTGATATGCTTCGGAAGGGGCCCACAGAGTGGCTAATTTGAGCCATGCAGTAGCTAAGAGGAAGTGTAGGGCCCATGCATTCTCATGGCTTGGTGAAGGCTGTGAGACAAACTGGCAGTGGCACAGACTGGGGGAAACCATTTTGGGGGACACGAGGCCAGGGAGCCCCACCTGCATAAAACTTAGGAGAACTGAAAATATTAAAGTGAGTACATGTTTTGTGTGTCAAGAGCCCTTTATGGTCCTATTAACACTTTGATTTTTCCTTAGTGAACTGCTTCATTTCTTCCAACTCATTTGGCTGGAAACAACCCCAGCTTCCTTATCCCAAGGATTAGCTAACCAACATACTTATCTCTCTATAAGATTGATTGGTTCAGGGAAGGCCATGTGACCCAAGACTACCCAGTGAGATTCAGTTCTGTGACTCTTGTCATAAGCCTGGGGAGGAAAATGCTGTTGCTCTCTGTAGTCACCAAGCTGTGGCTGTAAGCCTGGAATTTCTGGGAACCACCGAGTGGAACAAGTTAGCTGCCGAATGAACCAACTAGGAGATGGAATAGCTGAGGAGTGGAGAGAAGAGACTTTCAAGTCCTAATGAAATTACTTGAGACTCTCAGCTGTATCTGAAGGCCCTTCTATCCTAAATGTTTCCATTACCCAAACCAATGAATTCTTGCTTTTCCTATAGCTAATTTAAATTGGTTTCTCAACAGAATGATCCCTGATCAATATAAATAGAGCTTCCACTTCTGAGAGCCTTCAAACACCGCAGCTCCATTTCATTATGGCAAGATAGGGAAGCTTGGTTTACTTTGGAACCAGGCTCTCTGGGTTGGAGTCTTTGCTGGAACATTTCTTAGCTCTCTGTGGCTTATAGGGTGTTTCACTTCTCCGTGCTTCTTTCTGTTTTTGCATCTGCACATTGGAGAGATTGACTGTGTCTATCTTGGTGTCTTGTGAGGATGAAGTGAGTTGGTGAAATATTTAGGACAATGCCTGGAATATAATTAATACTCAATGTGTATTAGCTGCCATCATTTTGGTGCTAGGAAAGAGCTGGGTGGCTACTTTGGGGTCAGAGTCTACCTGTAGTTATTTAGAAGGACACCTCAAGAACTACATACTTGTACTGATTAACTGGACTAAATGAATTTACTGATTGACATGAAAAAGAACAGGAATTTTAGCTCTTAGGATGTGACATATTGTGTTTCATCTATTCATTTGTTCCATAAGTGTTTGTGGAGTGACTGCTCAGTGCCAGATGTTGAGTTGGATGCAGGCATGAATAGATGAGTTTCCAGCAGGAAAGAAATCAGAGTGCAAAGAATATCAATAGCTCAGGGAAAGTGTTGAGCACTGTACGGGAGATGAAGAACCATGGAGGCTAACAGGAGGGAGGGGATTTGCAGAAGAAAAAGCGGGGGAGGGGGACAGAATGAAAACCTTCAGGAAATAGATGTTGGATGGATGGGATTCTGATGCTTGGGGTTTGGGTGTTCCAGGGGAGAAAAAGCATGAGCCAAGTCTCAGGAAGTGTGACTCATACTTGTGCGTCTTCTTCCCTGGGCATGGAGGTTCTGCACAACTCATCGCCCCCATGTCATGCCCATACTTTCTGTTTTCAGTGTTAAGTCCCTCAACAAGATGACACTGATGTGCTGAAGGGTTAGGTAATCATTAGAGTTCACTCAGAGTTCACTGCCTTTTATGGTCTGTCCATCGGCTCATCAAAGCATAGGAACAAAACCTGTCTAAGCCAGCTTACCCCACTCCACAGCGTCACAAAGAGTGCTATCTACTCCTCCTGCAGTGCTCTTTTAACTTGCACAGGGGCTCTTACATTTGCACATTCTCTGACACACTCATACAGGTGGTTTCTCTTTTCTTCTCTTAGGAGAATCAGAAACTATGTCTTGGCTCCTTCACTTAGTTTGTCTCCTGACATTGATTCCTTTTCCTAGGCTTGCAAGGTTGGCTCTATTCTTATGTGCTTTATCCTCGGTACGTCCACGTTGCCACACAGGGCACTTCTTGGGCCAGGCCATCTTATCCATTTCCCTGGTGAAGCCAGGAGGCTTTTTCTACTGCAATTGAAGTCTCACTGATCATATTTAGAAGATGGAGGAGAGGGAAAGCATGAGGACCAGGTTACACAGGGGAACAGAGACACTAGAGACGTCTGCTGTGGCTAGGTGTTGGGGTGTCTTAGAAAATGGTGAGAGGTAAGACTGAAAGATAGATAGTGACCCCCTGGCTAAGGCCCTTGAATGGCAGCCAAAGGAATTTCAATGGTACGTTCTCAGTGACTGAATCCTTTGAATGCTTTTGAGCATAAGAGTACCATGTTCAGTTGTCTACTTGGGAAAGATGGCCAGGATAGCAGAGTGGCAGGTTAGACATTAGAGGAAGGGCAGTCAGTGGGTGGGCCAGCACAGTTGCCTCGACAGTGAGAAGACATTGGCGCTAGAAATGAAACCAAAGAGAAGATATGAGAGATACTGTATGGGGTAGAACCCTGCTCTGCTGGACCTTGTCTTGCCCGGTTCATTCATTTCCATAATGCTCAGAAAGGGTTAGATGTGGGTGCTCAGGGCCTGTGTATCCTGGGGCTCCTGTCATGAACTGTCTTATTTAATTATTTATTTTTCTGTGTTTTAGGGAAGGGTCTACAGGGTGTTCAGAGTCTTACTACTAGATCGGACTCATAGTGATCCGCTTGTTTACAGCCTCCCAAAAGCTGAGATTACAGGCACGTGCCACCACATCCAGTCTCAATCACTGTCTCAGCGCACCCTGGGGGCAGGGCCAGCACCTTAGGCCTGGGGATCGAACCTCCGGCCCCTGCACCCTCTTGCAGGTGCTTTAATCCGCTGAGCTATTTGGCCAGCCCTATGAACTGCCATCTATCTATCTATCTATCTATCTATCTATCTATCTATCTATCTATCTATCTATCTATAAACAATATGCAGCAATTATCTCTGCTTAAAGATAAAATACCTTTGAATAATATATCGAAGATAATTGAGATTTATGCATAACATGCTACCATTCCTGTGGTTTGCTTTGCAAAAATTCAAAAGTGGGAAGAAAGCTGGTGGACTATACATGAAACAACGTTTCTCTGAGCCCACAAATTACTGAAGCCAGTAAGTATTAGTGGGGTCATTATGCTACCCTTTCTACTTTGATGTTTGAAATTTTCTAAAAGTAAAATGTGTCAAGAGAATATAATTGTGAATACGCTGCTTCTTTAGGTTAATCATTCATTAATTAAACTTCAATTGTAGTGAAGTGCTCACAATATGCTTGGCGTTTGCTGAGGTCTTCATTGATGAATTGTAGGGTAGCCACAGATCTATTTGTTTTGTAATATGACAGTTTTGTGTCCCTGACAAATAGATCCGAAGATTTATTTTGTGGGAGGTAGATGAATCTGGGGTGAGATTTGTCTTAGGGTAAATGCCCTCGGTCTCACTCAACTGGGAAATTCATGCCACCTTATCCAAACCCAAAGCTGTGAGAACCTGTGACCAGCCAGTGCCTTGCTGGGAGCAAATGATTTGTTTTCCTTCATCATCTCGATGTCCCTTATATGCAGGCATGAGAGACAGCTGTCCCCTCCCGATGCCATGCGCTACGAATCAGGAGGAAAGGTGAGTCTATTTAACTGTTGGCAGTGCTGAAATAGTGTCACTGTCCATAGGAGACGGTGGCTCTCAGCATGGAGAAGGGCCTGGAGAACCCAGTGAAATACCAAATGCAGACAAAAGCACCGAGGCAAGCACGATACTGCGGCTGAAGGTGTGTGTGCCTGCGAAAAACTGCTTGAGGTCGTTTCCAGTTTCATTGCAAAGTGTGGAATAAAAATGATGTCAGATGAGTGGTTGACTAGGTATTTAAAAGCCTGCATACACCACTTACAAGGTATGTTGTTGACAGTTAAAAATGACATAGCTATTATTCATGTGGTCCCCCCTGACATAGAAGAGGCTGCCTGAACTTGGCAGCTGTAGACGAGGAAAGAGTAATGTAATGTAATGGAGTTTGTGATGTAAGCCTGGACTTGACGTGTCTTGGGCCATTTTGGGAGCTCAATATTGTAGTTTTCCCAGCGGAACAACCAGCTCGGAGACATCTGAGTCTGATGGAAGCATCACCTGATGAAGTTTTTTCCACGCTCCGGTAACTTATCACAGTGTCTTTCGATAGTCTGAAGTTTTGTTCTGTATTCTTCTGACTGGAGTATTTGTCTAATGGATCCTGGGTGGAAATCCCAGCCATGTCCATGGCTAATCTTGAAGCCTGAATCCCAGCGTTTAGTTCCTTTGTGAATCAGTCTCCCCTTCTTTAAAATGGACATAATAATTTCTAGTAGTTTCCAAAAGCTCCTGAAAATGAAATGACACAACATGCCTAAGTGATGGCCCTGTAGGAGTCATGCAATAACTCTGAGTTATTAGTCAGTTAGAGAGTAGAGAGATTTACTGGGCCTCAAATGAAGAGAGAAAGAAATAGAATACACCTGCTACAGCAAGTTTTACATTATCTGGTGCACTGAAGGGAGTGGGAAGGCAAAGCTTTCTCTCTCTGCCCCAAATGAGTATTTGTTGTGTCCCTGCTGTGTCTGTTTTCTCCAGCACAGAGCAGAACCAAATTGTGAGCTCAGCTCTGAGCTGCCACTAGAGTTGAGACTCATCCAGCAGAGTTGTGTATTTCCTTCTTCTTCTTCTCTGAAATGCCCACCGAGTGAGAAATCCTGGCTTCAGTGATTCCTTAGACAGATGCCTGTCAGGTTAGCTGCAGTGAAGAGCTAACACTTGGGAGCCGAGGGGTGCAGGGCCCAGAGCCGCGTTTTGCGTCCAGGCCTTTCTTGTCCAGTAGTGGAGGTGCCGTTCAGCTCACTTAGCTGCCTCCCACGGCTCTGAGCTGGGTACAGTGATGTGAACTGAGGTGTCTGCCGCCAGACATAAACCTCAAGGGTGGAGGTATGACTCTACTTCGTCCAGTGTTCCTCCGAGGCAGCAGTTGGAACATTTCCCTGTTTGGGTCCCTGTGACTGTGCTGGATCCCAGGCTGGAGGGTGGGGGGTGGCAGTGTCTAGATTGGGTCAGTTGAAAGTGGAGCAGTGCAGGGGATGAGTCTTCGGTTGAGAGGCTTGGATTCACATTTTTACTTTGAGCAGGAGGAGAATCTCAGAGGTAGGCAAAGATTCTTTATTAAACTTCCTGAGTTTTTGTTTGCTTGGTTTCTTTTCTTCTTCTTCTTCTTCTTCTTCTTCTTCTTCTTCTTCTTCTTCTTCTTCTTCTTCTTCTTCTTCTTCTTCTTCTTCTTC
>NW_004524587.1:1433093-1436701 GCF_000260255.1 Octodon degus
TGTGTGTGTGTATGTGTGTGTGTGTTTGTGAAGGGCAACCCTTTCCTTTTAGAAGCTAGGACCCCCTTTTCAGAGTAGGCATTGAAATACCCTTATTTCATTTCATTTCATTTTGGTAGCAGATTCACATGAGAAAGAACACAGCTGTTTTTGTGTTCACTTGAGACCCAACGCTTTCTACCTTAGAATGAGCTATAACGGTGGACGGTGATTCTTTGGGGAGGAGAAGCCATGTATTCGCCCACACTGCATGGATGGGCTTGCGGGGGATGCTGGTACTTTGGAGTTGACCCTGCATGTCTGCAAAGCCACCCAGAGTAACAGAGCAGGTGTACCCAGGGATGTCGCTTGCTTTGGGTGGGGGATCCCCCTTTTCCTCAAGCATGAGGGTTTCATCTGTCACTGCCCTCTCTTGTCCAGTTTTGTTAACCTGAGCTTCAGTTCATCTAGTGGCAGCTTAATAACCTTTATTTGTGGAATCCCTCAAAGAAAGCTTTGTGATAAATCCCACATCACAGAAATGAACGCATAAATGCCAATCTGTGTCACTGCATAGTATTTATTATTTTAATTAAAGAAAATGGATAGTGACATTTATTAGGTCACGAGTTACTTGTTAATGGCAATGAATGACAAAAAAATTACTGATTTTATGAGCAAATCTTGGAACGTTCCTCAATGATTGTTCTGTTATGCTTTCAACGTGAGTTGTGCTAACAATCCACGGGGCATAGTTTTGGAAGGCAGCCCTTTGTTTTGGTTAGATGGACTTCTATAGAGGAGAACATCGGTGTACCGAGAGGGAAAGTCAAGACTGACTGAAAAATTCAGTGTTGCCTCTTCCTCTTCCTCTCAGCTCACTTTAGGATGAATACTCTGTGCATGCAAGTGCGTGTGTGCATGTGTGTTTGTTTGTGTGTGTTTGTGTGTGTGTGTTATTGTCAAAGATGAAGAGCTATAGATTCAGAAATCAAGACGTGTTAACATTTTGATCCTTATTCAGTATAAGGAGCCCCTTTCTGCAAAGCCACTTCCAATTGTAAAATAGGTGACTGAGAATGACATACCACTGTTCAATCCCCCAGCACCACATGCCAGCCAGCCCCGCCCCCTGGTGGGCTGAGCAGGCCACACACACACACACACACACACACACACACACGTAAATAAATAAAATTAAAAAATAAAAAAAGAAACAAAATAAAATGTGGATTTAAAGCTACATGAAGGAAAAGCTGCACACGTGCTTTTTTTTTTCATTAGACCTCAAACTACGCACTTTATGAGCATTCTGGCATGTACTCTTTGAAGATATGTATTATTATTTTCTCAGTGTATAAGGATGGGGACTTAAGCTCCAGCTCTTTGGACTATATAACCAAAGGCTACTAGATCACTTACCGCTGTTGGTGTACATTCCTATGAAGCCTCTGCCCATAAGATTCTCAGTGCCTGATCTTTAAAAAATAGTTCAAAATGTATTTTAAGCTATAGTTCAATAGACTTTGATACACAAAGCAACAGATAGAACATTAATGCTGTTCCAGAAGGTTGAAGCAGGAAGGATATCTTTCTTCTTAAAGTTCCAGGGGCCCCGAGGACTTCGGACTGGACCCTGTCAGTCCATCCCCAGCACCCACTTTGTGGTGTCTTTACCATAGATTAGTTTTTTGCCTGCTTTAAGAGCTCATATAAATGCAATCAAGTGGTATGTACTCCTTTATCTACAGCTTCTCTTGTTCAGCATGTTGCTTTTAGTTTCATGCATGAAGCATGTACCAATAGCTTATCTTTTAGTAAGAAAATATTACACTGCACAGGTGTATCACTTTCTATTTATTAATTCACGTGTTAATGGCTATTTGGCTCTCCAGGTTTGGTGCTTAGGATTAATGCTATTTCGAGTGTTTTTGGCAGATCTTTGCCCCCCTGTTAACTTTCTTTTCTCTTGAGTATTAACTAGGATTGGAACTGCTGGCATATAGGGTAGGGGAAGTCTTAGTGCAATAAGGAACTCCCAAGGTATTTACCAAAGTGCTTGTACCATTTTATGTTCTCACTAAAAGTATGTGGAGTGTTTCAGTTGTTCCATATTTTCTAGAATTTGTACCTGACAGTCTTTTTTATTAGAGTTGTTCTAGAGGTTGTGTTTGGTGCCTCGTTTCATTTTAATGTGTACTTGTTACTAGTTAATGACACTTTTTTTTTTCTGTGTGTTTACTGAGTAGTTGAATATCTTTCTTCTTAAAGTATTGGCTAGCTTTCTATTTTAAAAAAAATTGAGCCATTGGCATGTATAGTAATGATTTGTAAGATATCTCTTTATTTATTCTGGGTATAAATTAGTCTGTTGCCAGATATAAATTTTGCAAATGCTTTCGTTGAGTCTGTGACTTGTCTGTTAATTTTATAATGGTATTTTCAGCGACTTTTCATTTTGCTTACCTTTTACAACGTCTTTTCTTCGGTAGATATTTTAATGTTTCTATCTAACCTAAGCCTTCATCTGCTAGTTTTAGGGTTTGGTTTGTATGTTCAGGCCTATGAACAATCTTGAATTGACTTTCACGTGGGACTTGAAGTAGGTTTTCTAGTTCATGTTTTACCCAATTGATATCAGGGCATCCTGCCAGCATGTGTTTAAAAGCTCCTTTTGCCATCAGATTTGTCTGATGACTATAACAAAAATATGTGTGAGAAATTTCTTCTGCTTTGTCGATCTATGTGTTCATCCTGTACCGACTCTGCCTAAATAAATCTATGTCCTTTACATTTCTGTGTAAATTTTAGAAGTAGGTTGTCAGTTTCCAAAAGTTAGACCTGCAAGGATTTAGATTAGTAGTCTGTTATATGCATAGATCACGTGGAAAATAATTTACATATTAGGAATATCTTCAGATATTGCACAGGACATACTTGCATTTATTAGAAAAATGTTCATTTTCTCTAAGAAACATTTTATAGTTTCCAGGCAATGAGATTTTCATGTATTTTATTAAAAGCCATTAAGTATTCTTGATACTGTTGTAAATAGTATAATTTCTAAATTTTATTTTAAAACCATTGCTAGTGTTCTGAAATTGATTTTTATGTATTCACTTTGGGTTCTGTGATCTGGCTACTTTATTAGTTTTTAAAAAATTTTTTTAACTGACTTAAGATTTTTTATGTATATCATTATTTCATCTGAAAGCAAAGGCACTTTTTACTTGTTTATTTCAAATATGTATGCAATTTATTTTTTCTTTTTACATTATTGTATTGCTTTAAAAATTTTTTTATTAGTATATGACTACAGTTTATACGGTTTGCATTCCTTGTGTGGGGTTGGTACATGTATAACACACATCTCAATTTTTTTTAGTTTAAACTTTTTTTTTTTTTTCATTATTTCATCTGAAAGCAAAGGCACTTTTTACTTGTTTATTTCAAATATATATGCAATTTATTTTTTCTTTTTACATTATTGTATTGCTTTAAAAATTTTTTTATTAGTATATGACTACAGTTTATAGGGTTTGCATTCCTTGTGTGGGGTTGGTACATGTATAACACACATCTCAATTTTTTTTAGTTTAAACTTTTTTTTTTTTTTTTCCTGCAGAACC
>NW_004524587.1:1436979-1451757 GCF_000260255.1 Octodon degus
TTTTCTTGCTTCCTCTCCTTCCCTTCATTTCTTGATCCTCTTTCATTTGGGAAAGATCTATCTCCCTACTCCCTATAATCTTTTATTTATAATTTGTTTTTTTCACATAAGAGAAATAATGTGATATTTGAGCTTGTAGTCCGATTTATTTCACTTAACTTATGTTCTCAAGGTTTAGGAATCCTTGTTTTATTCCTTAGCTTGGGGGAAAATTCATCTTGTACCAATAAATATGATATTATGTGTGATGGTTGTCATTTTATAGATGATTTTTACCAGATTGGGTGATTTTTCTCATCTTGAAATCATGAATGGGTGTTGAACTTTGGCACATGTATTTCTGAGTATTGAGATAATGAGCCATTAATATATTTTTCTTTATAATGTTGAGGTGCTCAATTACAGTGATTGATTTCCTGATATTAAAACAACTTTGTATATTTTTGATAAAGACTATTTGCTTATGATATATTATTCTTAAATGAATTTTTAGATTTGATTTGCAAATATTTTATTTAGGAATTTTACATTTGGTTCATGGTATACATTGGCTTGATATTTAACTTTCCTTTTCTTTCTCCCTCCTTTCTTCTTTCTTCTTTTCTCTCTCCTCTTTCTCTTCCCTCTTCCCCTCCCCATCTCCTTTCTTGTCTTTATATGGTTTTTGTATTAGGATTATACTGGTTTTATTAAATAAATTGGAAACTACACTTTTCTTTATTTTCTGATAGTGTTTATATGAGATTGATCTTATTTATCCTTTAAATACATGAATTCATCGTTGAGGCCATGTAGACCTGGAATTTTTCTTATGGAAAATCTTTAAACTTTTTTCCCCAATAGATAGAGCACTGACCAGATTTTCTGGTACTTATTGTAAAGTTCTGATAATTTGTTTCTTTCTGTAGGAATTTATCTATTGCATCTGTTTTGTTGTATGTATTGCCATATTTTGGTTCATAGTAGTCCCTTATTATCTTAATTTCTGTAGGACTTATGATACCCTCATTTCATTCTTCAGATGGTAATTTATGTTTTTCCTTCTTTATTTTTTAAAAATCATATTTGCTAGTGGGGCTTAATTTTATGATCTTTTCAGAATCAAAATTTTGTTTCATTTAGTTTTCCTTGTTCAATTTTTATCATGATGATTTGCCATTTTTAATATTTCTTCCTCCTAGTTATTAGACTCAAATTTGTCCTTGCTTCTCTAACTCCCTTCTGGAAACAGATCACTGACTTTAGTGACTTATTTTCTAATGTTTTAAGAACTATAAATTTACCTCTAATCTCTGCTTTAGGTAGACCTCAAAAAGTCTGAAACATTGTGTTTCTCATTATTGTCCAGGTAAAAATATTTCTTATTCCCACAGTCATTTTTTTAAAATCACGCTTTATTTTGAAGCATGTTGCATACATTAAAAATTCAGGTAGCTTCTAAAGCATTGGTTTTTAAATTTAATTCCTTTCAGCCAACTCTTATCAATAATTGATTTCTTGCCAGACTGTTCAGCATTTATGTTCTTACAGTGGGTTGATGTAGCAAATAATGCTGCAATAAGCATCTTTTGATATGTGTATGTTCCTGTCTCTTATTTGCTTGAGATGTATTGTCATACATGAAGTTTGATGTGAAGGAGCATGTAATTTCTAAAAGTCTTTATCAGTACCTTGCCAAGCTGTCCTTCACATACCTGCCAAGCTTGCATATCTCAGTGACTAGGATTCAGATATGTCTTTCTTTGAGTGTTTGTCATAAAACCAACAAGAAAGTCCAATCTTTCTTTCCCTGGAGTTTTGCTAGAGATCGTTGCCCCATCAAATGTGATGTCAACAGCACTTGTAGGAGATATGGACACTGAGGAAGAGCCTGTTTTATAAACCTTATAAATTCCACAAATAGTCTTTGGTACTTCCTGTCTACCAAAACACCTCCCTTTTCAAGCTTAGGACAGAACTTTCAAACCCAGATTGTAAATATGTCCACATCCAAATTTTTAGGAGTTCCTGTCATTGGCAAACTTCAACCTAACCCTCAGCAGCTCTGGTCTTTGAAGGATGGGACAGAGGTGTCACTCTGACCATAGATGGGGGGCATGGAGACTCTTCCTGTGCATCTTCAGCTTGGTACCTACTTCCTTTTTTTCCTGTTTCAACATTCACTTTAGCTCTGTGGGGATCTTGCACAGGGCTATGATCAGAAACCAGGAAATGAGCCACAATGACCTCCTGAGGCCTTGGTCTCCCAGAGCACAGAGTCTGCAGTCACCCACATGGCATGGCCTGGTGTGCTAGGAAGGTGCTGTCATGACGGCATGGTGCCCCCATCTGTCTGGAAGTCATTTAGCCATGTTGTCTTCCATTCCAGGATGAGAGATTCAATTGGCTTAGCAAATATCCTTTTAAAATGCAAATACCCTTGAGACAGGAATAGGGCCTATGACTTCAGTGTAAATTCATCTGGTTGAAATGGCTTGGCCTCTGCCTCTAATCTGTGATTGCTGATACAAAAAGACTCTGAGAAAAATGAGGTTTAGCAAGGTCATGATTCATTTAAAGAACTGTTCACTGGTGTCCCATAAAGGGTCACTGTTTATACAGTAGGGATTCTGACAGAAAGAAGATTGAATAGGGACACTGACTATGGGGATCATGGTCAGTGACAAAGCTTCAGGAAGTGTGTATGTGTGTGTGTATGTGTATGTGTCTGTCTGTTTGTCTGTATTTAGAGTATATGACCAATTAATGATGTTTTCATTGAAAAGGTTCCCTGTATTACACATTCATATTGCCAAGGGTAGACACACTCAAAGGAATGAATGTTTAGGGCCGGGGAGATGGCTCAGTAGAATAAGCACTTGCCTGGCAAGCACAAGGGCCTGAGTTCAATCCCTGGTTCTGAAAAAAAAATTATATATAAAAAAAGAATGAATGTTTAATGTTGCAATCCATCATGAAGTAAGGTGGTCGACAAGCTTTCAGGGTACTGGAACTCTTTGATAATCCACTGGGAGGTTACAGAGTTTGGGTCAGAGATATTCAGGATGAGGCTTGGGTGACTCTGACATTGCATTGTTAAAATAGCTGCTCCCTACTCCAGCCCCGGTCAGCGGTGTCGCTCAGTTCCAGACACCACTGGGGCTAGTTGAGTGGTTGGTACTCTTTCCATCTCTTCTTCTCTCAAGATCACACCAAAGGCTTGGCGCCAGCTTTGGAGACAACAGCCAAACAGCTATGAAGCCCAGTACCACTCCTGAGACAGCCGGGCATGGGAGGAAGACATACTTGGGGGAGGAGCGTGTTTTTTTCCTGCAGGGTTCTCACCAACAGCTAGCTTCCCCTGGCTTGCCTTTCAGTTGCTTCAACCAACCCATGCATCATTGTTGGCTTAGCACTTGTAGTTTGCTGTGTGCCATCAAATTCTTTCTTACCCTCTTGTGCCTCATTGCAACAACTTATTCCAGACTTTCTTCTCATGCTTTTAGCAAACAAGGAACAATGGCAATAGACTTTCAGAGGGTAAGAAAAGTTGAGTGTGCATCTTCTTTCTCTTTCCAGCTTGTGTGGTACAAACTCTTGGACTTCCTCTCTCCCAGCATGACTTGGAATGGAGGTGTTATCAACAGCAAAAATCACTATCATCATGTTCATGATGCTTAGTATGTATCGGGGGCTTACTTTGCGCCCCAAGATCTTTGGTGCTTAACATATGTTATCTAACTTAATATTCAAAAGAGCTCTGAACATTGTAACTGTTTTTTGTGAATTAAATAACTGATTCTGGTCACATCATAGATGCAAATTCCTGTTGGAACTTTGACACTGAGGACTGCTTCATTATTATTTTCCTCCTGACACGTGGGGTGATGTCGGAAGCTGCTACATTTCTCAGAAACTAGATGATCTCAGTAACCATGGGGGAGAGAAGTTTAAGATTTCCTTATTTTTTGTTATTTTTGATGACTCCATAAGTAATGGCTTTGTTCTTTTGACTCACAGTTGACTCATATTTCATTTTATGATCCTTAAAAGAAGCAGATGCAAAAGGACTCTTTTTATTAATCTTTGCTGTGCTGCATTGGTTCTACTCTAAGTTTATTTCCAGGATTGCAGATGCTTCAATGGATGTTTCTGGGTGTGCATATATTTCTAAGAATGGCGCTGTCAGTCACTCTTTTTAAACTCTAGCTCCTCTTCATACCCAGCTCTAAGATCTTCATCAGAAATTTTTTTTTCAGGGACTTTCAGAATAGCCCAGAATGTGTTAGTGGTGTGTTTCACAGATCTGTGCAAGGATTTTCTTTCACCATGGAATTTTAGGCTAAAAGGGCAGACCAGAGAGAGAAAAGAAGGAAGGGGAGCAGCCGAGTGTGGAAAGGAAGCTTTGTGGGAGGCCTTGGGAGAAAGAGAGTGGCCAGCACTCCTTCCTGTGGGTTGTCAGCCGAGCCCCCCTCATGTCTCGGGCTGTGATGAACTTCAGAAGCTCAGGAAGAACGAGGACAGGTTATGTGGCTGCAGGGGACCTTGAGCAATTTCTTCTTGGGAACGTGAGGCAGGGCTGGACAGATCAATGCTTTTCCCATTTGGAGTCTCCATAGCATCTCAGTGAGACCAGAAATTGAGGATAAGATATTTTCTTTGCTATTTTGGCTGAAGTCCCTTCTCAAATCTAGACAAGAAGCTTTCAGTCTCTGGACTATGTTTGCCATCAAGCTTCATCTCTTTGCAGGTGAAGAAGCAAAACAGTGTGAGTCTAAATAGTGTGGCAGGTTCCGAGAAAGCTTGTCCTGCTGAGAATTAGCATTTTCACGTGTGTGCACGACATGCTCCTCTCCTTGGTAATCCCACCCCTTGTTAATGACATTGTTTTCCAATTGCCTTCTTTATAGGGAACAATTTGTAATTCAGTCAATTACATCATTTTTGGGACGACTGAAGGTTTGTGTCTCCCTCAACTCCATATGTTAAATCCCCAACCCCGGGTATGATGAATGATAGGTTAGTGACCTTATGAGAAGAAATAGGACCTCAAGTAGAAGATAGCCACTTGCAAGCTAGGAAGAGAGCTCTCACCAGGAGCCAAACCTTGTACTTTCCAATTTTCAGAATTATGAGAAATAATTATTTTTTTCATCTTAGCCACTCAATCTGTGGTTCTTTATTAGAGTAGCCTGAACTAAGACAATTATTATGATGGAAGGATTTGAAATCTTTGCAGAAATAAAAACCAAACCTTTTAAAATTAATTAAGGATCAATTAAGAATTATGTCATGCAAACAGCACAGCCTTTGAAGCTATACCAAATTGCAATTGTGGCCCAGCTCTGACATGTTGGAATTAGGTTGTTTTGGACAAATGGTTTAACTTCTTTTAATGTAATTTTCTAATCTGAAAAATGGGGATATTGTTTTTGAAAGACTCAATCCATCTGGGCATGGTAGTATAGGTATGCAATTCCTCTGGGAAGCTGAAGCAGGAGGATTATAATTTTGAGCTGAGTTTGGGCAATTTAGCAAAGTCCCATATTCAAATAATAGTATAAGGAGCTGGAGATGCAATCCAATGTGAAGGTCTTGGGTTTGATTCATAGTATAGCTGAAAAAAATATAAGAAGAGAGAAGAGAAATTCAAGAATACAAAAATATGTAGACTTCCTAACACTGAGGTTGACACAGCATAAAAGGATAGTGAAAAGTAGCTGTTACCCCATCAGAGGGCTCAATATTTTCTTTGACAACCCAGTGTTGGGGAGGTGTGTAGCAGTCAGAATGCTCACACATTATTGTTGGTCTTTTAAATTGCAATGATCACTTTGAAAAACTGTTAGGCAATATCTATGAAAGCTAGACACCGGCCTGCCCTATGACGGGCATTTCCAACCCAGATATATACCGCTCAGAAGTGCACACATGTGCGATCCAAAAGGCATGTGCAAGCATCTTGGAGACACTGTTCATTTTCACCAAAACCTGAAAGCACCTCAAGTGTCTGTTGAGATGAATTAGGCTTTTTCTACCCTGGAATGCTATCAGAGAGGAAAAGAAACTAGAGCTACACAGAGCAGCGTGCATGAAGCTCACAAATATGACATTAAGTGAAAGGTGCCAAAGGATAGGGAATACGTACAGTGTGAGTCCGCTTACGTGAAGCTCAGAGAGGCGCAAATGGATCTGTGCGTTAGAGCAAGCTGGCCACTGCAGTGTGCACTTGTAATTCCAGCAATCTGGGAGGCTGAGGAAGAAGGATCCTAATTTTGAATCCAGCCTAGGTAGCTTAGCAGTTTAGAGAGACTCTGTTTCAAAATTTAAGAAAGGGAGAACTTGTCTTAAAACAAAACAAAAGTTAGAGAAATAAAAGGGCCTGGAGCTCTAGGCCAGTGCAAAGGCCTTGGGTTCAATCCTGAGCTCTCTGTACCCCAAGAGGGAAGTTAGGAGAGTAGCTTTCTTTGAGCAGGAATGGCTAGTGACTAGCAAGAGAACCTCATAGTCTACTGGTGGCTGATACTTTCTTGGTCTGGTGTGAAGACGGTCAGGACTGTGAAAAATCCTGAATACAGAGTTTTGACTTCTGCACTTTTCTGTGTATTTTTTTATGTTTTAATAAACAATGTTCATTTTAAAAATGAGAGCTGTTATTGCTCTTCGTTGCTATTCACTGTCTCTAGAGGAGCTCGCTGTGACTGCCCAGCCCGTGATACCCCTCTCCAGCCAGAACCTCTCGCTGCAAAGGCGAATCCCGTTGCTCTAAAGCCTCTCTGTTGTCAGCTTTGTGCCCAACCCCTGGGTAATCTCAGAGACAGCACTATAAAATCAGACTTGACGCTCTTGCCTAGGAGAAATTCTTCCCCAAGCCAGGAGGAGACAGCAGGCTTGCCCCTCAGGCATGATGCGGTGCCAACCCCTCAGAGCTCTTGGTTGATTAAACTCTACATCCTGCAGAGCTTGCAAAGTTCAGGAGACTGCCTGGGTCTCAGCTGCTGGAAGGGGGCTCTGGTGTAAATGCTTATGTTCTGAACCAAGCAATTGAAGGGTTTTAGTCTTCCATCTTAGGTACAAGTTTATTGAGAAACATTGGTGGAAACTACATTGATTGCTGGAGAGACTTTTTGCTTTTAGAGGAGATTGGTTTGCTTTAAAGAAAAAAAATTATTGAAAGCACTCAACAAAGTTGACGGAAACTTCTATGACCTTGATCCTCTTGGTTCCTTCGGGGGTCCATGTCTTCCAAACAAAAATACTTGGACACCTCGGATATACCAGATGTGGAGTGAGTATCTGAGATACTATGGAAAGCTCAAGTTTGATCCTCAGGATAACTAAGGAATAAAGATACCATTATTCCAATCTCCAGAAGAGGAAATTACTCTCAGGGCTTAAGTAAGTTGCAGTTTCCTAATAAAAAATGGTATTGCTATTAAGTAATCCAAGGATAGTTTTTTTTTTTTTTGACTTACATAGTTGGTAACCATTGCCAAGTCACCAACCTAAGTACAGCAAATCCCATACTAGGAGAACTGATGAAGCTCATTGCAAGATTATCTCAGTTGAGGGAAAAACGTACAGGTGTGTTAATCTCAGCAAACTGGGGTTAAGGAAACCAAGAGAAGAGAGTATCAATTCTACTCAGGTGTCTCAGTTGTTTGAAGAGTTCTTATTCTGCCCCTGCTGGTTTCGCGGCACAGGAGCTTACCTTGGATTCCTGTGTGGGTTGTGAGTTTGCCATAGTGGGTGCTTCTTGCGTGACATCTCTTCCAGCGTCACGCACACAATAACCTTCAGTGGAGCATCTGAGAGTCTCGTTCCGTCATGACTGCACTTCAGCACCCGTAGAGAACACCATTGCTCAGTGCTAGGCCGGCGCAGTGAACCCTGGCGTGCTGAGTAACGGGAGCCTTCCCAACGGAGGTTTACTTTTGTCAGGCAGATGGGTGATGAAATCACCACTGGCCGTCCACTGCTCCTAGCCCTGCTCATCAGTTATCTCGTCCCTCGAAAACCTATCGATTAGAGAGCCACTGCTACAGTGGGCCAAGTGACTGGACTCCCGATGCCCTGTTTTCAGGCTCCCTGCCAACTCCCTGGGCAGTTCTTCTTGCCCAATTAAACACCTTGCATCAGCCTGAGTGCACTGTGGCGTCTTCACTCTTCCATTCACCTGTTATGGAGCATTAAAGGCAAACTCAATTTTATGCAGATAAATAGAGTTTAGTGGTAATGTGCCTTCTGACCTTTGAAGTGACAAGATGACATTAATTTTTAGGGATTCCACCTTCTCAGGCTGTCACTGTGAGCATGTAACTTGATGAGAACGGAGGGTTCTGCATTTTGAGGATATACTTACAGTTTAACATGCTGTTTCAAATGTAAGGAGGCTTCTCTCTTTAATTTTTTTCACCAGCTTGACAGTTTTTCAAACATATTCACTGTCAGCCCTAACAACCTGTCAACAAATGCCATTATGTGAAAATTGCCAAGACTCGCTTGAGGACTGTGAAAAGTGACAGACATGCCACACGGATAAGTTTCTCAAAAACCCATGGCTGAAACTTTTGAAAGACACTCTGGCCCTTCCAAGGAAAAAATGAACAGTCAGATCTCCAGGAAAAAAAAAAAACCCATACACTTGTCATATCAGATATCTGTTTCTTTCCTGGGCAAATTAAGGTGTATGTGAAAGAATAAAACATACAGAGGACAATAGCTGCTGAGATCCGAGGTGGTGGCGTGTTTGCACTATTACCTGTGAATCCAAGAGAGGAACAGAAAATCATCTTTTATTTTTTCCACTAGAGAATTCAAGAGGTGGATTCCTGAATTCTTAGGTTCAATGTTTCAGGGCATAGAAGCAGTGAAGAAAGAATAGTTTAGATAAAGCAAAGTGAAGCCAACCATCAGCCGAGAAGTATAAAAATGAAAACTTATCCTAACACTGGGCTAGGACGTATCTTGGTAGGAAAATATGGCAGGGGAAGACGAAGAGTCTTGGACTGGGACCCAGTGGCTCTGGACTGATCCCAGCTCTGCTGTGTAAGTGCTGACCGGTGGAGGACACTTCAGTGCAACTCCTCCTGCCCCTGGTCCTGCATCGGAGCTTAGGGGCTGACAGCAACCACCCTGAGCATGGTAGTGAGGACTGCGGGAACAGCCTCTGCTAAACAATTCAGTGGCAATCAGAGGCCTAAAGTATCTTGGTCAGAGAGTGTTCCCGACCTCAAGCACCATTATTCTATTAGTTTTAGGTGCAATTGGCTCTTCACTTGGAACAGAGGTTTGTGTTACCTAGATTCAACCTGACAAAGTATTTCGTGTTTTGGGTATCATTGCAAGCCAACTACACCCTGCTCCATAAACAATGGCAGTGGGAAAGAAAGGGAAGGTGACAAAAACAAGAGAGGAAGAAGAGCTGGAATGCAGGTGCAGGAAACCTCTTGCAAAGGGGACAGTGACTGCTGTTCCCTTGTTTCACCAGCTGGGCTGTTAGATTTTTGTGATTGGTTGGCTGATTGTATTGTCTTTATTTTACACTCCAGGGCTGTCTGCTTTTCTCTTATGTTTAAGGTAGAATCCATGTAGGAGAAGTGACGAAGACACTCTCTCTGACCAAACTTTACTTGACCTTTTCAACTTGGCTTGAGATTTGGATTCCCATGTGCATCTCTGTCTTGTCTGTTTTCAGAAGAACCCGGCTAAGCCAGTTTAACTGAGCTCCCCATCCTCAGTATGTAACCTTCTCTGATAGCTAGGTGGGGTTCTCATCCTGAACCCTGCACCTCATGGTGATGGCTGATTTCACTAGCCAGTCTTCAGCAAAAATTCTCAAAGTTGGCTTTATCCAAAAATAGCTCCTCACCCTTTGTGGTTCCCTCTTGGCCATTTTCTATCCACTGTCCCCAGCCTGCTCCTTGGTTATAAATTCTTGCTTGTTAGCGGTCTGCTCAGAGTTGAGCCCCTTACTGCAGACCCCCTTGCCACGGTCCTATGCATATAGCAATGACCTTCCATAAAGTCTGTTTTGCTGTTCTTCGCTGAGTGACATGAGTAGTATTGTTTTCCTTTAATTGACAACAGGAACAAAGAAAGAGCTTCCAGGCTGTGGATATAGCTCAGTAGGCACAGTGCCAGCCTGGCAAGTGCAAGGTCCTGAGTTCAATTCCCAGCACAAAAAAAAGAAAGAAAAAAAGGAAAAAGAAAGAAAGACAAAGAGTTTTCTACAGCATTCAACAAAGAAACTGAAGGTTTGCCTTCAGATCTTGCTTATTTTGTCTGAAAAAAACCATAGAGAAAGGACATTTAGATAGAATTAAAATAAGCATCCTATGGACCTCATCTACAAAGCAGAGTCTGAAATCAGGGAGACCTTCAGGGCTGGAGATATTGATGTCCTTTCTCAGCTGTCTTTGTGGATTGATTGGTTTATAGCTACCTTATTTTCAGATAGATCTGAAAACCTCTTGTTATCTTAGAATGTCTTATATTTTTTTCTGTTATGATTGAATTATCTTTTCAGCCAGAACTTCTTTCCTTCCCTGTGTTGGCCATGTGGAGCTGATGTGTTGAAGCTGAAGGACTCTTGGTTCAGAGAATGGGCCTCAAGATTTTTGGGTATAACCTGAGTTATCAAGTGCTGATTGGTTGTATGTATTGATGTTGTCTTTTAGTATCTTATGTGACATTCTTTTTTTTTTTTTTTTTTTTTGAGGCAGGGTCTCCCTATGCTGTTCAGGCTGACCTTGAGCTCACTTTGTATACCCCAGACTGGTCTTGAACTCACAAAGATCTGCCTGCCCCAGCCTCCAGAGTGTTGGGATTACAGGTGTGTGCCACCACTTCTGGCCTGGCCCTATATGACATTCTGGAGAACAAATGCTTTCTAAACTGATGGAGATAAGGTCCATGTTGTTAGACACATGGGATCCCTCTTTCCTGAAAGTGTGACATGCCTTATGGTCAGACAGTGGCTATGGGAACTAATGGAAGAGGGCTGGTCATGTGTTCATGAAGCTTTGTAAAATGAAGATTTTGCCACTTGTGTATGAAACATGGCAAATGTTGTCCTACCTTACACAGGGGTGAGTCTCTGAACTTGACTCTCCTAGGAAATGAAGGCAACGTGTGTGGTTCAGAGCCTTTGGGAAGGTGAATTGGGACTGTGCAAACACTCTGAGCCAGGGGTTGGATCGAGGTGGTGGTGGTGGTGCTGATGATTTGTGCAGCTAGTGTTCTAGGAAGTCACTTGACTTGAAAACCGGGTTAGCACCTAAGACACTCCTTGGTCTCCCAAGGTGATGAACTTCCTGTTAATTGTGATAACGATGATAATGATGGTGAAAACGATAAAACTCGCTGGCTTATCTGTATACATGTTTGTGTAGCACATTCTGTACTGTTAATGCCATTTGGCTTCACGATAGAATCCATCACAGTCAGATTAATTTTATACACTTACTTTGTCCTTTCTGTAGATGAAATCAATTGAGGTCTCGGTGGTGTTACTAACTTTCTCAAGGTTAGGAAGCTCTTTCTGTCTGAGTCCAGGCCTTGCGAGCAGTTCTCAGCTTTCACCGAGTCTGAGACTCAGATTCGTAGACTCCCGAAGGCTGCTCTTTGAGGGGACTTTCCAATTTAAACTTCCCCTGTTCCTCTTGCCACCATGCCCTTGGGAGCAGAGGCTTCACCTTGATTTGGCTGTGACTCCCATTAACTCTAATGGGCGTGCGGCGTGTCTCCCCCAGCGTGTCGAGATGAGATTATTTCCCATCCAACTGTTTTAATGTTGTGGGTGTTGAGCGAGTCTACAAACATTTCACCTTTGCGTTCATTTTAAGGCTTGGAGCCAACAGGGTGTGGGGAGAAGATAAACTAGGACATGGATGCCGAGAAAAGATGTATTGAGCGTGGCTTTGTGAGAGCACAGTGTGTGGAATAATAGAAAAATCATTACAGGGGCATTTTAGGAGTTGATGGGCCTCTGTTTTAACTTTGAATGTTAGATAAATATTGCCAGAATGTGGAATGGAAGATGTCAGGAGGAGGAAGAAAAGACGGGGCATACTATCTAAAATTGCGCTAGAATGACCCTGCTCGCTTTTCATTATTTAAAACATGTAATAACATCCCTCCTTTTGTAGAGTGCACCAAGGTTTCATGTATATGAGTCCTTTATTTATTTTCTGACTCTCATGACTGTCTTATATAATTTGAAAGCTCAAGGGCGTGGTGTTTGGATACACTTGCTGGAATCCCCCTTCTACTACTTAGAAGTTTGTGACCTAGAGAAAGAGGCTTAACTTCTCTGATAACAAAGACAATTCTATTTTCATATGTATCGCCTCATATTGGTATACAGGGCTTGGAACTTGTCTCAGGTGCTAGAATAATAAGATTATTTTTTTCATTCTGCATCATAATTTAATAAAAGAGTAGGCAAAGGCTCAGAGCAGAGACCCGAATCCTCCCTCGCTACTCAGTTCATGCACAGCACGGTGAGGACCTGAGGCTGAGGCCTCCTGATTTGCTTCTTATTTGTATCCCTGTCCCATCAGAGTAGGGCTGGATCTAAGGGGGAGCCTTAGATAACTTTGAGGCCAAGCCCACTGGACTGTACCAGGGTATTGTGGGAGGAAGGCCTAGAACAAGGCTGGGTGCAGGAAGGGGTAGACAGCTGGGTAGGGCCAGGCTGGCTTGGATTCTCCAAGGAATTGGAGAAGGAGAAAAAGACATAGCAAAGCTAGAGCCCTGGTAAGAGCTGAAGTTCATTACGAGCCAGCAGAGTGAAACAGAAGCGGAATGTGTTGAACAGGAGACAGTGGGAGATGTGGCCTTGGGTTGGGAGGGTTGAGGGACCGCAGAAGGGGGACAGTCAAAATCCTTAGCAGCTGCAGCACAGGCACCACTGACTCAGGACGGATGTTTGTGTGGTTGGCTTACTGAATGGCTGCTTGAGGTGGCTGAACAGTTAGGGCCAAGTCAGTGCTCGCAGACCCTTGACTTTGGTAGCTTTATCCCTTTCTAATTGGCATGCCAGTCACATGATGAATTCCAAACAGCTGCAGGTGGCTGGAGAACATCTTGGTACCTTGGCACCTAGCACATTGTCTGGAAAAGAGCTGATACTCAGGACGTGCAGGTCTGAAGGAGAGATGCTATCCACGAAACAGACTGAAGCCAGAGGCCTTTGGTCGGCAACCACCAAACTTCTTGTGGCCCAGGGGGAGGAGGTGGGTAGAGCCATGAGGAACGGATGTCTGACTGCCTTATGCAACAGTGTTTTTCTTTCATTTTAAAATTTTAATTTCTGATCATCAAAGTAGTTTACCTCCCTGCTAAAATTTCAAACATCACAAGAATAAATAAATAGCAAATAATGAACATTTCCTCATAATCTAATGCCTCAGACCTTTTTTTTTTTTTTTTTTTTTTTTTTTTTTTTTTGATGATACTAGAGATTTAACCTGGAGCCTTCCTTCTGAGTTACCCTGTCCCTTTTAAGTTTTTATTTTGAGACAAAGTCTTGCTAAGTTTTCCAGGCTGGCCTCGAACGTGTAGGGATTTGTTGGTCTGTCCATGGTCTGTGGGAGAAAATGGCAAGAGGGTTTAGAAGATAAACACAAAAGATAATAGCTGAGGTCAGGTGGTGGATCATGCCTGATTGGCAAAGACACCCAAACAACAGCAGGGGCCTTTATAGCTTTGCAGAGTTGCAAGACACAAGGTTGCCTCGTGACTAATGATAGCCCATAATGTCCAGGCAGGATATATTCTCAAGACTGAGGTAGCTTCACTGCTTTAGGCAATGAGACCTCATCCTGCCCTCCCACATAGGATCAATTTCTAGCTGTCGTGACCCCCAACACTTACTCCTGCTCCAGCCCCCCTGCAAGCTGCGATTACAGGGATGCCCTACCATGCCTGGCCCAGAATATTCTGAATCATATCCTCCCCATCACTTTTGTATGCATACATATATTCACAATTTTAGTTCTGCCAAACAGCACCATAACATACTGTACTATTTCACAACTTTGTTTCCTCTACAATATGTCAAGACATTTTTCCATGTTAGAATTTTAGAACTTTTACTTTCTGCAAGCAGCATGTAAATTTAATTGCTTGGAAACAATCTACTTTTGAACATGTAGAATAACTATCAACAAGGTTGTCGTGAATATCTTTATACCCTTGTAGTTATGTGGGAAGTTTTTTCTAGGACAAATTTTCAGTAATATATAGAATAAATAAAAAACATAAACATATAAAATTCTTGAATGGAGCAAATTACCATGTAGAAAAATGGTATGGTCCCCTCAGCATATCTATTTTCCTATTTCCTTAAATCCTAGCTGTAAGTAGATTTTATCAGTCAATATCAAAGGTGGAATGTTTCTCATTGTCACTTTCATTTGAAAGAGTTGAGAAAATTTCCCATGTCTGCTTTTTTCTCATTGCTATTGGTCATAGATGGTCATAGTTTGAGAAATATGATTTTTCTGAACCCACAGCCAATGACTCCAGAAAGCCAATCCCAACCTTTTTTGCTAGATCAAGGTGTTTCTAAACATTTCTGAGTACTATAGCCTTCTATGTCCTTCTCTCTGGGTCACATTGCAGCCACTCTCAAGGTTTTCTTGCCTTATTCTGCATCCTTTGGGAATCTGCACCTTCTGGGACTCATGTGTCACCATATCTCAATGACGAGGTGATTGACTCTCTGGATTCTTTCAGCTTCCCTAGCTCTTTTATTGCATTAGATCTTTTTGGTAAACTCCTCTCCATCCCCAG
>NW_004524587.1:1470148-1474001 GCF_000260255.1 Octodon degus
GTGCTCTCTGTGAAAGCCTGAGAGAATGCTTTCTCTCCATGTGACTCTCCTTAGGCACATTCTACATCATCGATCACTTTCCTCTTTGGCCCCATAATCTCCTTGATCAGAAAATTTGGGACCCAACTGATCTACATGATTTTTTAAAATTAGAGAATGATGCCAATTTCCATTTCTGACCATGCTGAAGTAATGAGTACAGGATTTCCTAGTAAGCTCTTAACAACTAGAAAAATTGTGAGAAAATAGATGAAATGGCCTGGGGGTGGGGCTGGCTCAGCACATTAGGGATGGAATCCAGGTCCCTGCATGCACCTAAGCAGGCACTTGAATCCACTGAGCTATCTAGCTGGTCCTCATAAACTGGCTCTTTTAAAAATCACTTTTAAATGTTTTTACTGTGTTCTGGAATACAGTAAATATTGAAATTTTTTACATTTGTTTTCTATATAATTTCGCTTTTATTTTCTAATTTTAAGATTTTTTTCTTTTTGGGAGTTTTTTTTTGGTGGGGGCACTGGGGATTGAACTCAGAATCCTAGGCTACCAGGCAGAGACTTAAACCACTGAACTATTTCTCCAACTTAAGATTTTTTTCTGTATCATCTGTTTTTATAAATTATGGTTATAACTCTCTTAACTTCTGTTTGCTTTTATTCTATGTTAGGTTCTTTGACCTTCTGAAGTCTGAGGCTTAATAGTTTTCAACAGATCTGAAGAATACTCAAATGTAATTTTAAGAATTTCACTTTTTTATCCTTCTGATATTTCAATTTTATATGCATAGATGATTCATGTTGTCCCACAGACTGGTCAGATTCCAATCATTTTAATTTTTCAACATTTTTACCTTTGGCCATCATTTTGGATCGTTTGTATTTTTGTATCTTTAGGCTCATGAATATTTTCTTACAGGTATTTTATTAAGGCAACTCTACAACTTTTTCCTTTTAGGTAATTCATTTTTCAAATATAGAAGTTCTATTTAAAGCTGTTTTTAAAAATCTATATTTCTCTGTATTTACATGTTTTTCTTTACATTTCAGATCTTGTTAATAGTAGCTATTTTAGTCTTCATTTGCTGATGCCAATGTTTCTGTCATCCCTGAGTATGCTTCTCCTACTTCTAGGTCACATATCCTACTTCTTCACATGTCTAGTAATTTTTATTAGATTGTAGGCATCATAATGTTGTATGGTTGGATGTTTGCATTTTGCTTCTTTCCTTCAAAGAATGTTGAAGTTTGTTTTGGTACATGTTATTTTCAGGTTAGCTTTTGTGAATTGCTTCTGAAAAATATATATATTTTGTGTGTGTGTGTGTGTGTGTGTGTGTGTGTGTGTGTGTGTAACCAGGGATTGCACTCAGGCCCTTGTGCTTGCTAGGGATGTGCTTATTCCACTGAGCCATCTCCCCAGCAACTTCTGATATTTTTTGAGCAGTGTCTATGATAGACTACTCTATGACCACTTGGTTTCTATTTCTCAGAGATACCCTGTTGAGGCTCCTACTGATTGTTCCAAGTTCTGAATAGTCAGAATTTTGTCATCTTCTAGCCCTACATGAATTCTAGTAGTTCTTTGACTCATAGCATCCTAGTTTAATGCACACATGTATAGTTCTTTATTCAGAAACACAGGTAAGGAGCATTTGCAAATTTTTGAATATCTTTATTTGCATCAATCCCTCCTCTCTTGTCCTATGCCTTAAAAGTTGAGGCTGTCCCCACCTTTATCTCGAGGTAATTCTTCTCAGCTCAGTGACACCACCATGCCTTGCATCAATTTCACATCCTATTGTACAGTACTAAAAATGCCCGAGACAGAGACCTGGGATAACTCTAGTGTTTACTTCCTTTGTTTGCTGGCTCACTCAGGGTTTAAAGCCCTGACATACTTATTAAATATTTGAAATCAGTTATTTCGTCTATTTTTTCACAATTTTTCTAGTTGTTAAGGGCTTACTAGGAAATCCAGTACTCATTATTTCAGCATGGTCAGAAATGGAAATTGTCATCATTCTCTAATTTTAAAAAATTCTATGTAGTTAGACATTTTAACAATTAACTTACATTGTAAGAAAGTAAGCCTGTCCAAGCAAATCTGGGGCAGATCTCTGTTCTTTCCTCTGAAGAAACCAGAAAACAACTGATCTTTGGGTTCTTGAGCCTTTTCATTTTGTTCCTGAGATAGTTTTTTCACTAATTTAATCAGTAGGTTTTACTTGGGCCCCTGAGTGTCTCAGGCATCATACATCCCCTTTCTAGTCATGAAATAAACAATGCTGAAACACAGTTGTGATGCTCAACACTGGAGAAAGGAAACCTGAGCAGGCTCTATGTGTAAGTGTCCCCCTGTTTTCAGTTTACCTGTTGCTGCGAATGGCAGATGTTGGGTGCTCTGGGAAAATTCATCATGGATGCCTTTAGTTCATGATGAGGGGACAGCATGAAGGTCAAGGCTGGTTGTCTGCTCCTGTGCCATGCATTGGGTATCTTGGCAGATGTCTTATCTGGTCCAAGACTCTCAGAGCAGGACATGAACAATGAATGGTCCAATGGCCACAGCTCCCCAGGATCCCAGGCTTCCATGCAGGTGCTTGTTTAGCCTAGATGGGAGCTAAGAGGGTCTCTCTTCCCTCTGGTTCATCTTTTCTTTTTGATAGGCTCTTGCAGTAATGTACCCTGTTAGTCCATGCACACCTTGGCAGTCAGGGAAACCACTGAAGATGCTTTACCATACTTGTCCTGTTGTAGGCAGCTAAATTAGATAGAAATATTATAGACACTCAGACAAGGCTAGGCCCTCAAGGAGACAATATGGAATACAAGGTGACTTTGCAAGTTTGGAAGAGACAGACACTTCTGTTGTGCACCAGACCTTAAGACAAAAGAGTAAACAAATGGAGCCATATTCCTCCTAGGGATGGGCACCAGAGATTGATACTCTAAATAGGTGTCAAGCACTTTGAGAAAGCCAGACAAGTCACTAACCCAATCCCCTACAGGAAAAGCCCCTGTTCTGTATTCATGCCTGCTTGCCAGGTGACTTGCTTCTCCATTTGATCCTAGATGTAATCAATTTTACCTGAGCAATTGTGTTTATAATCTTATTGGTTGACTATAGTTTTGTTCCACTTCATGCCCACCTAGTGAATTCCCATGTTTTCCTCCTCAGACCTACCTTACCTCATGGTTTTGCTTTATAAAAATCCCCCCAAAAGACAGATTCCTTGGCAACCCACTTGGTTCCCCTTCTGTCCCTCTCTCAACAAAAGCTTTCTTTCCCCCGTAAATAAATTGTGCTGAACAGACCCAGAGCGCAGGCCTGGAGAGTGAGTGAGATGACCCAGGCCGCGGGATCCTGCACAGACACAGAGCGCAGGCCCGAGTGAGTGAGATGACCTGGGTCTGTGGATCCTCATTTGACCCAGGCTGCAGGCCCAGCTGGGAACCCTTCAGCAGAACTCCCTGCAAAGAGGCTAGAGGCAAGACCCACCCAGCTGATTCAGGAGCAGAACATCTTCCCAGAGAGACAGAAAGGGTTCAACTCTAAGGGCTGCAACAGAAAGAAGTGGAGCACAGCAGCCAGATCCAAGGAACACCCACCTGGAAGAATCTGAACTTCGTAGATCCAGACCTGGTGCTAAGGTTATAATTCTATCTAAGCTCTACACCAAAGGTCAGAAGACAGTGGTGTACAAAATGACAAAGAGAAGGAATAAAATGCAGTCTCAGGCCCCGAGTCCACCCACTACAAATGCAGAAGACACTAGCACTGAGGAAACTGGAAATCACACACCAGATATCTCAGAAATAATAGCATTGACAGTAAAGAATCAACTGCAGAAAGG
>NW_004524587.1:1475481-1485071 GCF_000260255.1 Octodon degus
TAACCATTGTTACTCTCCTAAAATCTTGTTTTGAGATTTTGTACCATTGTTTTTATTTTTTTTATTTAAAATAAAAATAACTGATGTAAAAAAAAAATACATTGTGCTCTTAACTGCCATTGTACCTAAAATCCAGTCTTTGGGTTTTAGAGAACACGACTTGTTGCAGGTCTTCCGGGTTGGGAGTTTCGTTTTCTTATATCAAAAGGACCTAAATCATGGTGGACCTAGTGTCCAATTCCAGCCCGTTAGTTTGGGGATTTTATTTATTTATTTAATTTTATTTTTTTCTGTATTTTAAGGAAGGGTCTACAGGGTGTTCAGGGTCTCACTACTAGATCAGATTGTAGTGATTCTCCTGTTTTCAGCCTCCCAAGAGCTGGGATTACAGGTGCACACCACCATGCCCAGTTTCAATTGCCCCAGGGTTCCCGGCCAGCACGGCAGGCAGGGGATCAAACCCCCACCCCTGAGCCTGCTTGCAGGCGCTTCAATCCACTGAGCTATTTGGTCGGCCCTCGTTTGAGGATTTTAAAAATGAATTTGCTTATCAGAATGTGCCAAACAGGGCAGAGTATGTGCGCCTTAATAATTGTTTTTGTTATGGATTTAGCACTGAGTTCAGGGAGGAAAAAATCGATTCTAGAAGGCGAGGCATTGGTAGGTATCTGGTCTCTGCTGAGTAGAACCCGAGGAGATTTTTACTCTTGAGTGACCGGATTGTTCTGTTGATGTTTTAACCATGACTTTGTATCCGCCCTCGTTTTGAATCAGTCAAAAATCTAGGTTTGTGCTCTGTGTCAGGTGTTTCCCAGCTCTGTATTCTTTCAAGTCTTAATATCTTTGAGCTTCGGTCTCCTTCTCCCATTTTTTGTTTTGGTTTTGTAAAACAGGCCGATGGTGTCCTCTTCGTCCTGGAGTACCAATGCAGGTGAGAGCACGGGGAGGAATGAGCGCCGGGCGCGGTGGGCGCCCACCGAGGGGTAGCGGCCGCTCTGCGCGAGGGCCAGAAATGCATCCGCCCGCCTCCCAGGCCGAGGGAGGCACCCGGTGTTCAGTGTCAGAGGGGGTGAGGGCAGAGTGGTTCAGGACGCAGGGATGCCACACAGACTGGTGCCATTGTGCCCTGCTGCTTGCTAGGTGACACGGCTGCCTGTAGAAGGGTGTTGCACGGGATCCTGAGGCTGCCTGCGGTCCCTGCCCTGTGTACCGTGTCTGTCTGCGCTGTGCACACGCAGTCTCTGTAGGGAAACTTCTCGACGTCCAGTGTAGAGTGCAGGGAAAGAGTCAGGAGTGAAAGGGAGAAAACATGCCGAGAAGGCCTGGGCAGGCCCTCCTCCCAGCCTGGTGTCATGTCTTCTTAATGGCTCCCCGGAGTTGCAGAGCCTCCAAAGCAGATATGAATTTGTTTGGTCAAAGTTTTAAGGCTCATTAGAGAGGCCAAGTTGGATTGTCCCTGAGGAGCAACCAGTTACTTTTTGGACAGTGGTTGAAGAAGCTTTTCCTTTTATTTCTTGGATAGCCCTCACCTTGGCTTTTGGACATCACTCTTCACTAAATTTTAACTAATTGGAGGAGTTTCTCTCTCTCAGGGTTAGGCTGACCTTTATGCTGATGATGGGCAATTATTAACCAGCCTACTCACAAGACAGGGAAAGGGATGTGAACAAATAACCAGAGGCAATTTGTAGAGGACCCTGGGGGGACCCTTTCAGTCTCCAAAGAAAATCTTGGGAAATCAAACTGACCTTGGAAATGTTTACTATTTTATTATTTTGTATAGGTTATTAAAAAATCACCTGTCTTCTTGGTACTTTGCCGGGCAATTTCTTACTCCAAGGTCTTGACTCAAACATTATCCAGCTCTCAGGGATGCCTTTCCTGACACCCTATCAGAAATTTTCCTCTCTCCTGTCATCCCACCAGTGTTTTTCCTTTTTTAGCATCAGCAGCAGCTTAAGTAGTTAGCTATAGATGTTTTCAGTGTTTCATCTCCTACTCACTTTGCTTGCTTCACTAGATCCATGGAAGGACCATGCCTGTCTGATTCATTGTTCTATTCCCTACAGCTAGTGTGTAATTGGCACATAATAGATGCTCAGTAAATAACTGCTGACTATTTGGGATAAAATGTCATCTAGCAATAATATCAGCATGAAACTAAAATAAATGCAATGATGGCTTCATGTTCTGGTTTTCTGTCCTGGTGGTTGTGTGATATTAGGAGAGCTACCATGACTAAAGTGATTGATTGATCATGCTAGCCAGTGATTGATCCTGAAAGCACAAAGCCCTGTCATCCCTAGTGCCATATGAAAAGAAAGACCAAAAAGAAAAGGCATCCAGGAAATTTACTTAACTGCTCATGCACCAAAAGAGGAACATAGAGTAGGAAGAGAGGAAGTGATGAACCAAAACCACTGTGTGCAGTAAGTGGGAGAAAGGAACGTTATCCATGAGTATTGGGCGGATTCGATTTTAGTTCTTTCCCTTACTCATTCAAAAATAATTTCCTATGTGCTACACTAAGGTAGAGAGATTTCATTTAGGAGAGAATTGTGCATTGAAGCTTTTGTTCCTTTTCTTGCCCAAGTCTGGAAAAATCTACCTGGCTCAAGAGCAGATTTTGACTTTCAACTCAATGCAGAGTGGTCTCTCTCTCTCTCTCTCTCTCTCTCTCTCTCTCTCTCTCTCTCTCTCTCTCTGTTTTGTTAATTTTTTAAAAATCTTTTATTTGGTACAGAGCCTCACTATGCAGCTCAGACTCTGATCCTCGTGTCTCAACCTCCCCAGTGCTGGAATTACAGGCATGTGCCACCATGCCCAGTTTTGGTGGCCAGCAAGACATGCCTGGGGTTCTGGAGCTGGCATGGCATGTGGTATGGGGGCTTGAGCCCAGGTCCTTGTGCTTGCAGGGTAGGCGCTTAGACCTCTGAGCTAACTTTCCAGCCCCAGAGAGGTCTCTTAATTCTTTCTTCCCCAAATAAGTGCTAATGGATTCCATGGATAAAGATAGCAAAATAAGTTTTAGTCAACACAGAGAACAATGATCTTGTTGACTGCTAGTGGAAGTCCGGGTGTGGAGATGAGCTAAGGAGGGACATGTTAAGGAAACTCAAGTAAGATCCTTGTCAGTATTCAAGACTCACCTCATGGCTGCCCACTGAATGCCTGCTACAGTGTAGTAGGCTTTCTCTCTCTCTCTTTTTTTTTTTTTTTTTTTTTTTTTTGGCAGAACCAGGGATTGAACTCAGGCCCTTGCACTTGCTAGGGAAGTGCTTATTCTACTGAGCTATCTCCCCGGCCCGCTCATTTTTTATTTCTGGTTTTTATCCCCCTTCTGGAATTCAGCAGACACCAGTTTTCCCCGTGCCCCAGATCCTGCCTGCTCTTGAGTGCTACGTCGCACCCCTTCCTTCCACACGCAGGCGCCTGGCCCCTGTGAGCCCCAGCAGCTCTTCTTCATCTCTCTTGTTGGAATTCACGGGCCATGAGGATGTGCATGAAACCAATGCAGAGAGGGAGATGCACTGCCAACTCTGGGGGGAGGATCCTGGACTCTAGCCCTTCTGTGTCATACATTACCTCCACGAATACACCCGCAGTGCGTGTGACAGTTGTGTGCTGGCCAGATCCACAGAGATGATGCCATAGACAAGGGCCCCTAGGCTGGCTGATATGCCCTGGGGAACTTCTTCACCGCCACATGGCAGGCGCCTATCTTTAGATGTCCAGAGGCATCCTGGTGCCCCTCCCTCCACGGCACCTGCCACTATCTTGATGCCTCCCTTTTTTTGTATTTTAGGGAAAGGTCTGTAGGGTGTTCAGGGTCTTACTACTAGATCGGACTTGTAGTGATCCACCTGTTTACAGCCTCGCAAGAGCTGGGATTATAGGTGCCTGCCATGACGCCCCATCTCAAATTCCATCTCAGCATGCCCTGGGGGTGGAGCTGGCATGACAGACATGGGGATCGAACCCCCGGCCCCTGTGCCTGCTTGCAGGTGCTTTAATCTGCTGAGCTATTTGGCCAGCCCTTGAATCTCCTGTTGGACAAATAGCATCATCGCTTTGCCAACTGCTCCATCCTGTGAGGATGTATTCCTGGTCCAGTCTTCTTCTTCATCCAGCCTTCCAAACAATCTCTAATCTCCCCAAATCTAGCCTCTGTGTGTCTCAACTTGCCTCACTTCATCTGTTCTTCCCCTTCTCTCTAAGTACAGGTTTTCTCATCGCCATGGCCTTCTTGCGACCTGAACCTCATCTTCCTCACTTTCCATAGCCCGATGCACCACTCAGAGTGCTTGCTCCAGAACACAGTTTGGTGATTAAGTCCCATCATGAATATCTGAATTGCTTTTCTCATGGCTAAGATAAAATACCCACCACCTACAAATTAAGGAAAGGTTTATTTAGCTCACAGTTTTTAGAGGTTTTATTCCATGTCTTGGTTACTTTTCCCTCTTTTCTGGGACAAAATAACCAGCACCTGAAATGAAGGAAGGAAAGGTTTATTTAGCTAATGGTTAATGGAGGTTTCAGTCTACACTCAGCTGGTCCCAAGGCAGAGTGGCACATAGCAGAGAGCAGCAGTTCATGGCAGTGGCAAAGAGTAAGAGCAAGAGCAAGAGCAAATGGGAGGAGCAGTGGCAGCAATTGCAACAGAGAGCAAGTCTGACTTCCTTATGTTGCATCCAGGCTATCCGCCCCAGACCTGGTGTAGCACTCCATGAATTAATCACAAACTCTAGAAGCCACCCCATGTTTGCATGAGGCTTGGGGGGGATACCTAGGTACAAACCGTAACATCCTACAATTGACTGGTTCCAAGGTAGGGTGGCCTGGCAGACAGGCAACACAGAGGAAGAATAGTTCAGGGCAGGCTGGGGTAACAAAGCAAGTGAGGGACCTTAACAGTGTGTCCTTTTACCCCTTTTATATTCTATCTAAGCTACTGGGATTAAGGCAGTGACAAACCAGTTAGTGAATCGATTTAGTAATCACACACCCTGAATCCCAATACCACACACTCTAGATCCAACCAGCCATGACTACGTGAGGTTTGGGGAGGACGTCTAGACATAATCCATAATGAGGGGCTTCTGTTCAGTTTATGGAATGAGCCTTCCTTTCTGTTTCTAAAAGATGAATGTGCCTGAAGATGAGTCTAGCAGTCTACTTCTGAGTCTATCTCCTCTTTAGCTGGTAAAGGGTCCAGAATCCAGATCTTTCTAGTTTGGGATGCTTCCCTCCCAAAGAAGCTGTTCCCTCTTTTCTTCCTGGGTTACTACAAGTAGGAACACTGGCCTCTAATGCCCAGTATGCTTATGGGTTTTCCCACTGCTAGGAGAACACCTACAATATAAAGGAGAAGACTCATTGGGCTTATGGTTGCAGAAGGTTGAGTGCAGGGTTGGCTGGCTCCCAGAGGAACATCACGGTAAAATGCTGTGGCAGGGGGAAGTTACCTCATGGTGACCAGGAAGCGGAACATAGGGAAGAGCGTTAGTGACATGCGCACACCCACTGACCCATCACCTCCAACTGGGCCCTGTTCCTGGTAGCACAGTGGACTGTGAACACCCATGGACTCATCCATTCATGGTGGTAGCCTCCCACCATCCAATCACTTTTTTTTGAGTCTCATTATCCAGTCAGATTGACAGCTGAGCGCACCTGTCACAGTGCCTTTCAGGAAGACTCCCTTACTAGGCAGCTCTTTGTCTCTTCTGCCTCTCTGACACAGCGGGCAGGAGTCTGGGCCTGCAAGAACATGTTCTTGAGGTGCTTTGGGCAGAATCCTAGCTGAGAAGGATAAACAGAGGCTCTTCCTTGAGTTCTGGTTTCAGGCAAGCTGGAGAATATTCCTAGCAGAAACATGGTTTGAAAAATACGTGTCTTTTGGCAATGTGAAGACCCCTTGGGAAGGTCCCTTTCCAAGAGGTAGTGGCCCTTGTCTCAGGTGCAGCTGAACACATGCTGGGGGGCTGGGTATTAACCACTTCCCCTGAACAAAGAAAGAGCCAGCTAAGAAATGAGTCTCAAATTGGATGACAGATTTCTGAAAGATCATGGATACTTTTCTGGACAAATAACATTTTCTCCTATAGACTTTATCACTTGTAAAAAATTCTTATCTTTCTTTCTAAACTCTTCCCCCACTCCAGGTCCAATAGGACTGTTATTACTCACCCAATTTATAAAATAATGAATTTATCTGGGCATAGTGGTGCATACCTGTAATCCAAGCACTTCACAAGTTGAAGGCAAGAGTGTAAATTTCAGCTCAGCCTGGGGAACTTAGTCACTTTAGTGATGCCCTGTCTCTAAATTAAAAAGTGGGACTGGGATGTAGATTAGTGCAAAGGTCCTGGATTTAATCTTCCCCAACTCCCTCCCCACAAAAGGAAAGGAAATAAAGAGAAAAGAAAAGAAACATATTTGAAATTATTCCCAATACTATCAGAAACCAAGATGCTAACCTTGGTCTTCATAGCTGTAGTGCTTTTTCTAGTCTCTGACCTTAATTCCAAAACAAGGACACAAAAAAGTAATTAATCATTTAAAACAACAGGTGAGCATGACCTTTAGCTATCTTTCCTCAGTGCTTCAGGATGGGAGGTTTGCAAAGGACAATGTAAACTTTCTGGGAGGAATTTGGGGATTCTCCAAGACTGACTCCATTAGCCCACCAAGGTGGGGGGAGTCTGTTTCAGTGGGGGAGAAAAGCAGAGAAGAGACCAGAAATCAGAGAGGCAGGTACCCAAAGCCACTGAAACAAGGCCTTAATGTTTTTAAGTTACTATTATGTTTGAAAAATTATTCATTTACTTGGTACAGGGTCTCACTACGCAGCTTGTACTGGTAATGATCCTCCTGTCTCAGCCTCCCTAGTGCTGGGATTACAGTCATGCGCCACCACACCTGGTTTCAGCGGTTGGCACAGCGTGTGGTGCTGGGATCAAACCCAGACCCTTGTGCTTGTCAGGCAGACACTTAGACCACTGAGCTACCGCCACAGCCCTGTTTTTAAAGTTATAAAACATGACAGATATAAAGGATACAAAGTATCCAGCACCACATTTAATGCTGTGTTCAAAAGCAGCAGGAGTCTCTTATTGTCTTTCCACTCCCTCTTCAGTGCTTTCTCCCATCAAATCTTTATTTTTTACCTGGCCATTTCCCTGTTCTAACTTATGCTTTCTGTGGAAGTGTGCACATGTCCCATGCTCCTTATGCCACTCATGCGATGGGGGAGAACCAGACCTGTGCTGGCCCCTCACAGTCCTTTCTCTGGACTTCTGCACTCCAGAAAGTTTTGCTCTCTTCCCCCAGAATGCAGAGTACGAGATAAAGTGTATGAAAAACAATACTCAGATTGCTACAGGGTGGTGAATATTAATTCGTGGTGACCAGGAATCAGCCAGCCTGCCTGTGTTTAATCTCTGGATTTTCTCTTCCCTGGAAAGGGAGAAAAGCATTCCACCTTTCTGTGCCTCAGTGTATCGATGAAATGCTCTGGTCCTGAGGATTCTCCTCGCTCGCCGAGGGCAAGTGCAGAGCTCAACAATGCACGCACTGTTGGTGCTACTCAAACATTTGTCAGCAGGAACAGCTGCTGCAGAGGTAGATTTGCACTGATATCATTGCAGATGAAGGACGGGACTCCAGTGAGTGAGATAATCCTGGTGGTGGCATTCATGCGTCCTGATTCAAGTTCATTTCTTTTTTAAAATGTATTTGGTACAGGGTCTCACTACGCAGCCCGGACTCATAGTGACCCTCCTGTTTTCAGCCTCCACAGTGCTGGGATTACAGGTGTGTGCCACCATGCCCAAACCCGGTGGCTGCCTCCAGTGCACTTGGTGGGGGGGGGGGCGGAGCTGGCGTGGTGTGGGGTACCAGGGATCGAATCCGGGTCCTTGAGCTTGCCTAGGCAGGCGCTCAGTCCGCTGAGCTCTCCCGCAGGCCCCCGCAAGTTCATTTCCAAGATCTGCTGCAGAACTGTGTCTCCTACAGCTTGGACTCTCAACTTGCCTTAGATTCTGTGAGCCAATAAATTCCATTTTCCTCTTCTCTCACTGAGCTATTTTTAAAACTTGCTACAAGAGCCCAATAACTAACTTTATTGAGCACTTAGGGAGTTTAACATAAACGAGCCAATCCTAAAAGTACCACACTACACACTCTTGACCATTGGTCAGTAACAGCAGTAGCACTTTTGCTTTGGATTTTACTCTTTATAATTATGATTATCCAAAATGTGACAGATTATCACTGAAGCATCTACTGTCCCCTCATCAGGTCCATTTCCCCGCCCTGCCCCAGAGAAAAGGAGCATCGGGTGCGCGTCCTTCTGCCTGTGTGCTGTACCTGGACTACGTGAGTGCGCATCCGCAGGCAGCAGGCGGCAGCACCGCGCGTTCACGGAGCATCACGCGGCGTCTCTTCTTCCGCAACTTGTTTTTGAAAACCAGTGTAGACATAAGCCCAGCTCTGCCGCGTTAGGTGTTACCTTTCCATTATTTGAACCTGGTATGACCCGTCTACGTCCTCCCAGATGAGCACGCAGGTGTCTTGTGCACCTGTGAATGTAACTATTTTATGTTCACAAGTGGTCAACGTATTGGTTGATTCCTTCGTGTGTGTGTGTGTGTGTGTGTGTGTGTGTGTGTGTGTGTGTGTGTCGCTGCTCTAGAACATGTGCTTTGGAGAAGTGCAGCCACTGGCCGCCAGGCTCGGACATCCTTAACACTGCTGCCCATTTGCCGGGATCCACATCTAGCGACCGTGTGTGCTCAGCGTGCATGCGGTTCCTCCAGCGTTTGGGATCATTGCTTAAAAATGCGAAACTTTTGGATGGAAAGCGATCATTTATAGTTGTTTCAATGGCGTTTCCTTGGGAGACAGAAAAGTTGAGGAACTTTTCCTATGTTTCTTGATTATTCTTATTTGCTCTGTGAACTACTGAATTCATGTCACTTCGATTAAATTTTCTGCTGTTATTTACCTCTTCCTTATTGTAGTAGTCAGGGTTCACTGGAAGAATATATTTCATATGATATAGTATAAATGGTATATAAAAGGCAACTAAGCAGGCCTACAAAATCTACCTGGGGCGTTAGGGGTGGACGAATCCAAGATGGTCTTCCGGGCGGGGGAGAGCTGGAGGATCTGGTTGAAATTCGAAGGCCTGTCACTCACTGCAGAGTTAGTGCGAGTCTATGTGGAAAGCTGAAGACTTCGTGTGGGAAAGCTGAGGGCCTGCAGACCAGCGTCCGAGGCCACAGCAAGGGCAGCGGCTCCTCGGAAGATGCAAGAGGGAGGCTTCCCTGCTCTTTCCCTTTTTATTCCCCCAGGCCACAAACCTACTGGTTGGTGCCACCTTGATCTGGGGTATATCTTCTGTCACCCGTCTGTAGCCTGCATATCATCTATCTTTAGGCGCTTTGCAATCTGACAGGTGTTAGTAAATTGGTCAAGCAATGGCCGTGACTCATCCACATGGCTGACTCTGACAAAAGACCTACAAACTGCTGTACAGGGTTTAGGGTAAATCCTAAAGGGATTTGACTGACCTTGTCAGATAC